>NC_088375.1:75217500-75565000 GCF_037993035.2 Macaca fascicularis | reverse complement strand
AAAATTATTATAAATCAGAATTAGGGCATGTACATAAACCATTCATTTATTAGTTAATCAACATTTCTTGAGAGCCTACTTTGGTATGAAATACTGGAGGTATCAAAATGGCGTGATTGCCCTTTATGAATTCACCTACCTTAGAGGGAGGTAGCTATAACCATACAACCAATAGCAAATGCTTTATTAAGATATAGGAGGGGGAAAAGGGAAAACTCTGCCTTGAAAAAGCAAGGAAAACTCAAAAATTTTAATATTGAAATAATAGCAAACAGGGAGGTTGATTTTGGTATAGATTACATATAAACAAAAAAAATAGGTAAAATAAATTGAATCATTTCAGTGACGTGAATTTAAGACCAAGACAGATGATCATAAGTTAACTTATGTACATAGAACATAAATATAAATAATTAACATTATTTACGTATTATAAATACAACGAAATTATATTATTTTAGGGGATTGACATTTATTTAATGGGATGTTAGAACAGAAATTATATGCATACATATGTGTACATGAATTAATTTAAAAGTTAATGGAAAATATTGCTGAATAAACTTGAGAAAAAACTCTGAAATTCAAGCCCTTAAGGGGATGACTAAATTAGGAATGCTTTTCCTTATATAAGCACCTTGTAGATGTAACTTTTCTCTAAACTCAGAAAAAAATTTTTTTGGCAAGAGTTTCTTTTCAGCATAATACTAACTACTGAGATATGCAGCTTATTTATTTTACACTCAGAGATATTCACAAATTAAAAGTTAAAGAAAGATTCTTTTCCCTTTCTCTCTTCTCCACATCTTCATTTTCTCATCTTTTATTTTACTGTCTCTTGTGATACTTTGTGAATAACGAAAGTCATTGCTGAGTAAAATATTTCCAGCTGTCAAAAGATACAGTAGATAGAGACAGCAATTGACAAGATCATTAGTTTTACAGAAAACCTGTCTGCCATTTTACACTAAAATACTTAAAATCATATCACACCAAAATGAAATCAATTTTATATTTTTTAAGTAAAAAATTGGAATTCCTCTTTGGTTTTGTTTGTTTTGTGATTGTAACAAATACGCAATATAATAAGCAAACTTCCTGTGTCTTCTAAAATATTTACATACGTTATATTGCATAAAATCCAAAAATCATAGATTATTTCTTGTGTTGGACTATACTTTGATCTCAGAAGTTAAATACTCATGATCTTAACAGTGATCTTAATGACCACATGAGTCACATTAGTCAATGTTTGAGTATCTTAACCATTGACTCAGTTAAGAGCTTATTTTAAGAAAACATTTGGGAGTATAATCTCTCTCCTTAAGTGTCTAGTTTTAATATAAAGGACATAGTGTATTTCATTATAGGGTTCACAGAGTAGGGAGGGTAATAAAGAGAAAGATTAAAGGAAAAAGACAATGGATTAGACTAGAGCCTGAAATTTAAAAATCTGGCTGCCAGATACTCAACAGAAAGATTACAAAGTTTTTCAATCCAAGGGGATTAAATATCAGAGACACTGGGATATCTATGTAAAGTTATTCTTCTAATCTTATCGAAGAGCTAGGACAAATCATAATCTGAAAAACTTCACAAACTCATTATTTATCAGTTATAGATAATAGCATCTAACTCATGACTGGGCTCAATCCAAAATATTTCTGAAGTGTCCCCAAAATAGAAAAATAGCCATAATAGTAATAGAAATAAAAATTTAAATCTACAAAACTATTACAGCCCCATTTCTTTCATTAAATCTAGTTAAAGAAATGACCTAACTGCTTGTGTTTCTAAGATTTGGATTTCACTATATTATAAATTTAATTAGTGATAAAAAAGGAACCACCAAAAGCTTGGTCTCTTCTAACCAATGAAGAAAATGATAGAATTGATTGTGATTAACTTGACAATAACTGTAGGATTTTTTTGTTTCTTTGTTTGTTTGTTTTGAGACAGGGTCTTGCTTTGTTGCCCAGGCTGGAGTATGGTGGCGCGATCATGGCTCACTGCAGTCTCGACCTCCTGGGCTTAAGCAAGCCTCCCACTCAGCCTCCCAAGTAGCTGGGACTACAAGCATGCACCACCATGCCTGGATAATTTTTTTTTTTGTAGAGATGGTGTTTTGCCATGTTGCCCAGGCAGGTCTTGTACTCCTGGTCTTAAGTGATCTGCCTGCCTCAGCCTCCCAAAGTGCTGGGGATTACAGGCTTGAGACATTGTGCTGGGCCAATAGGAGTTTTATATGAAACCAATAGAAATGAGTAAATACTAATTAACTTTCAATTGCCTTGTATAAATTGTTTGCATACAATGCAATTTAAAATATGGTGTTCTGGGGTAAGTGGAGGAACATTTTACACTGAGGTAAGAAATGGGAGCTACATTTGTTATGTACTTCGTTCTAATTCTTTTCTGGCTTTTGAATGTTTTATTAAGGCTGTATTTGAAATTTTATATATGTTTGTATTTGTGTGTATATATGCATATACATACATAACATGTATACATGTATATACATATGTACACATACAAATGTATACATATACATATATATACATTTACAAAATATATTCGGTCTTTTCAATACCTAATAACTATCTCTACCGCAAGCTGAATATATTAATTTAAAAAAGGCACCCAATCTACTAAATGAAAATACACTGATCCTGAGTTTGATGTCCAAATTTTGTTTTCAATTTAAAAAAGAGAAAGAACCAAAGAAAATTAGGTGCTTCAGCTTTAAAGACAGATAGGCCTAAAATGATAAGGTTTACTTAATTGTCTGAAGGCTAGATTTGAAATCTGGTATGCCAATGATTATGTATAGCACATTAAAACAAATGTTAAAACTTATTTGAGCAAGTTTAACAAAAGCAGCAGAGTTTTCACACAGTACATGAATGGAGTCCACTCAGAGGTGAAATAACAGTGAAACTAACGAAGCTTAAGCTTTGGGGCCCCTTGCTTTCATAGGCCCCTTCCAAGGCACAGGGTAGGACCCTGGTAATGTGCTCATGTGGTCATGCTTTTTGTAAATTTGCAAAAGATATCAGTGAATGCCACTGTATCTTTATACTCTGACATCCTCTATCACACTTTCCCATGGGTTGGGTGGTATGAGAGTGGCTGGGGGCATGTTGGGATCAGGCTGTGAAAAAGATGAGGTGGGTACATCTTTAATCTAGGTTTAAATATATTTATGTGGGGTTTCTGTCACTTCCACATTTAGTTAATATTTGTTAGCAATCCCAATACAGAAATATCTCCTAGGAATATTCCTACCACCCACTGTGTGGATAGGAGGCACCCTGAATGAAGGAGCAGGGCCAGGGGCTTCATTGCAATAGGAACTTGCTAAAGTGCCTCACCATGGAAGTCTGTGGGTAGTGGGGAAGAAGTGAGATTTAAAATGTACCCAGCCCAAAGCTAGTCTGTAAAAAATTATTCCAACATTCAGATGTGTAAATCATAAATGGGGAATCCAATTCTTACAATTTTCTATACAAAATGGAAGACTTTCCTTTCAAAAATATATTCAACATAACGCATTATACAACACTTTTATAGTAATGAAAATTTAGATCAATGTTGTCAGAACAAAATGGTAAATAATCCATCTTTTCTCACTTCAGAAAGTTTAACAATATTATTGTCAAAAGAGAAGCAATCAAAGAGTATGAAGTCAAAATATAGAAAACAAATGCTCCAGAGCTGTGCCAGGCAGTTCATTAAAGCACTATGCTATATTTTTAGATTTCTAAGATGTTGGGTAGTATCAGCCCATTAAAATTTGAAATGTGGTTGAAATGATTTCCTTTCTCATTATAAAAATTATTGCCAGGTGTGGTGGCTCATGCCTGTGATCTCAGCACTTTGGGAGGCTGAGGCGGGAGGATCACTTGAGGCCAGGAGTTTGAGAGCAGCCTGGGCAACACAGCACGACCCTATCTCTACAAAACATGTGAACAAACCTAGCCAGGTGTGGTGGCACCTGCCTGTAGTCTTAGCTACTTGAGGCTGGGGTAGGAGAGCACTTGAGCCCACGAACTCAAGCTATGATCACGCCACTGCACTCCAGCCTGAGTGACACAGCGAGACTCTGTCTCTAAAGAAAAAAGAAATAATGAACTTATCCTCTTGTATTTGAAATTTTGCATATTTTATCCTTAAAGGTGTACTCCCCAAATTGTATAAGCTTCAGGCCCATAACACATGGATCTGCTCCCAGTCATACATAAGGGGGAGGTTTATAATGTGTTTTGCTAAATGATTTATTTTAAAATGCTGCACACTTAAAAGCAAAAAATACATAAGGGAAAGAGCTAAGGCACTTTTCTACCTAAGTGGCTCTCTGTTAATTAATTTTTATTTTATTCTTGCCTCTTTCGGAAATTATTGCCTCTTTCTTAGATGTGACGTAGTTAAAAGATGGCAAGAGTTAAAAGTTAAAAGAAGAGCAGAAAAGGAATTCATTTGAGAACACAACAAGATTTTTTTTAAAAAAATCACTTCGCGCTGTCTCTTCAAAGAGAACTGACAATGGATAATAATGCCATCCCTTTCATATATTACAGGATAATAAAAACTACAATGTTAAAGAGGGAGGAAATAAAATGTAAAAGTTAATAGGTAATTCATTCTCCATGCTAGTTCAGTCCTTGGCCTTTCTGCACAGAGACTGCCAATAGTAACAAATTATGTGATGATTTTGTGATGTGAGCTGTTCACTTGGGATTAAGAACAAATGTCCACACTTGAGGGCCTGCCTCTTAAACTATGGATCCAAAGATCGTAAGTCAGATCTCTATGTAATCTTGAAAGAATAAACCTACCAAGGGTCCAAAGGGGGAAAAAAAAGAGTCCCAAACATTGTAGTCACCAGAGAGATAATTTCTGCTTTATAGAATATTCTGAAAATAGATATAATAAATTGCTTTGAGCAATTCACCATAAGGTACCATAGATATCTAAATTACATTCTGGCTTTCTTTATGCTTCTATATACAGGCCCTAGTTTTTATCTTTGTACATGAACTCACTTAGAATCGATGTTTCTTATAAGTACCAAACCATTTCAGAGAAAGAGAAAAAAGGGAATTCAATGAAAAACCAGTGAATATCCTTTGAAGAAGGATGGCTGGACAGTCATAAAGGTAGGATACAGTTCCTTCCATGTAGGGTTTATTTAGGTGAACCAGATGTAGATCGCAGATGTAGATGACTAACTCAGGTTTTTTTTGTGACCATGGTTTACTGAGGATGCCCCAGCTTTACAGAATGTATTCAAACTAGTTGTGTGACCTTGAGCAGGTTGCTTCATCTTCTAGTCTTAATTTCTTTAATCGGTTAAAAGAGAACGCTGGAAAGATCATCCTAAAGATCCCATGCTGCTCTAGCACATTCCGATGAGTGGCGCCTCTGTCAGTGTGAGCTCCTATTGTTAAATTTTTCTGCATGAAAACATTCATACAAACTACTGGGAAGTTAGCAAAACCAAATATAAGATCCTTCATGTAAAACATATGAATCTACTTCCCAAACCATACATCCATAACTATGTCTTATTACCAGACCTTTCCAACTCCTGAATAAGTTTGCTAAATAAGTTGCAGGGAATGTAAGAATTAAGAATTTGTTTTGGAGAATGCTGTGTTAATAACTGATACTAAATAGCAGTGACCCTAAGCAAAATGACAAAACTGATACATTTCTTCTGCATGTCCTCTTAATATTCTTTTTAGTGCCATAAATACCTACTTTCCTCCCCAGATATCCCATGAATGTATTACACCCTTCAGCATCCCTGGATCTCTTTCTTACCAACTTTATGTCCATTTGGGTCTTTATACTCTAGGTATTGCCTCAGGTCTCTGAATGTACTTTTCTCTCCCATTCTTATCAGAAGCTGTTCACAATGTATCAATTTTCACTAAGACATACCATTAAGGACAACCTGAAAGCTAAAATATCTCCTTTCTAAAAATAATCTAAATTAGTTATCTAAATTTAATAGGAGAAAGAAATACATCTTTAATGGTAAAGTAACAATAAAATTCAAAGTATTAGCAAAAAGCTTGTAACATATTTCTCCTTTTCTGTGAGAGGCAGAGGGGAGGCTTCTGAGTTTCCACAATATGACAAGTCACCAGAAGTCACCTACCTCATATATATATATATATATATATATATATATATATATAGAGAGAGAGAGAGAGAGAGAGAGAGAGAGAGAGAGAATCTTATGATAAATTTCTCTAGGATATAAAGTCAGACTGTGTCAGTATGCTCATATTGAGGAGCAGAGGCAGATCGGACTGAATAGCAGAGTGAAGTCAGATTATAAAGAATTTTGAATGCTCATGCTGAAAAATATGGATTTTATCCTATGGATAACAGGGTAGCTTTGGAGGCTTACAAACTGCAAAGATAAATGAAATAAAAATGCTCTGTTAGAAAGGTTTATCTGACGGTGGTAAATATACTGGGTTAAAGGACAAAAGACTTAAAAAGAAAATCATTTTAGAGACTATTACAATTGCTCAGGGTTCAGGAAATAAATATGAAGGGACTGATTTGAAAGACACCTGGGGTGATGAACTGAAAGATGACAGCAAAAAATGATGAAGAGTCAACTACTTCAAAATCCTGGTTAACTGGGGATAGTTTAGAATTGTGGATTGTTTAATGTGATGTCTGATTTAGAAAATAGAAAAATACACACACACACACACAGAAAAAAAAATAACAGCCTGAAAAATTTCACAAAGAACATGTGAATGCTCAAACTCAGGTTGCATCAAACCACAAAGATCATAAATATAATTTTCAGTTCAATGAAGATAAGGGTACTATCGGCAACCATAAGTATCAAGGCATACATCCTTTTGTATATATATCATGGAAATACAAAAGACGGAAAAAAGGTCCAACTAAGAAACTAGAAAGGAACAAAATCAATGTTTTTCAAGTCAGAAAAGTGGTTTTGAGATAATGTCTATAAGGTCCAGATATGTGCTCCAGAAAGTCATTGCAGGTACATCTTAACATTATTCTTGAGTTTCCCTGTCACCCCAAAGATACTTTCCAAATATACCAAATATACAAAGACATATGACACATAGATACACATACCCACACATACGCACACACGTTGGCAGGTGCACATGGTAAGGCTGCCACTTTTCTAGGGCTTCATCATCTCAAAGTAAAAGTGAATAATCATATATTGAGCACTTGATATGCGTAAGATCTCACCACCTAGATACTTAAAAGATAGAGTTGAAAGCAATAAATGATTTGGAATAATTAATTTTTTTTTTTTTTGAGTCAGAGTCTTGCTCTTTCACCCAGGCTGGAGTGCAGTGGTGCGATCTCGGCTCACTGCAACCTCTGCCTCCCGGGTTCAAGCAATTCTCCTGCCTCAGCCTCCCAGTAGATGGGATTACAGGCATCTGCCACCACATCCAACTAATTTTTTTTGTATTTTCAATAGATACAGGGTTTCACCACATTGGCCAGGCTGGTTTCGAACTCCTGACCTCAAGTGATCTGCCATCCTTGGCCTCCCGAAGTGCTAGGATTACAGGCGTGAACCACCACATCCGGTTAAAATTTTCCTAATTTAAATATTTTTCACCTTATAAGATTTGTATCCTGGAAATTAAAATAAGTTTTTTTAAAAAGATTTGTCTTATAAAACTGTTTTTCATATCAACAGACTACCAATTAATTATGGGTATGTCAAGTTTATCTATTTATTTTATTATTATTTATATTGTTATTGTTATTGTTATTTTTTGAGATGGAGGCTCGCTCTGTCGCCCAGGCTGGAGTGCAGTGGCACTATCTCAGCTCACTGCAAGCTCCGCCTCCCAGGTTCATGCCATTCCCCTGCCTCAGTCTTCCGAGTAGCTGGGGCCACAGGCACCCGCCACCACGCCTGGCTAATTTTTTGTATTTTTGGTAGAGACGAGTTTTCACCGTGTTAGCCAGGATGGTCTTGATCTCCTGACCTCGGGATCCACCCGCCTTGGCCTCCCAAAATGCTGGAATTACAGGTGTGAGCCACCGCGCCTGGCCAAGTTTAATTTTTAAAATTAAGACAGTCTTTCTCTATACAAATATGATTTAACATCATTTGGGAAAAAAGTAGCTGAAACCGTTTTGGCTTCCTCAAAAATATAATTCAAAGTAAAATTTTATCAGTATTAAACACAGTATAGGATCTTTTTAAAATAATAAATAAAATAGTTATTTCAGTAATATTTTCACTGCTTTAGTGGGGAGTGAGGAAAAACATCAAAAATCTATCGTATAAATTATGACATGAAAACTAGTTCCATTATATACATGTAACAATTTTAATTGAAGTAAATTTGTTTCCACTTTAGTTTTAATTTCAATATGTGTAAACTCTTAAATGCCACACTAAAATAAAATAGACATAGTTATACTGAGTTATATGTATATTTTATGTTTATTTACCTTTTTATTATCACATTAAAATGAAAAACAGAGTAACATTTTTACTAATAAGATAACTATTACCGTGTATAATTCTATGTAATAACCAATATTTCCAAACTAACCTTTCATAATTTGGATCTTGAATTTTACATTTGTCTGTAATTTTTCTAATCTCCAGGAAGACTCTCAAAAATTCTGGCAATACTTTAGAGGCATCTTTTACTAAATCCAACAATAGGCCTTTGCATATATCCACCAGTAGGTGGAGCAGACAACATAATTTATTACCTAAGAACAAGGGCAGGGGAATGAAAGTCAGTTTATTTGGAATAAAACAAATCTGCAAATGAGATTTTCTTCAAAGGAAATATGTCTTATATGTGTTAGATTTAGTTTGACTAGTTACTGAATCAAAATAAATAACTTTATTAAGTAATCAATCTTTAGAGAAAGATAAATTAAATTTACAAATGGAAGCAATATTTGCATTTTACTTTATCCAAATCAACCAAAATTAGCCTTCCTTTCATAAAACTTTTACAGGGACAAAGATTTTTTGATGTGTTCATTTAATAAGGGTGCTAAACCCAATCCTGTTTTACAGGTGATGGGGTGCATAACAAATAGTATTTTCTGGGAAATATAATTGACTAATCCTATTATGTCTGTAGCAACAAATTAACCTTATTACTACTAGTAAATGGTGATTGATTATTTATGCAAATAAGTTACCATATTCAGCTTTCTGATTGAAATAAACATATACAAAAGGTGTTTTAATATGACTCGAACTTTTTAATTAATAAAACCCTGAGGGGTCTATTAATTCACTCATTGCAATATTAGTTATTTACTTGTGTAATTTCTATTAGCGCTAACATATTTGCTTGAATAAAGATGAGATAATTAATACCATCAAAAATTAGTAATAGCTTTTGGTAATATTTTAAGGTATACATTGAATTTGTACTAAATATAGGCTTAAACCTGACTTTAAAACTTTGCAATCAGCATATGAGTATATGAGTATACCAGCATAATCATCCTAAAATTACTAATACATTAAAAAACTCAATCTTACACCATCTATATCTGAATTCACAAATACAATTTTGACTTACAAAATTATCTTCTATGAAGCACTATCAAAATTAATGTTTTATTTCTACTCATCTAAAGTAAGCTATTAGAACAATAAAAATGTAATGTAAAAATTACTATTCTATAAACCATACTAACATCATTCCTAATCACCAATCGCCAATATAAATCATCAATATAATGTCCCCCTCTTAGCTAAAAATGCTATTAGATTTATTCCTTTTAAGCAGATCAATAAAGCTTTTCCTATCCTGACACACTTTTTATAAAATTATTCAAACTTGAATATTTATTTGGAGAATTTTCAAATATCTGCAGGCACTGAACGTTAAAATTGATACAAATTTTTTAAAATAAATATTATTAATTCTTATTTGGCTTTTATTTGTACTTAAAGGTCTACAAATATAATTTGAAATCAAAATCTTAAAACAAACAATGAAATTAATTTGTAAACAACCAAGTAAGGAATATTTAAAAATCTGCAGCTTAATTTCTTCCCAATAGCCCAGACATGCTGTAAAAATTACTAACAACACTCAGATTGAAATATGTGTCTTTTATTCTCTGAATCTTCCTTAGGCTCAGGAAGGAAGGTTATGTTGTTTTTTATTAAAATAAAATAGCACATCAGCAAAATCATAAGTATAAATAGTTATTAATTTCAGTGAGATCGCCCATATAAGCAGTAGTGAAAAGTTGGCAATTTCCATCTACAAAAAAATTGACATTAGACTGAAATTAGGCTCAGCGCTTTTTGTGGTTAAAGATTAAATGGTTTATATTTATACTAAAGTCCTAGCACACTACTATTAGATGGCAGGTACTCAAAAATATTATTGGAAGTGATTAACTGGTGAATTTAAGTTAAGATTCATGTTTGTTGTATTTATTAAATCTTAGTGTTGCATACTTTTGTTTAGATGGAGACTGTTTGTTTTAATAGTTGTGACTTGTAGTATGTTTTAAAGGTCAACTTTTTTATATCATGATGAAAAAATACTGATTAAAAGCTAAGTAAAGCAAATCTGTTGGGATATAAGGAATAGAACATATGAACTTTCCAGTATCATTCTGTCAGTACAACTAATCCCTTGAACAAAATGAACAGATGAGACTAAGATGACACAGCTATTCTATTTTACCACCACACACACAAAAAGTTTGTCTTGGAAATAAAAGTGGCTCCATAGGTTCAAAGGGTTGTTTTTTCATCTCTAGTTACCTGTGATCAAATCTTAAGATCACTATGATGAAGTTTACCAACTGGCCAGGTCCAAATGAAAATCCCTGTTATTTTTGTAATATTTCTCTCCAAGGGAAGCAATTTGAGAATACAGTTTCACCTGTAATGTCCTCAGGTCTGTGAAGTCAAGTGTCAAATGGAGGTGGGGGACACCAGCATAGAGATTTCTAACTAATTTTTTTATTAATAACTAAAGGAAAGCCAAGAAAGGAAATGAGAAAATGAATGCTTCCAATTGGTAAGATTAATGGAAGAAAATTAAAGAAGAAAACCTTAGGTTTATCTGTGGTTAAATTCTAATAATATGATTGTTACCATTTACTGAATGCCATCTAACGGTCTGGCACTGTTTTAAATACATGACATTTAATCCTCATAACATTCTTCCAAGATGGGTTTCATTATCCCACAAATGCAGAGGGAAGCAGAGGCTCGGAAAACTGAAGGTAATCTCCTAATATATTACCCTTAGTGTGAGAGCTGGGATGTCAACTCAGCTCTGTCTGATGACAATATTTGGGTTCTTTCAACCTTGCCATAGTGCCTCAAAAATAATTATTTTATTGGATGCCAAGGAGTTTTGGAGACTAGGGATCACTAAAGTTTACACACATTGATATTATCAGCGGCTTATATGGTATAAAGAAGGAGAAAAATGCATTGACAGCTTGTATTTGTTAATACAAATATACTTAAAACACAATGGTAATATCTGAAAATCCATTAAGGTCTATGATTCAAGTGTTTTAGTCAGGTTTGTGAAAATTCTTTGTCAAACCAGGTGCTTAATTTAAAAAATGAAATGAAATGAAATTAATTAAAGAAATAATGCATAGAAAGTCTCTACAATACTGTTTGGCACATGATAAGCACTCCATAGATATTTGCTGTCAGATTATTTTTATTAGTTAAAAAAAAACCTGAGTCTTCATGGACTTTCTAAATCATTTCACTAGATACTCAGTATCTCAACAACCTTGAATAAAACAGAATTAACAAATGTTCAGTTAAATACAATTTCACTATTTTAGGCCAGGTGTGGTAGCTCACACCTTTAATCCCAGCACTTTAGGAGACCGAGGTGGGGGGATCATTTGAGGTCAGGAGATCAAGAACAGCCTGACCAACATGGTGAAACCCCATCTCTATTAAAATACAAAAATTAGCCTGGTGTGGTGGCGGGTGCCTGTAATCTCAGCTACTCTGGAGGCTGAGGCAGGAGAATTGCTTGAATCCAGGAGGCGTAGGTTGCAGTGAGTCAAGATCACGCCACTGTACTGCAGCCTGGGCAACAGGGTAAGACTCTTTTTTGCTCCCTCTTAAAAAAAAACAAAATGGTTTCACTATATAAAAAAATGCTTTCTGTATTACAATACCCATCATAAGTATACTTAGCACAACTAGAACTCATATTAAGAAAGATTCAGAGTATAAAGATGTTCAGAGTTACTACGATTAACAAATGTATTGTAAAAAATAAAATACCAGATTTAAAGAAATAAGGGTATTAATAGTATGCTTAGTTTAATGAAAGTTGAAATGACTAATAACTAAAGTTAAAAAATTTCTGCAAAAATGAATTTTTTATTTGAAATTCTATATAAAAAGGTAGCACTTCAATTATACAACTAAAACTGTTACTACCATAGATTTTAATGAAAAGTTAAAATATTTTGACTTTTAATTTTTGAAAGTATCTTTAAATTACTGCCTAAGTATTTGAAGTCCAGTGACCTTAGATTGCCGAGTGCCATGTCTATTTCTACTAGCTTTGTATCTCTAACTCAGCCACGTAACACCTCTGAGTTTGTTTCCTTACCTGTCACATGAAGATAACTCAGCTACACAAATCCAAGTAAACATGAAGATAGTCACCATGATTAAAAAGTATTGATATTTAGACTACCAAGCAGAAGCTAGAGATAGAGGGAGATCTACGTTCCAAATGTACACGGCCAGCCCAGGATTTAATATATTTTTTTAATTTGGATGCCTCTAAGGATGACATTCAGTCTTGGGGCTCACCCTTCACCACTGGGACTTGACTTGCCCCTGCCTGGAGACATTCGACTATGTGACTCTGGCCAAAACTACAACATAGGACTTGAAGGTCTGTGAGAAAAAATAAAAACCCAGAGATTGCTAGTTTCCTGACTAGCTCCCTAGTAACAAAACACATCTCAACCCCCAAATTCATGTTTTTTTAAAACCGTATTTCTTTTTGAGACTATTCCACATGCCATGTATTCTTTCCTAGTAACCAGGACAAAATCCAAGGTATTGACATTTTAGCAAGCATTGTAAAATAAATGTCTAAGTATTCCAAATTTCATGCTTATATTTCTATAAGAAGATGTAACTGCTGAAGCAATTTTGTTAAAAGTTTTACCTGAAAACTTCCATCAAAATTTAGAAAGGGTCAAAAAATGGTTTTAATCTCAACATTAGCTCAATTAAAAGAGAAAACATGAAAGCCACTTCAGCCTAATAACTTGTTAGTTCTTGATCAATTCACAACACAACAATAAGCCATTCAGAACGAGTTTTGAAAGCGAGGTTATGCCCTTCGTGTTGTGTTATCACCGTGGCAGATCACACTGCTGACTTGGACCTTTCTGCCAGCATCGAAGCGGCTGCCTCTATGAAGCTGCTGTCACAGACGAGTCATGGTGCCTGCGCGCACCTACACAGAAGCACGAAATTGAACTCGAAGTAGTGTCTTTGTGATATCTTTTCAACAAGTCGTGTCCCATTCAGCTTGCTAGTTTATCTCTGTCAGGCTAGGGGCCCAAGTGGCTTACAGGAGCTGTCAGGGACAGGTAGACCAACCTGCTTTGTGCTGAGGAGGTAATGCATCTTTCGGGCTTGGTAATCTCTTTTCTTCTCTTCCCTTTCGAGGTTAGCTTTCTTCTCTTCTCTTTCTTTCATTTCTGCAAACTCCTCCAGTGCCTTCCTGCATCAAAACCATCTGTAGTTATTTATGATACTATGTGTTCACATTTTAATTCTTTCACTGATGATAAATCAGTTTTTTTTTGAGGGGCAACCATCATCCATATCCATCCAAATCAGTGGTGTAGTCTATCTCACCTGCATTTTCTACAAGAATCTTTGCAAAATTTAGAAAGCATTTATGTGATATTTTGGTGATTAAGTTTTTGAGATCAAATGAGTATGTTATAATTAATTCAAAGCTGAGAAAATACTCATATCAAATGCAAAGTGTGTCTTACCAAATTATCAGGGTTTTTTGTTTTAAGATTAACTTTTTTGGACATATTTAAATCTCCCAAGAAAGCATCTGAGCTACTGTTTTCCCTTACATTTTGGATTTGTATTTTCAAATCTCTAATCATTTATTTTGCATACTAACTAATGGCCTAAATTTAAAAATGTGACAGGTTTTATACATACACTTAATTTATTGTAGGTTTACTTCAGTTGACAGTTCAAATAATACCAATAAGATTACATATATTATCTTGCACTTCAAACAAAGGCTGACATTTTGTCCAATTATGTAGATAATTCGAATAAAAGCTAAATCAGGTGAGAAAGTGCAAGTCTTTTCTAGGCATAATAAATTCTATTAAAATAATGAAACTTTTCATTATTTATGTGTATCTAAGAAATATAAACAAAAAAAGCTTTTAAGTATACTATGTGAAAACACCTGCTAAACAGATTATGATATCAAATATGGAGAAAAATAAATCCTTTATTTTCAAGGAAAAACTTAACTCTTTGTGTTAAAATAATGTTTTGAAATTGTACTATACTTTTTTTTTAAAGTAGGTATGTAACTTAGTGTCTAGTTCTGTAAGTAAAGTTTTAAATAAATTATCTGAGCATTTTTCTCAAAGATATCTGAGGAAAGTAGAGGAAAAAATTCAAAAAATAAAAGAGATTCTCCTTTCTACTTCAATGTCTAGAAATATTTTTGTTGCAATTTTCTGTTAAAGGCTACCAATACAATACTTCATACAAGGTTACTTATGAAACACACTGACGTTTAAAAATCACCAAGCTATGCTATTGCAGCAGAGCAATTTTTTTCAACATAAGATTAAATTGCAAAATAAATGAATTACTTGGAGTGGCATGGCCCCCATTTTGCCACCCTTCTCTTGAAAATTGCTTATTAATATGAAAAAAAGGAGTCAGAAAATAGCCTGTTTTACTTTATGCATAGTATTTTGGGGGCTTCTGCGCCCACAGAGCCAGGCTAGCTGCACGTTTAGATTGTGTTGGCAAGCTGGTACAATGACCTCTCTGACCTGCATCTCAAGGCTATTATTAATCGCTAAGTAACCTGGTAAAGCCAAACAAATTTGTTTCCATTGAAAGGATCTCTATCTGTGTCTGAGAATTTGTTCTGTACCAAACAAACCTCATTAACTGTGTCCATTTTTGACAAAGAACCAGGAGTTAGAGGGATTGGTGACCTTTCTTTGTCCTTAAAGTACAAATTTCAAGGCAGTTACATATGAATAAATGAGAATTTTTGCTAGGAAAAATAACAATCATATGTTACATTAAAAGTGAATATATTATTTGTTTTAATCTTTACTATTGTTATTATGAAAAAAATAAAAATTAACCAGAGAACTACCACTGTAAAGATAATTACTCAGAAATGCATGTATCTAATTTTATATTACTCTAAATGTAAGTACAGTAATTTTCTAAGCAATTATAAAAATAAAAAAATCTATAGGGAAGTTTGTGCTCTATAAATAATTTAATAAATATGAAAAGGTCTTATATAAGAAGAAAGGCCTAATATAATTGAAAACATATATGAATGGGTAAGGTACAAAGATGTACATAGAACTTGGACACAAAATCAAAAGTGCAAGTTATTTTAAGTAGTAAAAACAGTTCATCTTCAGAATATGGAAATGTAAAATAAAAACAGTATGTATAGAGTGGCATGGCACAGTGAACTAAACCTGTGAGATAATGGAAAACAATGTTACTTTCCAGTGTATAAAGAAAACACGTAAGAAACACTAAAAACACTCATCTGCTGTAATCTCAAAACACAGAAGTAGTTAATTTAATAAATTCATCCAATTATTGAAAAAAATCAATTCTTAGGTTCCAAATTGATTTCTTGTAACATTTGAGAGTGTGTGGATATACTGAACAAGGCAGTAATATTTTTGTCAAACATTCTTTGTTGAACAATGAAGTAGGAATTGCTAAATAAATTATTCTTGATATATAAATTTTTGTTATATCAGCAGGGTGAAGATACTGCTCAGTGTGCAGGATGCAATAAAAATTAGGATCTCATTAAAGATAAAAGGATGGAAACCATTCTAACTAGGATTCCCTACAAAATTATAAAAATTACCTATATTTTTAATGTGGAGGTTTTTAAAATGCAGTACTTCTAAGACATTTAAATCTATTGTTTTTCTGTTTTTACATTTCAGATGTATTTTCTCATTTCTATCCTGAAAGAAAAAAGCCCTCTGATAGATATGGCATAGCTTTTACTAATTACTCTATTTTGCAAATACAGAAACACATAAAGAGATTAAATGACCTACTGTGATTAACAAATAAGTTAATGGCAGAAATGGAATTAGAACCTCTGTGTTTGCAGATTTTCTAACTCCAGACCAGGCTGTCATCTTCCTGACACAAGAAATATTATGCTGAATATATTTTTATTGAATTAGCCATGCATATTTTCTTTTATCTTATATTCCTGTCTTCTACCATATAAAGAAACTTGAATAAGTTGCAAGACTTTCTGCCTTGTTTTCATATCTATAAAACATTTTCTGATATAGTTTTAAAATAAAGATAAAAATTACTGAAACTCTTGAAAAGCTTTACATATTTGAATGTATTTTGCTAATGATATTTATAGGGATAATAAAGTATTTACATATTCTAATAATGATAGCAATAATAATAGCCACAATATAGTAGAGTGATTAAGAGCATAGACTCTGCTTTTGTTTTGTTTTGTTTTTTTGAGACGGAGTCTTGCTCTGTCACTCAGGCTGGAGTGCAGTGGCACAATCTCAGCTCACTGCAACCTCTGCCTCCTTGGTTCAAGTAATTCTCCTGCCTCAACCTCTGAAGTAGCTGGGATTACAGGAGCGTGCCACCACGCCAAGCTAATTTTTGTATTTTTCGTGGAGATGGTGTTTCGTCATGTTGGCCACTCCTGACCTCAGGCGATCCACCTGTCTTGGCTTCCCAAAGTGTTGGGATTACAGACCTGAGCCACTGCACCTGGCCAAGAGCATAGACTCTGAAATGGCACCTGGTTATAACAGCTCTGCTATGCTCCTCACTAGCTGTTTACCCTCTGAGCTGCAATTTCCACATTTGTAAAATGTAAATATATTAGTATTAGTATCTTTTCCATTAAATTATTGTGAGAATGAGATAAGTTAATCAATGTAAAGTGCTCAAAATATTGGCTGGTACACAGTAAGGTGCTATGTAAGTGTTAGCTATTTATTGAACATTTACTATGAGCCAAGTACTAGGCTACATGCTTTACCTACTCAACTGGATATGCTTTCTCTAATTCCCTTGGTTGTCTCCTCCTTTCTTTCTCCTGATGAGAGTTTATTTTATGAATGAAATCTCACAATGCAGAGCATAGAATATGGCTTCCTAAGAGGCATGGGTTATGGGGTAAACCCTGATAAGTGGAAAATAGGAGACAGAAAAGACCATGCAAATAAATTCTTCCTTTCCCTGTCCTCCACCTACTTATCTGAGGGATGCTTTCTCCTTGCAAAACTGAAGATAACCTGTGTGGCTAAAGACAGCAAGCATGGCCGGGTGCAGTGGCTCACACCTATAATACCAGCACTTTGGGAGGCCAAGGCGGGCAGATCACCTGAGGTCACGAGTTCGAGATCATCCTGGCCAACATAGCAAAATCATGTCTCTACTAAAAATATGAATACTTATCCGGGTGTGGTGGTGGGCACCTGTAATCCCAGCTACTCAGGAGGCTGAGGCAGGAGAATTGCTTGAACCCGGAAGGCGGAGGTTGCAGTGAGCCGAGATTGCACCACTGCACTCCAGCCTGGGTGACAGGGCAAGATTCCATCTCACACACACACACACAAAAAGACAACAAGCATGTCTGCTGTGCTATATCACATCACTATGGGGCTCTTTGTGAAGCAGTGGCCAGGACTGCAGGAGCTCATCATGTCTCATTCCTACCTACAGAACCAAACCCAAAGTTCCAACTGCCAGGAGTGCTGGCTGCTGACTGTTCATAACTATATCTCACTGGAGAAAATCAGTTGCCCTGCCCCAGGTAGATTTTGTTATCCTGCCCTCAGCCTGGATTCAATCAATGACTGGGAATTGACAGAGTACATAGGCCCAGAGCCTTTGTCTTGGTTTGGGACCAATATAAAGGGCCATCCAGATCCCAGAGCTGAGACCTCCTGATGCAATTCAACTTCTCCCTCAACCTTCCTCCTCCCTTCTCTTAAAGATGTTGCTCCCCAATAAATCTCATGCAACAAATCACTGTCTCAGTGATATTTCCATCTATGACACTTCCATCTATGACCTCTTTTTTCTAACCCTTATTGAGCCGGTATTGCTATTTTTTGAGCAAGTAAATAATTCTAATGTACAACATTAATGTATAAAAAGAGACTGAAGCTGAAAAGATGCTTAAAAGCTATTTGGCACAATACAACTAACACACAATACAAACCTATAAGGCCTTTTAGTATTGACCCCTGCTTCCCTCTCCTTCTTACTTCATATCACTCTCTCCCGGAATCACTATGCTTCAGTCACAATGGCTATATTTCATTTCCTAGCAAACCATTTATTTCTACCTCAAGATCTTCACTTAAATTGTATTTTCTGCCTTGGATTTCCTTTACAGCAATCTGAATTCTCCTTTCACTGTTCTTTTCACTCATAAACACCGTAATTTTGTTTTTCTTCCATATAACTTAATAAAATGTATAATGATACATTTATGGATATATTTGTTTGTTTAATATATGTCTTCCCTACTAGACTGCAAACTCTGTAAAAAATAAAGACTATGTCTATGTTGCCCATGTCTATTTGAATGAATAAGTAAACATTTTTAAAAGACTACTGTCTCCATATAAGTGTGTAGGTTTATGTATATGAATGATGATAGGAACTACAGAGAAGTTACTGCAAAAACAAGTATATAATCCTGCTCAATCCCGAGACCAAATGAATGGTAATGATTACTTCCTATCATGTAATAATTCATGTTTTCTTGCATTGCAGATTTTCTTTTCCTTGTTACATTTTTTTCTTTTTAAACTGTTTCTTGATTTTGTCTAATGTCTGTACCAAAGGAGAAAAATAATATATTTCTATAAAATATTTTTGAAGAACAAGAGCACTCTGCTCAAAATTATATTATTTCCACAAGTGATATAAAATATCCAAACTCATAATCCTAATAAATACATTAATATATAAAAATATGTATGATATATAACATATTATATAAATGACTCAATTATATGCAGTTCAATATTTGCTCAGTATACTCATTAAATGCTTTATTCACCATAATGAAAATTATTAATAAGATGGACACATATTCTTTTTGCTTTTCTTGCCCATTTCAAAATATAATACTAAAAACAGAATCTTTATAATTTTTATATTCTCTTTTTTTAAGTCAAGAACAAAAGCACAAAATCTCCATCCTTTCCTCTAAGAAGGCTTCATAGATCCCCTCAACAAAAATTAAACTTTAGTTGTTCCCACTGTCATAATCTCACTGATTATGAATCCTTTATTTCTTTCATATGTCCATTACCTTCTGCAATACATTATAGTTGTAGGTATGCATGCATGACTTGCCAGCTCAATCTCCTGAATGCTAAGGCCCTGCTATAGGCTGAATATTCGAGTCCCCCCAAATTCACATGTTGAAGCCTAAATCGTAAATGTGATGGCATTTGGAGGTAGGGCCTTTGGGAGGTAATTCAGTTACAGAGGTGGAGCCCCCATTGAATGGGATTAGTGCCATGGGATTAAAAACAGACATGAGAAAGATACTCTCCCTCTGTGAGGACACAAGGAGAAGATGACTGTCTGCAAACGAAGAAGAATGCCCTTACCAGATGGATATGTTGGCACCTGTCTTGGATTATCCAGTCTCCAGAACTGTGAGAAACAAATTTCTCTTGTTTAGCCACTCTCTGGAATTCTGCTACAGCCCAAACTGACTAAGACAGGTCCTGAAGGTCAAGAATAATGTTTATTTATTGATGTGCACCTCCCAAAACACTTGGCATAATACCTAGTATGAATTTGGTGCCAGCATTCTCTTTAACTATTTCTCAGTCGACTAGTACATTTCATCACTCCTGATGGTTTAATTAGGAGAGAGAAGAAACTACATTGTGAAAGTCATCTGTTGGGAAGTGGGGGTAGAACCAGAACTCCAGCTCTTTGCCTAGGACAGTGGTTCTCAAAGTGTGGTCCCTGGACCAGCAGCATCAACTTCACCTTGGAACTAATAAAAACGCACTTTCTCAGACCCCACCCCAGATTGGCTTAATTAAACATTCTGGAGGTGGAACCCTGAGACAGTCTATGAAATATTACAAAGAAGACACAATATGTACTTCACAACAATTCCATAAAAATCATAATTTTGAAAAAGAAATAAAGAATTCTACCAAGAATGTTTTAAAAGCACAAATTCCTAAAGATGCAGAGGCAACTGCTAATAAATAATACTACATAGATTTCTCAAATAAAACAAAATGCCATCATCTGCACCATCTTTAAGAAAAAATACAATTCTAAGGAAATGGATTTAAACAATTCTGTACTGTTCTTATTCTGTTTTCATGGCAAGTAAAGTCAGTGTGTGCTTCTGTTGTAAGATGCCTTCAAAATAAAAATAGTCATGGGTGTGGTAGCACACACCTGTAATACCAGCTATTCAGGAGGCTGAGGCAGGAGTTTCACTTGCACCCAGGAACTCAAGACAAGCCTGAGCAACATAGTAAGACCCTGTCTCAAAAAAATTAAAATAGTCAAATGGCATTAGTTTCTGCTGTGGTATATTATAAAAGTATTTTAGTTAAATTTATTGAATGTATTTACATTTCATCTCTAACAATTGTCTGCTCTGAATATGTTCACCTTAATTTAACCAAATAAGTAAGCCATAAAAGGAAAAAGAGAATGCTGAGTCTAAAATACAATAAAAATACTAACCATAAAGAAGTCATTTACATGCTAGGATTCTGTTTGACATCTAAAAATATTTTGTGAGTGATAAAAACCTTGGAATAGATTATCTGGAAGGTATTAAGATACCTAAAATAGTCCCATTAGAAACAAAATTTAAGTCAGTCAAACAACTTACACCACTTATTTCATCTACCTTATTTTGCTACTGGTTACCTACTCCCTGGATCTGGTTGACAGGTGTTGCAAATTCCATTAGGGCAGCCCTTCACAAAGGGAAAATATATCTAAAATGAAATATTTTGTAGCACATAGTCATTAACTCAAGCACTCAGGTTGCACCTGTTTCACACCTTACTCTGAAACATAGAGTTGAAACTTTAACATTTTAGAAACATTTAGAAAGGTCCTCTAGTTAAAAAAAACAAAAATGTTTAGTTACAATATCCTTTGTTGCAGTATAGAAGAGTTTCTCTTCAAAAATATCTAAGCTACTTTAAGAGTTAATACCATGTAGAGAATTAACACTCATTTGTTTATTCAGGCAGATATTCACAAACATGTTTAAGATATTTAGAGAAATAAAGATGTTTAAAGAGTAGTACTTGCATTCAAGTTGGTTGCAAACAAAATAGCTGATAATTTATCAGACTGTAAAAAATAAGTCTGTGAAAGAAATATATACGTAGTGCTTAAGTTCAGGGAGATCACTTCTGATTAGAGGGATCGGAAAAGATTTCATGGAGGTGATGGTATTGGAGTTGGGAACTGAACCGTGAGCAAGTTTTCACTAAATAGAGAGAGCAGGGATAGAGAGGAGTGGTGTTGAAATAAGGCTGGATCATTCACTAGAAACTCTTGCTCTCTTTGGTAGGCTTTGACCATCAACAGCAAAGGACAGAAATGCACTTTTGAGAAGAAAGGTTTCCTGGCCACACCTAAATGGGCTCTCTAAGGGTAATGCTGGCAAATTTATTCTCTATAGACAAGACATTTTGAGAATGAAAAGAGTAAAAAAGATGATAATGGTCAATGTTATAAAATTACAATACCATGACTTTAGTCTGATCATACAAAGGGATTGTCCAATTGCTCTATTATTTCATTTACCTGCTTAGCATGATTATAAAAAGCAATAAGACTCCATTCAAAGATCATTCATGAAAATAATTTTTTTTCTTCTTCTGACTTTTTGAATCAACTTGGTTGAAAAGAATTTTTGTGTAGTATTCTTTCTAAAAATATGCACATATTTCACTGTAAAATTATTTTATTTTTTATCATCTAGAGAGTTGCTCTAAAAGGAAGTAAAATTTTAGATAATACGTATGATGTCAAATAATTGAGAATGACATAAGTCCAATAATAGCAATAATAATAAAATGTATTTATATAGTACATTATTTTCAGGGCTCCAAATGCTTTCAGACATTAATTCAGTCTCACAACATTCTACCAAAGTTGGTAAGGGGCAGATATTATTAACAAGGTCTCTGTTCATCTTTGTGAAATAAAATGACTTTACAGATTGTGACTTTGAGGCACAGCATGGGGGCTTTTCTGCATAAAGATAGATGAAGGCATATCATATTCTCTCCATTGCCCATCTTCACAGTGATTCAGCTGTGGAGGAGGAGGATCAACACACTACATTTATGTTTTGGGTAGAGTTCAGAATTGAGGTAGCTACAGTTCCCATTTCCTATAAAAAGAGTTTCATGATCTCGTTTATTTTGTTTTTAGTCAAACATCACACATCGTCTCTCGTTTAAAATGTGTTAACCTCACTTTAAAGCAAAAATAATTGCCGCTGCTTTTGCATGCAATCCAGTCAACACAGACAAGGGGCATCTCTCAACTAATCTCGATGCTAACATAAAGCAATAATAACATACCAGAGGATGACAGCAACATATTTTAAAGCAGGATGCTACATGTCGTTTCAAAAATTATCTAATGAGTTTTGGGAAACTATTTATTGAGCAATTCTTTTACAGTTGATCTTAGAAATCATTTTTATATGAATGCCACAGGGAATACTATCCCATTTATTGTTGGATAAGAAACTGTTACAAAATAGTGGTCATAGAGAGGAGAGAGAGAGAGAGAGAGAGAGAGAGAGAGAGAAATAAATTGGAGTCATTTTCTTTCTCCATTCTTTTCATTGTCAACTCCAAGAGGGGAAAAGGATAGATTTAGAAGGAAAGGAAATGGAAAGAGCTGTAAAGCATTACAAAGGAGTAATAAAAAAGTGATTAAAAAATACATGATTATTTATCAATTTGCTGTTTTTGTAATAGATTATCACTACATAATTTCCTATTTATCATACAATTTCAGTTTATTTAGGTATACATTTGTTCTATGACTTCCCATTCTATGCTAATATTATAACTAAAATACATGTTAACATTCTTCTCCAAAGATTCATGTTTTTTAGTATTAAAACTGTTAAAGAATATGATTCAAGTATTTATTTTGGGTTTGCTTAATTCTTATGCTAAGAATATACTCTAAAATGTAATCCCAGTGTTTATGTTTCACATGTTTCTAGAACCTCTAGGTCATCTTTTACTATGGAACAATTAAAAGGAAGGAAATAAACAGATTACGGTGATCAGATTTATATTTCAGAAAGATCAGTAAGGCAGCAGTAGGGAGGAGACTGAAGAGGAGAGCTAGGAAAAGAATTGATAGGGCTCAGCTACCAATAGAGAAAAGAATTTTTAGAATGAAAATCTCATGTTTCTGGCTTGGGTGCCTAAATGAAGAATGGTTCAATTTACCATAGAAAGAGGAAGAAGTTTAGGGAAATAATTTTATCTAAACATGCTTAGCTTGAGATGTCAGTGGGATGTCCAAGTGGCAATGATAGCAGGCATCTGAATAGATGGTTAAAACAATCAAGATAGAGGTCTGGGTGGAAGAATACTTGGAGTTATAAATCATACAAGTTCTAGCAGAAGTCACAGAAGTGAAAGTGATCACCCATAGAGTGTAGAATGAAAAGGTAAATGCATCGAGGAGGGAATACTACACTAATATTTAAGGTCAAATAGAGTACACAAGGAATGCGGAGAAGAAACCATTAGAAATGGAGAAAAGAAACCAAGAGAAAGTGGTAGCAAAGAATTAAGTTATAAGAGAAGAGAAGAGTGGTTTATGGTGCCTTTATGCTTCAAAGAGATAAAATAAGTATGGTGACTTTATGCTTCAAAGAGATAAAATAAGATGAAGGCCAAAATAGTCCACAGGACAGAATTACATATAAATGATTTTTTGGCACTAATAACATTTTCTCAATAGAATTTCATAATAATGTAAACATATCTTCAAATGTGACTAAAAAGTTTATATATTATTAATATATCAAGCATCTGCATCTGAGATAAATCTACTCAAAATCAGCAATATGAAAAATAGCATTCTCAATCCTTATCACAGAATTTTTTTAAAAAAGAAACTTTTCTTTTGTTGTCTATCAAAAAATCAGGTAAGAAAAGTGAGAGATAAGAACTTCCAAGTCCATCCATTCCTCAAAGCTGGACAACCGTAAGGCTAAGTCTATGGACTAATACAATTTTAGTCCTTTACTTTCAAATGAGTAACATTTTAGTACATTCCCCAGGAACTTTTTTTCCTCAAAAGATCACTACAAAAAAGAAAGATTTGAAATTCAGACTGCTTTTTTGTATTTGAGAAAAAATAAAAAATAAAAAACTTGGCTGGGCATGGTGGCTCACATCTGTAATCCCAGCACTTTGGGAGGCCAAGGCATGTGGATGACTTGAGGTCAGGAGTTCGAGATCAGCCTGGCCAACATGGTGAAACCCTGTCTCTACTAAAAATACAAAAATAAGCCGGGCATGGTGGTGTGTGCCTGTAATCCCAGGTACTCAGAGGATGAGGCAGGAAAATTGCTGGAACCCGGGAGGCAGAGGTTGCAGTGAGCTGAGATCACACCACTGCACTGTAGCCTTGGCGACAGAGTGAGACTCCATCTCAAAAGAAAAAAAAAAAAAAGATCACCTTACTGAAGATATCATTCATTACATTATTTAGTGTCTGCTACTGAGGATTCATGTAAAATTTCTTTCAGGATCGGTGCTAGAAAAAACTGTTTCTTGGCATATGCAGTAATGTTTCTCCATTTTGTTAATGGAACATACTTAGCTAATCATCTTCCCTGATCAATTATACTATTAGCATTATCATATCTGTATTTTCCTTTACTGTGGCCCCTATGTCCTTTGTAAACTGCTTGAAATTCATTGTGGAAAGAGTTAAATTGAAACACCCACATAATAAGCGTTTTCCTTTTGTTAATTCCTTCTAGGGACTGAAGCGTTTTTTTCCTTTCTGTATATTTTGCTCTTAAATATTTTGAAATACCAAATTGTAAAAGGTAGTACATTCTTGTTAAAATATAGTATGTGAAAAGACTGTGATCAAATGGTTAATATCATTCCCTATTTTAAAATGATTACATGGATTACGCCATTAACTAGTAATTATGAATAAATGGCAGACTGTTTTTAAAGCAAAGAATATATTCTACATTTTACGTTGGACACCCTGGATTGTGTTATTATATAATTTCTACCAAATTAATTACTATAATTATGGTATCTTGATATATAAAATGATTCTACAGAAAAAAAGTTACACTTATAGTTAACATTACAGACTAATTTGTTTCTTGAAAACTAAAATGTTGTTTTCTTTACCTCTTTGGGATAGACCTTACTATAAAAGAACCTGTCATCAGCATACAATTAGATAAAGCTAAACTGCTACCATTTACTTGGCTGAGATCGTAATATTACGTTTTTAAAATGAGGTTTACTGAAATGTTATCTCGAAATAATCATATTTATTCTCCTTATTTACACAATATCTATGGTGCTCTACTCATGTCCTTGAAATAGGGAACAGGGACACCATCCTATGAAAAAGTGGCCTTGATGCTGGAGTTCATAAATTTTGTTCAGCTTTGGATGAGTTCAAAGAATTGCCATGTAAGAAAAGCCTTACAGAGGGAATTTATCTGATTATGGCAGTAATAATTACCCAGCTGTTTATTGCAGATAGAGAAATAATTCATGTAGGCAATAGGCCGTGGTGGCAATGACACTCCGCATTTAGTAAATATGCAAACTGTTCACTTCTAATTAACCAAGCTAGAGGATGCCCTTATTAAATGTATAAACTAAAAGTGCCTTCCTGACAAGTGATGAATTGTTACAATGCACAAACTCTTGCCACAGAATTATTGGAGTGAACTTGGGGCTTAACTTCATTAAGAGATCTTGTGGGATAGTTAAATGAGGATGGACAGCATAACAAGGCTTACCTGACAGCCAATGATATGTTAGAGCTTAATGGAACTGCACCTTTTCTTCTGTCCTACTTAACTGTTCAGATTCACAATAGATAAATTGTGAAACTGCAAAGTTAATTTGAGTTTGAATAATAAAAATAAATGAAATAACATGACAGCCCACTTAGGGAAGCTATCTGACAGTTTACCTATTTACTTAATGAACCTACAAAACAGCCATTTTTTTTAGTGATTCAAATATCTTTCATCCATCAAAAACTGAAAACATGCCACTCTTTAAAATCATTAGTTTAACAAAAATCGTCCTGTGGGATAGCTTTAAAATGAAATATATTTCAAAAAGCAAATGAATGAGTTTTATCAAAGAAAACACAAAAAAAATTAATCTTAATATTGACTCTGAGTTTCACTTAATTTTTAGCAAATAATCAACTATGAAATAGCTCTTTGTTTTTATTTTATGCTTAACCTTACATTGAGATAATTATTCATTCTTTATCAAATATCTATACTAATATTTGTATACCAATTAAGAAACAGGTAATTTCTATTTTACAAATTTGTTGTGAAAATTGAATGAGATAATAAAGGGCTTAGCACCATGCTTGGTATACCATAAGTGCTCAAAATATGTTAGCAATTTTAATGTGTTTGAATGACATTAGCTCTATATGATTAAAATATTTCCTATTGTTTTATCAGAATATATTATATTTCATAATATTATTTCTTCCATTGCCTCTGTAGTAACTAAATAAATTTTGAAAATTTAACATCTAGTGTGCTTCCAGTGCTGTTCTTTTATTTCTTATAAGTTGAATTTTCAAAATCCAAGACAGTATTAGATAGCCTTCCAATACAGGCACTTTGTAAATGATTTGGTACTGATAATCGAAATGTTAAGATGATTTTAAAAGGTACTCCAGGCAACTAGTCAACCCAAAACAGAGCTCACAAAAAGTTAAAGTAACTAAATGTATTAACATTTAAACAACTTCATGACATATTTTTTGCAGATGGAAAAAGTGAGGTGCAGAGACAGTAAGTAACTTGACTAAGGATATGAAACTATTCATTGGTATAGGTGAGATTCATGCTGAGGTCTACTGAGACTCTGTCCTTGCCTTTTCATCTTTATTACCCAGACTTTGAGACTATAAAATGTGTGAATTGGCATTTTAGATAATGCCAGAATATTACTGAATATGTTTGCTTAATTATCCGCTACTATACAACATGAAAGGAAAAATATGTAAAAGAATATTATACATTTTAAGAGAATCAGACTCTTTGACTATTGAAATATTCTTCCAAATTTATATTAGATAACTTCATTATTGAAGATTTATGTACTAAACAATAATACATAACCCATTTTCAAAAACTTATGCAATCACATTTACAATATACAATTTTTTTTCAATGAACACTGTGCATCAAGAACTGTAACAAGTAGGGAAATTGTCAATTATATATTAAAATCAATGATCTTCAAAATAGAAGATAAAACTTCCATATCTCAATGACAGAATGCTATAATGAAGGGCCAAAATAAAATAGTTTTAATTAAGAGAGAAGCCATGTATAACAATTTTTTGTTATTATTATTATTATTATTATTATTATTATTATTATTACTATTATTATTTTGAGACGGAGTTTTGCTCTTGTTGTCCAGGCTGGAGTGCAATGGCGCGATCTCTGCTCACGGCAACCTCCGCCTCTGGCATTCAAGCGGTTCTCCTGCCTCAGCCTCCGGAGTAGCTGGGATTACAGGTGCACACCACCATACCCGGCTAACTTTGTATTTTCAGTAGAGATGGGGTTTCTCCATGTCGGTCAGGCTGGTCTCTAACTCCTGACCTCTGGTGATCCACCTGCCTCAGCCTCCCAAAGTGCTGGGATTACAGGCGTGAGCCACCGCACCTGGCCAATAGTTTTCTTTGTTTGTTTTTTGTTTTGTTTGTTTGTTTTTTTAAGGCTTTAAATGTATTTATAAATTTAAAACAACTTAGGTTTCACAACTTGAAGAAAGAGTAAGACCAAACAAAAGTAAAGATGATACTCCATTTAAGGAAAGCATAATAATAATAGCCAATATTTATTGAGTGCTTATTGTAGTAATAATGTGTGGATTTCTAGGAAAGACAATGAATATGTGCTCTTTTGCCTATAATCCTTTTCTAAAAGCAGCCAAAATGAAAAACACACACACACACACACACAAAAATATGGGAAAATGCTGCATGAAAACAAGGGAACAGTCACAACCGCCATCATAAACTAAGGAGAATAACTGGAAGCTGAATGAAGGAAGAATATCTGCCAGGTTCAATTTAATTTAAAGCCTAACTACACTGTATCTTCCTTAATCACAAAATCAGTGTAACATATGAGCACATTCAATACTGAACAAATTTGATGGCCCTAGTGAGAATCCCAGTCAAGAGGGTTTATAACAACTTGGGGATAATAGAGTTGCAGGACTGAAGAGAGAATTTGCAGCCAAACAATATCCCTTTTTGTCGACCAGAACTTCTGATTGGGTTGACAACCGATGGCAGATTGGACTGGATGAAAATGAGGAAAAGCAGCCTGAGAGCTGTTGAATAAAGTCAACTGATGAAACAAATGCCAGTTTATGAGCAGTAGAACTTTACACTAATCCCACTTCATGAAATCAACATCAACAGTGACAGGTGGTCAAACAGGACTCGGGAGGATAGTGACCAAAGCACAGCTGCCCATTTCTCCACTTTAGTCTTCATCCCTCATCAGATAGTTGAATGACTGGACAAGAAAACAAGCCATCAATATCCAGCCTTCTAGCAGTGAACAAGAATTTTTAGACAATTAGGGATTTTTGGTAAGGTATAACATTACTCCAACAAAATATATTACTTTCCTGTATATAAACAATAATCACTTGGAAAATGAAGGAAAATATATCATTAACAAATACAATAGGAAACTACAATATTTCTAGAAATAAAGTTAACAAATAAAAATACAGCCTATATTAAGACAATCATAAAAATTTACTGAGGAATACTTTTTAAATTTCCACATAAATAAGAAAACATTCCTTTACAAGGAGACTAAACTTATGAAAATGTAACTTTTTCCTACACTACAAGTTTAATTTAAACGATTTAAAAACATAATTTTGGGCTGGGTGTAGTGGCTCACACCTATAATCCCAGCACTTTGGGAGGCTGAGATGGGCCAATCACTTGAGGTCAGGAGATTGAGATCAGCCTGGCCAACATGGCAAAACTCTGTCTTTACTAAAAATACAAAAATTAGCCAGGCGTGGTGGTGCAGGCCTGTAATCCCAGCTACTCAGGAGGCTGGGGAACCAGACTTCTTTGAGCCCAGGAAGCAGAGGTTGCAGTGAGCTGAGATCTTGCCACTGCATTCTAGCCTGAGTGACAGAGCAAGACTCTGTCTCCAAAAATTAATTAATTAATTAATTAATTAAAACAAAAACACAATTTGGTATTTTTGGAACATGTCAAAATGCTTCAAAATTTAGTTGGATAGAGAATTTTAAAGCAAGCCACAGTATTTTTTGGGAAAAAAAGAATTATTTTATAGCTATTTAAGTCATATGATACTATGTAGGATTACAAAGAAAGAAGAATCAGACAGCACAGGTTGATAAGAAATATGCTCGAGAACATGTGGGGACTTAGAATGTGATAAAATGGCGCTTACAGTAAGAGATGAAGCAATAATTTAATAAATGCTTTAGAATAACTTGTTGGTCATTAAACATTTTTTAGGCCAAATTTCAAATGTACTCTTTGTATTAAATAGTTTCCAGAGGATTCAATATTCAGTGTGACAAAAGAAACTCTAAAATATCAAAAGAAAATATGGATGACTATTCTTAAAATCATACGAAGAAAAAATTATAAAAGAAATTATTGGCAAATATAGCGACATAAAGAATTGAAAGGCCAACATGTTTCAGAATCTCCATAAATATGTTTGCAAGTCAAATGCAAAGAAAGAAAGATAATTTCAGCACAGATGATAAAGGATTTGTTTCCTTAACATACATAAGCCTTTCTACAAGTGCATAGGAAAAAATAAATAAATTAATTAGGCAAACAGAAAAAATATAAATAGGAAAGTCATTACAGAATACAAATGACTACTAAAGATATTCAAATTACTAAAATTCAAAAGTTAAATTAAAAATTAGAATTGTTCTTTATTAGATTAGAAATTATTTAAAAAGGTATAAAGAAACAGAAATTTGTGTGCACTATTGGTAGAAGTACAAATTGGTATTTTTCCTATGGAAAATTAGACCATATTTTTTTTATTTTTATTTTTTATTTTATTTTTTATTTTTATTTGAGACAGAGTCTCACTCTGTTGCCCAGGCTGGAGTGCAGTAGCTCAATCTCAGCTCACTGCAACCTCCACCTCCTGGGTTCAGGCGATTCTCCTGCCTCAGCCTCCTGAATAGCTGGCATTACAGGCATGTGCCACCACGCCCTGCTAATTTTTGTATTTTTAGTAGAGATGGGGTTTCACCATGTTGGCCAAGCTGGTCTCGAACTTCTGACCTCATGTGATCTACGCACCTCGGCCTCCCAAAGTGCTGAGATTACAGGCATGAACCACTACACCCGGCTGACAATGTGTCTTATTTATTTATTTATTTATTTATTTATTTATTTATTTATTGAGACAGAGTCTCACTCTGTGGCCCACGCTGGAGTGCAGTGGCATGATTTCAGCTGACTGCAAGCTCTGCCTTCCCAGGTTTGCGCCATTCTCTTGCCTCAGCCTCCCGAGTAGCTGGGACTACAGGCACCCGCCACCACGTCTGGTTAATTTTTTTGTATTTTTAGTAGAGGTAGGGCTTCACCGTGTTAGCCAGGATGGTCTCGATCTCCTCACCTCATGATCCGCCTGCCTCGGCCTCCTAAAGTGCTGGGATTACAGGCGCGAGCACACCCATCTGACAATATGTTTTAAAATATAAGATATGTTTAAACTTTTACCCAAAACCTCATTTATAGAATTATACAGAAAAGAAGATAACAGTACAAATGCAAATGATATCATGCAGAGAAATGATATATTAAATGTCCATTAATATAGGTAGAACTTATTTAAATAGAAGTTATGGCACAAATACCATGTACATACATGTATACTATAGGCATTGAAAATTTTGACATGAAATTTATATTTATTGACACAGAAAATGTAACTTGTCATGGTGGGTAAATAATTCCTTCACTCCTGTTTCCTTCCATGCGGAGGAATGTACAACAGCTAGAAAAGCAGTTTAATTTGACTGGAGGTTAGCTCCGCCCACATCCCTTCAGCCAACAGGGGTGGGAGCAGACATGCTGAGCTTGGCAGGACCAGAGGCTAATGCAGAGAGGAAATGTCTGCCTAGTACTGTGGTGATTGCCTGGGAAAATCTAACTCCTGTTATGCAGTATTTGAAAAGCCCCTTATCTGCAGACATACTGTATTCTATATTACTAGCTTTAGCAATCATACATGTGATTTTTTGGTCTCTCATCTTCCCTATTTTGTCTTATTTCCCCATTGGCCTAGATCACAGTTAGGAAAGAGTGAGATTAGATAGACTTTCTCAGACCTATTTAGTTCTAAATCAAACAATAATTGTTTGCTTGAGTTCCCACTATGTTTCAAGTAACATGGTAGGTGCTAGGAGTATAGTGATTTATGAGGAAGGATGGGCAATATGAAAATAACTCCAAAAATTTTACAATGGGATAAATTCAGGGGAGGGAAATTATGGAGAATTATGGAAGTATACAAAAGAAAGATTAAATCTATTTATAGGTTGGGCGGGATGATTCTGGGTTAGGAAAGATTTCCCTGAAGAGGTGACATTTAAGAGGATATCTGAAAGATAGAAACAAATCTTTTATAGGCCCCTTGACTTTGGGAAAGAAACTTTATATGGCTTCACAAAGGGGACCCAACATATGTGCTCATGGTATGCAGTTCAGCTCACTGAGGCGGTCATATGCAACTTAATAAAAGTGGGGAAAAAATAAAGGTGGGGGAAAAAAAGATCATTCCTCTTTGGAGGAAAGGAATGGTGATCCCAATCCTTTTACTTTTCAGGCTCACTATAAACCCTTTCGTAAGATAAATTGGAATGGTCTCGATTGATATTTGCTGGCAGGAAAGAATATTAAACACTATAAAGGTAACTCAACATGAGTTTGAAGCATTACACGGACTGTGGACTGGAGTTCTGGCCTCAACACCAGGTTTATGGGAGAGGGCTGATGCTAACACATCCTGGGTCTGTATGTAGAAGATTCTCTAGGCCTACTTTCTCCAGACTAAGTCCCTCTTGACCCCATGGACCCAGCCATTCTGACACAGTGTCATCTTTAGGGAAAATGAATGGTACATGAGTGTGAGCAATGAGTGGTAACCTCAGAGGCCAGAGTGGAGTGCCAGTATGGCATTGGCAATAATCCAGAACACCAAAGGGACTTCCTCAGCAGGAGAAAAAAGTCACAATACCTTACAGACCAAAGATCAATGGACATAGTGGGGTAGTGATTAAAACAATGGGCCAGTGGACAGATTGGAATTACCAGTTTTCTTTCTTTCTGTCTGACATATGAAGTCCTGAAAGCAGAAGTGGCTAAATAAGCTCCAGAGTCCTTAGACAATTTAGGAGGAGAAAAATTAATTGGAAAAAGATTTATTCTTTGAAGAGTTAAAAAAGGCTCATTCAAATATACATAGTAATAGACAATATACACACAAAAAAACACATATTAAAGGTTATTCTCTAAAAGTGCTTGTCTGGTATGATTTTGAAAGAGGTTTTATGTTATTTTACTTGTAAAATGTTTGCTATTTGTATTTTTATTAATTTTCTACATGTTTTGAAGTTTTTATAATACATGCATTATTTTTATCAAAAAAGTTACAGAAAATAATGTATAGCTGACATAAATAAGTTTCGTAAATATATTTAATAAAATTTTTACTAATTTTGTATTACCTACAGGATGGCTAATGTTAAATATTACTACTCCAACATGCAAATTGTTCCTTTTTCCAAAACCGTTTCCAATCTGTTTGAATAATGTCACTGAGAAGATGGTAGAAATGGGAAATTCCAGTAGAAAGCATGCTAAAGTCTGTGTAATAGGTACATATTTTAAGTGTCCCTCATTTATTTTTCTTTATCAGAAAGTCATTTTCTCTCCCTGCACTACATCTAATTATAGCCACTGGGAGAATAGGTCCTACCATGGAATGAGAAATAGAAGGGATGGAAGAGGAGCTGGAAAAAGAAAAAAGGATGACAACCCTGCCTCTTCCAAGCCCAAGGGACTGTGGAAGGCAGGAGATGGATCATAATGCATTGTCCTGTGCCCTGGACCTGTCAACTCCAGGCCAAGTCGCAGAAGCAGAGAGGAATATTTAGTAGTTTGAGAGGAATGCCAAAGACAGGTGTTTTCCTACCTACTTGGGTTCCTGGGAAAACATCATTTGTACAAGATAGCCTTGAGACAATAAGGGATGGTTCCAGCACAGTAAAGAGGATCAAACAGTGAGGTCAGGTAGAAAGGGCTTAGTACTCTCATGTTTTCCTTGACTCCCATATCATCTAGAAGGACCAAAGTTCAAGCATATCCTTTAAGGGATAAGCGAGGTCAAAAGTAAGAGCCAAGGATTGAGTCATGAGAACAGCTATGGCAAAAATATAAACAACCTTGAATCAAAGTCTGCAGGGTAACCAGCCTTGTCCAAGGAGTCATTTGGAGCACATGGAAGACCTCAGAGATACTGGCAGAGACAGAAAGAGATGACACAGGGCCTAGTGAGCTCAGGAAAGCCACCAGACCCAAATTAAGTTGACAGTGCTTACATCAAATGCAAGTCTTAGCAGCAGATGCCAGCAGAAGTCCTAGGGACCAGAATGATCAATCACATAGCAGCAGACACCAGCCACTGTTACCTACATATAAGTCAGGGTTCCCTTTTAAGCCTTAGAGCCACCGGTAACATAAGGCCCCTCTATACTCATAGGTCATCTTAGAGAGGATCATGGAGAACTCAAGAAATTATGAAAAAGATCAACTTGTTTAAAACATTATCTTTAATTAGTGTATTAAGCGAAAGTAAATTGATATCTAGTTTTTCCCTCTCCCATCCCAGTGCAAACAGGAGGAAGTGTGGTTGAAGAATACACTAAGGATATTAAAGTTAAAGGAATAAAAAGTTGTTATAGTTCATGGTACATCTGAGTGTGACGCCTTATCTGTAAATATGTCATGGCTAAACTCGCAATCTATAGTATATTAGTTTATTTAGATGAATTTTGTGAATCTGGATATATATGTCTTTCTAGTTAACATACATACACACTTATACAGATTCAGTGACTATCAATAGTTCTGGTCCAAAACATCTCAGAAAACTCCACAGTCCAGCAGGCTGCAGTCACATCCTCTCCACTGGAGTGTGAATCTCATCATTAATGGGTGGGGAGAATATCTGCCAAACATTTCCTTCCTTGGGTTCTCTTCCTTAGGCCTAGAGGTGCCAACTTCTCCTAGTATTTACTATTTCTGTATTCTCTAGAGTTCTCTCTTATACAAATTATAGTGCTGTATGTTTTTGTAAATTATGTTTATGTGTAAAAGTCTTAGCCTTTTCTTCTTTTCTTTCTTAAAACAAATGTTTATTTATTTATTTAGAGACAAAGCCTTGTAATATTGCCCAGGCAAGACTCAAATGATCCTCCCACCTCAGTCTCCCAAGTATCTGGGACTACAGGCATGCACCACTGTGTCCAGCATTAGCCTTTAGTTATTACTGTTAAGATGACTGTTGCAGCTCCAGTCATTTTGTGCATATTTCAGAAAAAAGAAAAAAATGGAAGAACTAGCAGATCTCATCGCTCAAAATGAAGTCACATTGCCACTCTTAGATGAAAGAAGTTTAGAAAAACAATAATAACATGAGTTAAGTTGCAGTGTTGGAATGAACATTGAGTGATCAAATCTATGAAATTTTCCGTACTCCACCTCATTGCAGAATCAACATTTGTGTCAGTTACCAATTTTTTACCTCTCAGTTTCAAATAATTTACTATTTGCTATATTTGGTAAAACTGGACCTGGACCCATAACATTTTCCTTTTACTAATTTGTATAACATGAGTCTGAAAATAAAGGGTTCTGTAGGGATATGTCAATGCATGACAGGGGAAAGTGTTACCATTTCCCTCCTCCGGTTCCAATTGTCTGCTTTTTTTCTTCAGTGGCTTGGCTATTAGCTCTATGCAGGAGAACCAGTAGTGCCTAACAGCTAGTGAGTTTTGCTGGTATTCCAACAGGTAGGTCCTTGCTTATCAATTCCAGCCCATCTGCACCACCATGGGCAGTTTTCTGTTCATCAGGGTCAGACCAGTAGCTGCAGAACAGCTCTCGCCCATGATATCTCAGAGAACCGCACAATCCAGCAGGCTGCAGCTACATCCTCTCCAATGAAGTCTGAATTGCATTGCTTATGGGTGAGGAGAGGCTCTTCCAAACTTTTCCGTCCTTTGGGTTCTCTCCCACAGGCCTAGAGGTGGTAACTTCTCCCAATATTTACTATATTTGTATTCTCTAGAGTTCCCTTTTGTTCACTTTAAAAGTTATTCATCTTGTATTAGTTAATAAAGCTTCATGTTAAATTTTCTTAGTTCAAATTACTGGTGTGGATTTTGTCTCCTGACTAGTCCCTGACTGATATCCAACAACCCTCCTCCCTTACTTAAACTTTATATGAAGTGCTTCATTCTTTTCCCAAAGATGATGGTATCATTGTCGCATCTGTTACTGTATTTAATTTAAAGCCATGTGCAGTCCTGTCCATTAGGTTTGGGTGTAACTCTTAGTTATCTGTCAACTAAATTAAAATACAAATTATCTGCCTATAACACACCAGCACTGCATGGTGGAGAAGGAATGGAATAAGAATAACCACAACAAAACATCCACATTAGGAAAAAGAGAAAATGAGAGAGAAATAGTTACTAATCCAGAGCAAACATGAAATCCTGCTACACAGGTATAATGAATAGCTTCTGTTCAAGAGATATTTTCTTGGGTAGACAAACAGAATATTCCATGTCTGTTATCTTCCATGACCACATATGAGGTGGCCATTGTAGAGGACAGTATTTCTGGAGAATGCATTGCTCTAGTAGCCCACTAGGGGCCTATTGGTCCAAGTTCAGTAGTTTTATGATTGCCTGAGGGCAGGTCACAGCTCGCCAAGTTGGTATTTCCTTGGTAACAAGAACTCTCAATGACATTGCAGGCTTCTGGCTTGTTTGTGGTCAGTTTCATGAGCAAGTGACCACAAGCAAGAATCTGGTCTAGACAGTTTTCTAGAATTTATGGTCTTACATGCTGGCTTCTAAGCTCTGCTGCTGTTTTTTTGTTTGTTTTGTTTTGTTTTGTTTTGTTTCATTTGTTTGTTTAGCAGCCAGTACTTGCATTCATCTAAAACAACAAATTTGGGTGGCAGGGCAGCAATTCACTAATTGTTAAATTTTTCTAGCTTGGATTTTATTCTTTAAACATAATAAGATTGACTGACTGTTTTCTTCTTCTTTCTTCTTCTTCTTCCTACTTCTCACTCATGGTGTCTTGTTTTCTAACTCCCTGGTACCTTTGCTGTGCTGGCCATTGCATTTGAAAAATACTTCGTAGGATTACTCTTAGTACTAGAATTACAGCATCTTCCCTGAGAGAGGCTTTTCAAATGTTTCCGTCAGGTTCCTGGGTCCCTATCAGTCTGAAACCTTCTTAGTTCAAGTTCAAGACTTTAAGTTATCTAAACCACCAGGATAACTAGCAGTGTGCTTGCAAATCTCATATTAAGCTAGTTTACTTCCATTATTACTTACTCTAAGGTTATGGCTTTTGGGGATCCTGGCTGAAAGAAGAGGGGGAAGTTAATCAGAGTTCTTACCTTTGGTTGCCATGACTTGGAATTTTTTTCTTCCTGCTCCTGCAATGCAGCCAAAAGCACAGCTCTTTCTCATTTAGTCAGGTATTCTTTTAGATAGGCACATGACCTCAGGGCAAAAGCAGTTTTGAATATCTGAATTCTCATCTCCTCCTGTGCCTTGGCTAGTAAATTATTTACTATATTGATAGCTCTTTGATGCTTAGATGTCAGCAAGGGGAGAGTTGTTTTGAATTACTCAGCCATTATTAGACAAAACAACATTCCTAATCTGATCTTTGTCATGGACTCACATACTTGTGAAGTCCTGAGGCTTATCTCTAGCTAAAGGCCTACAATTTCATAGCCACTGCTTATGACCTCATTAGTTTGGGGCATAGCAGTTGTTTTTTTCAACATTTTAAGGTGCCAAATTACAGGACTCTTATTAAACGGATACACATTGTACATGTTGAACATCTATGTTAGCAAAGCAGTTACTAACTTCTGTCTCTGCTTGCAGATTGGAAACCTCCAGTCCAAGTTCATCTGTTCCTCGTGGAAATTTGCTCAAAGAGTCAAAGAGGACGCAGCACACACAAGTATTCTTAAAAGCGCCTATCATTTCTATTTATGTCATACCCTCAAATGATAATGATCTGCATCACATGGTAGAGAAGACGGGACTTTTAAAAAAATTACATAAGAATTTACATAATTAATTATGATTATTTTGAGATAGAGTCTCACTCTGTTCCTCAGGCTGGAGTGCAGTGGTGTGATCTCAGAACACTGCAACCTCCACCTCCTGGGTTCAAGGGATTCTCCTGCTTCAGCGTCCCAAGTAGCTAGGACTACAGGTACCCGCCACCTTGTCAGCTAATTCTTTTTGAATTTTTAGTTGAGATGGGGTTTCCCTATGTTGTCCAGGCTGGTTCTGAACTCCTGACTTCAGGTGATCCATCTCTCTCGGCCTTCCAAAGTGCTATGATTGCAAGTGTGAGCCACCGTGCCTCACACTTGTGAGAAGACTTGTGAAAACACTAACACAAATTAGTGTTTTCCAATCTAGCACCAAACTATCTCCAATAGCCAAATTCCCATTTTAAGTTCAGTTATTTTTAATTGTTAATATCCTTTTTATGTCTCATTGGCCATGACCAAGTCACATGGCTAACACTAAAAACAAGGAAATCTGTGAAACTGAGTTTTTAGTTTTCTAGCCTCAATAGCAGAGAAGGCAATTTATAAAGAGGTTAGGATGGGTCTTAACATGAGCCTAGTTACTTATGGTATATGCTTCAATTGAAATATGACCAATAGAACTTGTAATAATTCAAAGTATAAAGAGGTAGTGTGGTTTTGCTTAAAAAAAGACTGAGTTCCAACCTCTAGACTCTCCATTATTTTGGTGTGTGACCCTTACCCTTTACTTAAACCCTGAATTTTATTTTTCATCTTTTAAATGTAAGAAGACACATCCCAAAAGGGGATTTGTGTAGATAGACAAGATAACATATAAAACACCACGCACACAATAGGTGCTAAATAAATGACTTGCTGTGATTGCCCTCCATTTACTGAGCTAATCCTTGTTTACAATGTCTAAATTTGTTCATCTATATGTTTGGGCTGATAATCATGACATTTCTGATTATAACATGCCAGATTGATCTGTCTCTTACAGTTATTTACCAAGAACATGTATGTATTCTGTACCTACATAGAGAAATGTTTAATGTCTGTAATTAAAGTATTTCTTTTTTTTATGTTTATACCATTTCAGTAACTACTCAGTTATAATGTTGTCTACCCTGTACATGTGTCTAAAGAGAAATATTTTATCAGCAAGAATCTATTCAATGCCGATAGTCTGGATATATTCCAGATTATTATCATTTGCATTTCTATTTTCCACTTAATATTAAGTGTGACTTTGAAATGAAGTTGGTGAAAATTCTGAAGAATTGATATGTGATTGCAAAAGGAGGACAAATACAAACACCACCCTGTAGATTTTTACCTTAGGTTGCTGCTTTGATTTCTAGGTGCTGCGCATGTTAGCAGTCTGAAAGGGCATACTGACTTCTTTCGTGTTTTTATTTCTTTATTAATTAAAGCACAATTGGAAACGTGCTGCCCAGATAGCTTAATACATTAACAGACTTCAACTCCAGAAAACTGAAAATCTTGAGTATTGTGTTTCCCAGATGCAGAAGTTATCTCAAAGCTTTTTTTGTTTGTTTTAGGTTTGTCATTAGCCTATTGCATTTGTTGGTTCTGTATATTCTTCTGCCAGAGGAAGATTATTTAAAAAGTGTGATGGTGAGCATATTGAAGCTGCCAGTTAGTCATTATAAGGATGAGAGATTATGTTCAAATCTTTTGAGCTGAGTTTCCTAGAAACTCAACGCATATTCATAAACATCACTTTTAAAGTTTTTTTGCTTCATCCTTGAAAACAAATGCAAATTAGCAGACTACAAAGACAGCATTTAACACAAATATTGATATAAATATTTTGAAACAGCAAGCTGTTAGTTAGCTGTTAGTTCTGGATTCTGATGATCATCACTGGGAAACACTGACAGTGTAACAGAGGAAATACAACAAAGAGAAAGAAACTGAGAATTTTAAGATCTAAGAATTTCTCATAGTACAACTAGAAGTTGTTCACATAAAAATAACCGCAATAGGCATAGAACAGTTTTTTTTTTTTTTTTTTTTTTTTTGCATGACAAGCTAAGTGCATGAATGTATGGATTTCAGAATAATCAAGGAAACTAAGCACATAGCCCAGTCGATGCCAATATGACAGAGCTGCCTAGGGATCTTGAAAGCACTGGAGATTGTTCTCATAAATGTGATATTTCATCAGCACTACACAGATCATGAAAAGGCTGATAATGCATTTTAATAGACCTTGCCTATTAGCATTTTGGCAAGCATGTCAATGAATCTAAGAACTCTTTAATATAAGATTAAAATTGGAATAATGTTCATATTAATGATAAATCCATTAGTCATTCTTCTCCAAAACTCTGAAAGGTCAATTTAGTAATTTATAAAGGTGTTGCCACTTCTGAGATAACGTGTCCTATCTTTGGGAATTCAAAACAACCTTTATGCTTCAGGAGTAAAAAAGATATTCCAATATCATCTGTCAATACTGTAAAGATTTTTAAAAATTTCATAATAGTCTTTTAACTTCTGATTTTAAACATATAATGTAATGTGTGTGTATATACATCTTGATTTACATGTATTATCATATCCATCTTGGTCATGGTAGGGGATAATTTTATATCATGAATTTATGGTACAAAATCCCTTATGCCATAGATTAATTTCATTTAAATGTTTCTTGCACTTTTAAGGGATTCAACATACTTTGAGTTTCATGGTAAATAAATACAAAGATTTTTGTATTTTAAAAATATACCTATTACCATATTAGGCAAATTTTCTCAGATTTAAAGGGATATTGGAAATTTTCTAATTTCTCATCAAATGCAGAAATCCCTTCTACCTGAGTCCTGACATTTTAGATAAATCCTTCTGTCAGAGTACAAGTCAGCCTATTATTGAATAGCTCTCATTATTAGAAACACGTTTTCCATATTCAACTCAAATCTACCTATTTGTCCTAACTTTTTCCCTCTTCAGAAATATAGTGCATGATGTTTTGTTTGTTTGTTTGTTTTCCTGAGACATTCTCGGCTCACTGCAACCTCTGCCTCCCGGGTTCAAGAGATTCTCCTGCCTCAACTTCCTGAGTAGCTGGAATTACAAGTGCCTGCCACCATGCTTGGCTAATTTTTTTAATTTTTAGTAGAGATGGGGTTTCACCATGTTGGCCAGGCTGGTCTTGAACTAATGCCCTCAAGTAATCCATCCGCCTCAGACTCCCAAAGTGCTGGGATGATAGGCATGAGCCACCGCGCCCAGCCAATGGTTCTCAAAAATGTGAAAGCCAATATCGTGTCTTCCTTTAGGCTTCTATTTTCCAGTCTGGGCCATGTCTTTGTGATTTCCAATCCCTATAAAATTCCTGGTTGCTTTCTGCTGGATGCAAATTTTTCCGTCAATGTTCATCAGAAATAACAATGTTCATCCAGAATTTATCACTGGACACCACATGTAGTCCAACCGAGAAACTTTTATTCTCCAAGATCTTTCATTTCATTCATTTTGTAAACATGAAGTAGTGTAATATATTGGAAGGAACACTCTTCTTGAGGTCATAAGGTCTAGAATTCCATTGCATTTTTACGACAATTTTAAAATTTATCCTTGGGCTTCAAAAGCACAATGGCTACCCACTTTTGTTTGCTTCTTTAACACATACACACAGAGAATGTCAGCATCCAAGCGTCGATTTCTTAGGTGAGGGATCAAAAATGTGCCTTCTGAAGGAACAGCGAAAAAGCCTCGGCCTCGGAGTACAGTGACTTGTGGGTATGAAGCACAGGCCCATCTCTCCCCCTTCACTCAAATGCAGATGGAGAATCTGTTCCCTCCATAGACCATTAGAAATTTCTTCTTTGGAGAAACTCAATACGACCTGGTGTTTGGGGGTGCCCTAGTGAGTCATCACTGTATCACTTTAAAGCAACCAAAGCCTATCACTCAACAATATCTGCTTATGTATGTATATATTCAAATCATCATTTAAATTTCTCATGCTTATGTATAAACAAACAGCTCAAGATCGCCAGTTGTGTGAGGCAAGACTCCAACATAAAAGGGAAGACGAAAATAATCACTTGGAAAAAAAAACATCCTGAAGGAAACTGATAGCACACACACTGGAATAAAACTTAACCTTAACCTGAATTATTATCTATTCTAATTATTTTCCATTTGCCACACCTTCACTCCATTCTACATACTCCTCTGCCCTACACTGTGACCGAGAAAGATGAACTCTGTAGATTGTATCATCTTGGCTGGTTTCCAGTGGGTTTAATCTTAAAGAGAATTAGAGTGCAGGAGAACGAAGAAATTAGGGGTATTTCTTCATTTCTGTCTCCACTGGTGCCAAACACCTCTGGCAATAGCTGCGTTTCCCTGCAAGTCTAGCTCACGGCCAAGGTTCGGGGAGTGAACGTCTTGGCTCTGACTGTCCCATTCATGCCATTTCTTCCCCTTAATACTTCAACTGTGGCAGTAGGAGTACCTTCCGAGTGCTGCTGGTCTCTGGATGCCGAAACATCCCCTGCTGAGCACTCTGTAACTCTATTTGAGCCACCTGAGGTCAATTCTGCTTTCTGCAAAGACCTTATTTGCTCTAGTATTTTTAGAGAAACATGAGATATTTTATTAATAAAATAACAGAATGTTATAAAAATGATCAGAATGCTAGAAATATTTCATGAAAGTTAAAAAATTGGTAAAATAAAAATGTCAGTAGGAGGGTAGGAAGGAAGTCTCTCACAAAAACAGAATGGAAGGAAAAGGCCTGGGGCTGGAGGAGGGAGCAGAAAAATTTAAGAGACTGAGTGCATTACTTCCGGAGGTTCAACATCCTACCAATAAGAACCTCATGAAGGACGAAGAAAAGAAAATAGAATGAGGTAATTATGTACGAAATAATATAAGAACATATTGTAGGCCGGGTGCGGTGGCTCACGTCTATAATCCCAGCACTTTGGGAGGCCAAGGCAGGTGGATCACCCGAGGTTGGGAGTTCGAGACCAGCCTGACAAACATGGAGAAACCCCATCTCTACTGAAAATACAAAATTAGCCGGGTGTGGTGGTGCATGCCTGTAATCCCAGCTACTCGGGAGGCTGAGGCAGGAGAATCACTTGAATTCAGGAGGTGGAAGTTGCAGTGAGCCGAGATTGTGTCATTGCACTCCAACCTGGGCAACAAGAGCGAAACTCCGTAGGAAAAAAAAAAGAACATACTGTAGAACTTAAGGGTCCACTGACTGCTCAGTACACTGAAGGTAAAATGCCCATAAAAGTAATAATTCTGAGAAATTATAAAAACTTCGGAGAAAAAAGAAACTATAAAAAAATCTAGTTGCCCTAAAAATGTACTGCTGGCTCTACCAACATGTTACTTCCAAGAACCTTCTCCCTCAAGTCCCTTCCAGCCAGTAATTGAGAATGGTGGGGTACTACGGCATGACCATTCTGGCAAGGCAACAGACTCCTTCATGGGGAAACTTTAGCTTCCAGACAACCCATCAGCCTAGTTGAACATTTCTTGGAAATGTATTATAGTCCCAGTCTCTTCCCAATCTTCTTCCTCCCCTCTTTCTACAAGTGTCAGACTTGCATTGTGGACTAACAGTGTTCTTCACCTTCTCCTGTTTATAAGTACTAGCTCTTAATTTCTCTACCTTGTCCTTGATAATCATAGCCACTATTTGTTGCGTGTCAATTATAAGCTCAGTGTTTCATATACTGCATATTTCACAAAAACTCTGCAAAGTAAATGTTGGTGCTCCAATATAAAGATGAAGAAATCTGATTTCTATTAAGATTAAGCAACTAGTTCAAGGTCACAGAGCTAGAAAGTGGACAAACTATGACTCAAATTCACATCTACCTGCATCCAGAGCCAATGTTCTCAATCTCTTATATCTTATATTTTTTATCTTAAAGCTTTCATGATGTACCCAAGATAAATGAAAACATGAAAATATGTACACATAAAAACTTGTACATGAACACAGGGACACAAAGAAGGGAACAGACACCAAGGCCTACTTGGCAGTAAGGGGTGGGAGGAGGCTGCGGATTGAAACACTACCTCTTGGGGTACTATGTTTATTACCCGGGTGATGAAATAAAATATGTACACCAAACCCTGTGACACGCAATTTGCCTATATAACAAATGTGTACATGTACCACTGAACCTAAAATAAAGGTTTAAAAAAACACTTGTACATGAATGCTCATAGTAGCACTTTTCATAATAGCCAAAAAGTGAAAACATCTCAAATGTCCATCAACTGATTAACAGATATAAATATGTGGTTTATTCATACAATGAAATGTTATTTGACAATAACAAGGAATTATGTACTGATATACATATACTACAACATGGATGAACCTTGAAAACACCATGCTAATGAAGTAAGTCATAAAGGGTTCAATTTATATTAAATGTCCAGACTGAGAAATTTATAGGGCCAGAGAATAGATTGGTGGTTACCTAGAAGTGAGGGGGGACAAGTAGAATGGGGATGACTAATAAAGGGTATAGAGTTGCATTTTAGTATAATAAAAGTGTTTTAAATTGATTGTGGTGATGGTTGCAAAACTCTACAAATACACTGAAATCCATAGTACTTAAATGGGTGTTTTATATATTATGTGGATTTTATATCAAAAAAAGCTGTTATAATAAAAACAAAGCAAATAAATATTTCCTTTTAAAAAACTTTAAAGATATAAAAAAGGAAAGGCAGAAAATAATATCCATAAAAATCTTTCTAGTCAAACTATATTATATAAAATCAACATGCTAAGAAACTAATTCATTTTGATGAATGACAAATTTACATTCAAAACAGAGCCACTGTTATGAGATACTAACCATCAGCAACTATATTCAAGCATTAAACTTAGGGGAATATATTACATTGATCTTAAATCTCTGTCAAGAGTTGCTTTTTTTTTTTAAAGTCACTTCTCTGACTCCAAGCTAATAATGTTTTATTAATGCTACCAATCTGTAACTCTGCAGTTAGTTTCTAATTTCATTACATAATTTTCTTATTCATAACCTGGGGCAGTTTTTGCATATCAGTCTAGAGGTTACAAAAGAACATGTCTACCAAGTGCAAACTCAGCCTTAAATTAATCAATCCCATTTATCTTTGTAATAGGTCCACTCTTGGTTAAAAAATATATTTTTGCATATGTACCACACAATTTTTTTACTATTAACTATGAAATAGATAAACTATTTCTATTAGCAAAAGAGCAGATAAATTAAAGTTAACACCAACGTTGTCTGGTATCCTACACAATTCAAATGAAAAACATATTCAGATGTAAAATATTTTGCTACTTTTCTTCTTTAAATGATTTAACCCCCAAAGACAGAGGATTGGACTAGATCTTTCATATTCTCTTTGAAACTAAGACATAAATCTTAATTGTTGCTGGTATAAGTAATTAGGATAAGTCATAATTGTCTCGAGACAACATTAAAGATTGAAATATAATATTAGAAGACCTGACATAAAAATATTGCCCTAAGTCAATGTAAAGTAACTTTTATCCTAGGCGAAATGCTGAAAATCAACATGCTTTTTGAAATACAGTATGTGCGTCACTGAGTGTGAAAGACCGCCTTTAAAAAGGCCTCCAATGATCCCCACTCTGGTATTCATTCCATTGCATAATTCCCTCCCTTTGAGTGTGGGAGGGGCCAATTTCTTGTTTTAAATGAACAGAAAGCAAAAGCGATGGGATATCACTTCTGATTTTTGGTTATGAGACAAATGTAGCTTCCACCTTGGGTGCACTCTTGTGTTCTCCAGTCACTTGCCTGAGAGAAGTCAATTTTCATGTTGTAAGCTGCCTGATGGTAAGATCCACATGGCAAGAATCTGAGGGACACCACCGGCCAGAGGAATTAAGGCCTATGTGAGTGAGCTTGGAAGTGAATCTTTCCCAGGGTGGAGTTTTCACATGAGACAGCAGCCCTGGCTGACAGGTTGACTACAACCTCAAAAGAGACTTGAAGCCTACACACACAGCAAAGCCCCTCCCAGATTCCCGATTAAGAAAACCATGAGATACTAAATATTTACTGTTTTAAACTGCTTTGAGTATAATTTCTTATACAGCCAATGGCAATTATAGTCCTGATACCAGTGATTTTCACTGAAAAATAGAATAACGAAATGTGAAAAAGCAAGCTGCCTGATGGTGAACATCTGAAAGAGACTTCAAATCCAGTATATTTAAAATGTTTAAAGTTGGTTGTGAGTTTGTCATAGATGGCTCTTATTTTGAAGCATGTTCCTTCAATGCTTTGTTTGTTGAGGATTTTTATCACGAAGGAATGCTGAATTTTATTGAAAGCCTTCTTTTCGCATATGTTGAGACAATCATGTGTTTTTTGTTTTCAGTTCTGTTCACGTAATGAATCACATTTATTGACTTGCTTATGTTGAACCTACCTTGCATCTCAGGGATAAAGGCCGCTTGATCATGGTGGATTTCCCTTTTAATGTGCTGCTGGATATGGTTTGCTATTACTTTGTTGGGGATTTTTGCATCTATGTTCATTAAGGATATTGGCCTGAAGTTTTCTTTTTTTGTTGCATCTCTGCCAGGTTTTGGTATCAAAATGATGCTGCCCTCATAGAATGAGATAGTTTGCTAATAGTTTTGGTAGGAATTTACGGTACCACCCCTTCTTTACACATCTGATCAAATAAGGCAATGAATCTGTCTAGTTTGGGGCTTTTTCTGGTTGGTAGGCTTCTTATTACTGATTTAATAAGAATTCCTTATTGGTCTGTTCAGGGATTAAATTTCTTCCTGGTTCAATCTTGGGAGGTTGTATGTTTCTAGGAATTTATTTATTTCTTCTAGGATTTTTAGCTTATGTGCATAGAGGTATTCATAGTAGTCTCTGGGGCTTTTCTGTATTTCTGTGGGGTTAGTAGCATAATAATATTCCCTTTGTCATTTCTGATTGTGTTTATTTGTATCTTCTCTCTTTTTTTTTGTTATTAGTCTAGCTAGTTGTCTATCTGTCTTATTAATTCTTCCAAAAAGCCAAACTCATGAATTTGTTGATTTTTTGTATCATGTTTTGTTTCAATTTCTTTCATTTCAGCTCTAATTTTGGTTATTTCTTGTCTTCTGCTATCTTTGGGGTTGATGTGTTCTTGTTTCTCTAGTTCCTCCAGGTGCAATCTTAGGTTATTAATTTGGGATATTTCTGACTTTTTGATGTGGGCATTTAGCACCATGAAATTCTCCCTTGACACTGCTTTAGCTGTGTCCCAGCGATTCTGGTATGTTATATCTTTGATCTCATCAGTTTCAAAGAATTCCTTGATTCCAGCCTTAATTTCATTGTTTACACAAAGGTCACTCAAGAGCAAGTTGCTTAATTTTCATGTAATTGTATGCTTTGAGGAATTTTCTTAGCAAGGATTTCTATTTTTATTGTGCTGTGGTCTGAAAGTGTGGTTGGTAGGATTTCAGGTTTTTTGATTTTGCTAAGGATTATTTTATGGCTGATGGTGAGGTCAATTTTAGAGTATATACCATGTGCAGATGAGAAGAATGCATATTGTTTTGGGATGGAGAGTACTATAGATAGATGTCTATTAGGTCATTTAGTCAAATGTCAAGTTCAGGTCCTGAATATCTTTGTTAGTTTTCTGCCTCAATGATCTGTCTAATACTGTCCGTGGGATGTCGATGTCTCCCAATATTATTGTGTGGAAATCTAAGTCTCTTCATAGGCAAATGCACAGCCAAAAATCATAATAAATGGGCAAAAGCTGAAAGCAATTCCCCTTGAGAACTAGAACAAGATAACGATGCCCTCTCTCACCACTCCTACTAAACATAGTATTGGAAGTCCTAATCAGAACAATCAGGCAAAAGAAAGAAATGAAAGGCATCCAAATAGGAAGAGATGAAGTCAAACTATCCCTGATTGCAGATGATATGATTCTATACCAAGAAAACCCCACCGTCTCTGTCTAAAAGGTATTTGACCTGATAACAACTTCAGCAAAGTTCCAGGGTACACAATCAATGTATAAAAACCATTAGCATTGCTATATACCAGCAACATCCAAGCTGATAGCCAAATCAAGAAGTCATCCCATTAACAATAGCCACAAAAACAATGAAATACAGGGCCAGGCATGGTGGCTCACGCCTGTAATCCTAACACTTTGGGAGGCTGAGGCGGGCGGATCACGAGGTCAGGAGTTCAAGACCAGTCAGACCAATATGGTGAAACCTCATCTCTATGAAAAATACAAAAAATAGCCAGGCGTGGTGGCACGTGCTTGTAGTCCCAGCTATTTAGGAGGCTGAGGCAGGAGAATAGCTTGGGCCCAGGAGGCAGAGGTTGCAGTGAGCTGAGATCGCATGATTGTACTCCAGCCTAGGTGAAAGAGCGAGACTCTGTCTCACAAAAAAAAAAAAAAAAAAAGAGAAAGAAAAGAAATACATAGTAAATAGAAATATAGCTAACCAGGGAGATGACAGATCTCTCCACTGAGAACACTGCTCAAAGAAATCAGAGACAATGCAATCAAATGGAAAAACATTCCATGCTCATGGATAGTGTATAAGTCCATTTTCACACTGCTATAAAGTACTTCCTGAGACTGGGTAATTTATAAAGGAAAGGGGTTTAATTGACTCACAGTTCTGCATGACTGTGGAAGCCTCAGGAAGCTTACAATCATGGCAAAAGAGAAAGCAGGCACATCTTACATGGCATCAGGCAAGAGCAAGAACATGTGAGAGCACAAAAAAAACTACCATTTATAAAACCATCAGGTCTTGTAGGAATTCACTCACTATCACAAAACAGCATGGGGGAATGGCCCCCATAATCCCATCACTTCCCTCCCTTGACATGTGGGGATTAGAAGTCCCTTCCTCAACACATGGGGATTACAGGTCCTTTCCTCAACATGTGGGGATTATTATTTGAGATAAGATTTGGGTGTGGACACAGAACCAAACCATATCACATAGAAGAAATCAATATTGTTAAAATGGCCACACTGCCCAAAGCAATTTACAGACTCAATGGTATTCCTATCAAACTATGAAAGAAATTCTTCACAGAATTAGAAAAAAACTACTAAAATTCCAATGGAGGCAAAAAAAGAGCTCAAATAGTCAAGGCAATTCTCAACAAAAAGAACAAAGCTAGCAGCATCATGTTACCCAAATTCAAACTATACTACAAGACTACAGTAACCAAAACAGCATGGTACTGCTACAAAACCAGACACATATGCCAATGGAACAGAATAGAGAGTCCAGAAATAATGCTGCACACCTACAACCATCAACAAAAAGAAGCGATGGGAAAAGGATTCTCTGTTCAATACATGGTGCTGGGATAACTGGCTATCCATTCACAGAAGATTGAAACTGAACCTCTTCCTTATATAAAAATCACCTCAAGATGGATTAAAGACTTAAATGTAAAACCTAAAACTATAAAAACCCTGGAAGATAACCTAGGACATACCATTCTGGATAAGATGCTGGCAAAGTTTTCATGAAGAAGACAATGAAACCATTTGCAACAAAAATAAAAAATGACAAATAGGCTGGGCACAGTGGCTCATGCGTATAATCCCAGCACTTTGGGAGGCCGAGGCAGGTGGATCACAAGGTCAAGCAATCGAGACCATCTTGGCCAACATGGTGAAACCCCATCTCTACTAAAAATACAAAAATTAGATGAGCATGGTGGTGCACGCCTATAATCCCAGCTACTTGGGAGGCTGAGGCAGGAGAATTGCTTGAACCCAGAAGGCAGAGGTTGCAGCCAACCAAGACCATGCCACTGCACTCCAGCCTGGCAATGGAGTGAGACTCTGTCTCAAAAACCAAAAGAAAAGAAAAGAAAAGAAAAAGACAAATAGGATCTAATTGAGATAAAGAGCTTCTGCACAGCAAAATTTAAAAAGCACTATGAATACAGCAAAGAGACCACCTACAGAATGGGAGAAAATATTTGCATCTATGCATCTGGCAAAGTTCTAATATCCAGAATTTATAAGGAACTTAAACAAATCAACAAGCAAAAAACAAACAATCCCAATGAAAAGTGGGCAAAGGACATGAACAGACACTTTTCAAAAGAAGATATTCATGTGGCCAACATGAATATGCAAAAATGCTCCACATCACTAATTGTTAGAGAAATGAACATCACAACCACAAAGAGATACTATCTCACACCAATCAGAATAGCTATTTTTAAAAAGTCAAAAAATAACAGATGTTGGCAAGGTCTCAAAAAAAGGGAACGCTTATACACTGCTGGTGGGAATGTAAGTTAGTTGAGCCATTTTGGAAATCAGTTTGGTGATCTCGAAGAACTCAAAGCAGAATTGCCACTCAACCGAGCAATCTCATTATTGGGTATATACCGAAAGGAATACAAATCATTCTACCATAAAGACACGTGCTCCGCCGCACACGGTGGCTCACACCTGTAATCCCAGCACTTTGGGAGTCCGAGGCGGGCAGATCACGAGGTCAGGAGATCGAGACCATGTTGGCCAACATGGTGAAATCTCGTCTCTATTAAAAAATACAAAAATTAGCTGGGCATGGTGGCGGGCGCCTGTAGTCCCAGCTACTCCGAAGGCTGAGGCAGGAGAACGGCGTGAACCCAGGAGGCGGAGCTTGAGCCAAGATTGCGCCACTGCACTCCAGCCTGGGCGACAGAGCAAGACTCTGTCTGGAAAAAAAAAAAAAAAAAGGCATGTGCTCATGTATGTTAGTCTCAGCACCATTCACAAGAGCAAAGACATGGAATCAACCTAGATTCCCATCAATGGTATACTGGATAAAGAAAATGTGGTACATATATACCAGGGAAAACTACCCACACATTAAAAAAAAAGAAAGTGAGATCATGTCCTTTGCAGCAACATGGATGGAGCTGGAGGCCATTATCCTAAGTGAACTAACGCAGGAACAGAAAATCAAACACCACATGTTCTCACTTGTAAGCGGGAAATAAACATTGAGTACATATGGACACAAAGAAGGGAACAACAGACTTCAGAGCCCACTTAAAGGTAGAGGGAAGAAGGAGAGTTAGGATAAAAAATACTACCTGTTGGGTACTATACTTATTATCTGGGTGGCGAAAAAATCTGTACACCCAACCACCGTGACATGCAATTTGCCTATACAGCAAAGGTGCACATGTGCCCTGCACCTAAGATAAAAGAGTTTTAAAAATACACAAAAACCAAAAAAAAAAAAAAAAAAATGTTTAAAGAGAAACTAGAGAATAGCAACTATAAGAGTACATGAAATAAAGAGGGGGAGAGGATTTTATTAAAAGAGCCCTACCTCCCAAAAATTTTAAACGTATATTCATTGGTTTCAAGCAATCCTCCTGCCTCGGCCTCCCAAAGTGCTGGGATTGATTATAGGCATGAGGCATTGTGCCCGGCCGTAAACTTATTTTCTATAGGTACTGAGAGACTGTATGTATGTGTTTATGTTAAAATGTAGTAGTCAATGTGGCCACTACATTCTAGGGGACCAGCATTATTCATCATGAGAATATAGTTTCTTTGGTTTAGGAAAACATTTTAAGAAACTTTTCAGTTAAGAAAAATAAAACAGTAAGGCACAAAGAGGGGAAAAGAAAAATAAGCAGAAATTGCTTGACATTAGAAGATAATAGAGAACTTTAAATCTATTCAGAGCAATTTGAGAGTACTGGGGTACTGCAGATGGAGTGAGGCCCTGCAATGAGGAGCATGGAAGAGACAAAGAGGGAAGAACAAGAGAAAGAGTGAGAGAGAAAAATAATAAAGGCTTATGAAAATAGTAATAAGCAGGGTTTTATAGAACAAACAAAACAGTAAGAAAATTAACCATCATGGAGAAAATACTGCATTGTTAGGACCTGCCTATATTATGCTTTCAACTGTAACACCATCTACCCCCTACCTACCAATGACCTCAAACCTGCAGTGAAATGAAGCTCCCAACAGGCTTCCATGATGGTACAGGGGTTGACTAGGATCAAAAATTGAGAGAAGGAAGCAATGAAAAAAGCAGAAGGTAAATGCAAAAAGTGAGTGAAATACAGAGTTGGAATAAGAATTCAACTGAAACATGCCATCAGGAAAAGAAATAGAGAGAAAAGCTACTTTAGAACTAGGAGATATTGAAAGGGAAGGTGCACTGATCTCAGTTTGAAGGACTGATTAAACTATATTTATTTTGAATATTAGAGGATACAGTGATCTCTGAGAGTCAGAGATTTTTGAGAACATTGTCTTATACTTGCCTGTAATAGTTCTCAGAATTTGGTATAATTTCTGGCACATAAGACATCGTGTGGTGGCTCACACCTGTAATCCCAGCACTTTGGGAAGCCGAGGTGGCCAGATCACCTGAGGCCAGGAGTTCGAGAGCAGCCTGGCCAACACAGCGAAACCCAATCTCTATTAAAAATATGAAAATTAGCCAGGTGTGATGACACACACCTGTAGTCCCAGTTACTCGGGAGGCTGAGGCAGGAGAATCACTTGAAACCAGGAGGCAGAGATTGCAGTAAGCCGACACTGCACCACTGCACTCCAGCCTGGGAGACAGAACAAGACTCTGTCTCAAAAAAAAAAAAAAAAAAAAAAAGACAACATAAATGCTATCTGCTTTGTGATGATTATATTGTAATTTTGCCCTACTAAGCTTTAATCTCTATAAAGGCTAGCTCAAGTCTACCATGTTAATCACTGTATACCCAAAATTTTACTTAGTACCTGATCACACAGTAGTTGCTAAATAAGTATTAAATCATGACTAATTAATACAGAAAAAAAGCAATATTGTCAAAATTGCAGTTGTTTGACAAAGTGAAAAATATATTGGAGTTTCATCTAATCTCATTCATTCTTTCATTCAGTAAGCTTTTAGTCAGCAAATATTACCTTGGACTTACTATATGTCAGTAACTGTGCTAGGCATTGAGGTTTCAAAGATAATTAAGACAGAGTGTTCAAGTGTCAGCTCCTTTCCCCCACTGATTTCATAATATAAAGGTAAAGACAAACACGTAAGTAATTACAACACCATAAGGCAGATGGCATAAGATAGCTTTGTTTGAGAGTCTCCGGGCATGCAGATAAGGAGTGCCCCAACTCTACCAACATTTAAGCAGCAACATAAAGAATGATGAGCAGTTGACATGGCAGATGAGGGATTCAGAGAATGGCACATGCAAAGGCTTGGAAGTCTATGGAAACATGATGCTTCTAAAAATTGATAAGACATTCAGAATGGATGAGCATTTGAAGATGGGGCTGTTGACCTATGTGACAGTCTAAAATATGTGACATGCTAAAAGCAACAGGGAGACTTTGATGGATTTGAAGCAGAGAAAAATGATTTAAAAGAGATCTCTCTTAACACTGTTTTGAAGAATGGCAAAACCAAAAGAAAAGAGAACTGTTAAATGTTCTCGCTTAATTAAGAGTCCAGGCAAGATATGATAGAAACATATATTTAAAGAGTAGGTGTTTTGGTAGAAAGAAGCCCCCAAAAATTTCTGTGTTAAATAGTGGGGAGGGGAAGGATAACCAGTTCTATTTTTTAAAATATTTTTTGTTTATTTATATATTTTTAGAGAAAGAGTCTCACTCTGTTGCCCCAGCTGGAGTGCAGTGATACAATCACACCTCACTACAGCCTCAGACTCCTGGGCTCAAGTGATATGATCCTCCTGCCACAGGCTCCCAAGTAGTTGGGACTACAGGCATGCACCACTGTGCCTGGCCCTCTGGCTTTAAAAGTTAAGAGGTAAGTTCAACTTCCAATGAAACGGAAGATGAGGTACAGAAGGGGCATGATTCTAATATGTATAATTTTTTTAAAGTTCACAATAACTAATCATAGTTTATATATAAAAGGAAACAGAAAAAGTAGAAACATAAAGCAAGAAGAGAGAAGTTAGAAAGAGTTAAATGTTACAATAATGAAAGTAAACATTTTATTGTTCAATTAAAATACAAAAACTTAGCTTGGGTAAGAAAACAAAATCTATTCCTTTGCCTTGAAGAGAATACCTAAAACAAAATAATACAGTCATGAGTTGCTTAACTAATGACAGAGATACAGTCTGAGAAATGCATCCTTAGGCAATTTCATCATTGTGCATACATCATAGAGTGTACTTACACAAACCTAGATAGTATGGACTACTATACACCTAGGCTATATAGTATAGCTTCTGGCTCTGAGGCTATAAACCTGTACAGCATGGTGCTGTACTGAATACTATATGTAACTGTAATACAATTGTAACTATTTGTGGATCTAAACATATCTAAACATAAAAAAGGTACAGTAAAAGTATCGTATTATTATAATCTTATAGGACCACTATCATAAATGTTGTACGTCATTGACCAAAACATCATTATGTGGTATGTGACCATATATAAAAGGTGAAAAACTAAATAATTTCCCTGAGATAATAATTGAACCAAATATATTTTCTGACTACAACACAGTAAACCTAGAAATAAATTTGTTTTATGTGTAAACTATGAGAAAAAGCCAAGTCACTGGAGATTGAAAAATGAATTTCAAAGAGAATATTTAAAAAATGCAATTAGAATATGAGAACATTATATATAAAAATATATTAAATGTGGACAATATTACACATGAAACACATCATAGCCTAAATGTTTTAATTACTAAAAAAGCAGTAAAGAGAGTAATGAATGCAAGAACTGTAAGAAACTCCATATTAACTAGTAGTAGTACTAAAATAACACGATGTTTACAATAGCAAAAATTTAGAACAACTGTATCTCCAACAATAAAAAATATTTAAAAGCTATCATGGAGCTGGATGCGTTGACTCACACCTGTAATCCCAGCACTTTGGGAGGCTGAGGCAGGTGGATCAGTTGAGGTGAGGAGTTCAAGACCAGCCTGGCCAACATGGTGAAACCCCATCTCTACTAAAAATACAAAAATTAACCAGGCATGGTGGCAGGCGCCTGTAATTCCAGAGGCTGTGGCAGGAGAATCGCTTGAACCCAGGAGGTGGAGCCAAGATTGCACCACTGCACTCCAGCCTGGGCAACAGAGCGAGATTCCATCGCAAATAAATGAATAAATAAGTGCTATTATGAACAATGATAGTGGCATAGCTAATGACATGAAAATGTTCACAATATTTTGTAAGTTGAAAGACAACAGGTTAACAATAGCATATTGTATGAAGCCATTTTATAAAATATATCTATGTAAGCATAGAAATAAAAAAAAAAAACTAACATTTACTAAGTGCACATTATATACCAGGCACTGTTTAAGCATTTCACATATGCTGATTTATTTATGGTTATAATAAACTTATGTAGCCATTCTATTACTTTCTCCACTTTGTGAGATTTAAGATAAGGGAAATTAAAGAATTTGCCCAAGGTCACACAGCTAATAAGTGGCAGAGGCTTGGAAGAACATACATCAAAATGTTAATAGGCTGGGCACAGTGGCTCATGCCTGTCATCCCAGCACTTTGGGAGGCCAAGGCAGGTGGATCACTTGAGGTCAGGAGTTCAAGGTCAGCCTGGCCAACATGGAGAAACTGGATCTCTACTAAAAATACAGAAATCAGCCGGGCGTGGTGGCATGCATCCGTAATCCCAGCTACTCGGGAGGCTGAGGCAGGAAATCGTTTGAACCCGGGAGGCAGAGGTTGCAGTGAGTCAAGATCATGCCACTGTGCTCCAGCCCGGGCAACAGAGTGAGACTCTGTCTCAAAAAATTTTTTAAAAAAAGTATAATAGTGTTTATTTCTGAATGATGAGATTATAGATGACTTTTTATTTAGTTTGTTTTACATTATCTTTTTATTTAGCTTGTTTTACATTCAGAAAAACTGAAAAAACATTTTCAGTTTTTCTACAAGGGGCATGTATTACTTGTGAAACAAAGAAATTATGGGTCTTTTAAAGATGAAAGCAAAACATCTAATTAGGAAACAAAAATAAGTGAAAAGAAAAAATCTGAGAGATGTTTCTCTTAAAAAATATAGATAAGCCTAACAATTTTGAGAACAAAAGAGAGAAGTATGTAAATAAGCAAATTAAATAATGAGAAATGGACTAAGACAACTAAAGTACATATTTTAATTAAAATATCATAAATAACATTAGATATATTTAAATGTCAGTGAACTAAAAATTATCTGGAAATAAAATGGACTCTAATAAATTTATAAAAACCTGAATTAAGGTTTGGAAATGTTAATGATTTACCTTCCCCCAAAGGCTCTGGGTCCAGGGAGTTTTATAAAATGTTTATTTTAAACTTCCAAAGACTAGTAATCCCCATATCAAAAAATCTACTTAATTCATTTAATAAATATGGCAAAAATCTGACACTAGGATCCGACAATAGCAATATAAGAAAGAAAATTACAGTAGTCCCCTGTTATTTACAGAGAATATGTTCCAAGGCTCTTTGTCGCTGTCTGAAACTGCAGATAATATTGAACCCTATAAATACTATGTTGCCTCCCATACATACATACCTATGATAAAGTTTAATTTATAAATTAGGCACAGTTAAGAGATTAGCCACAAAAACAAAAAATAAAATAGAACAAGTAGAACAATATACTGTAATAAAGACAATACAAATGGGTGCTCTCACTCATTCTTTCTCTTGTTCTCTCTCAAAATAGCTTATTGTACTGTACTGTGAATAACTGAAAGTGCAAAAAGCAAAACCATGGATAAGAGGGACCACTGTATAACCAATCACATATACAGAAGAGGATGTAAGTAGCCTATATAAAATACTAATATAATTTAGTGAAAAATCAAAAGAATAATTAACAATGGCCTGGTTGGATGTATTCCTAAAATAAATGATGGTTTAATATTAGTACATCTATTAATAGGATATAGCTCTATGCATGTTGGTATATAAAAAAGAAAAATTAAATAAAAAAGAAAAATCCTATATAATTATTTCAATAGATGATAGAAAACCATTTGCTAAAGTCAACTTCCATTCCTAGTTTTAAAAACTCTAAGAGAGCTAGAAATAATAAAATGGCTCTGTAATATACTAAAGAATACCACTCTAAAACAAATTTACAACACTGATATACCAGACTCTCCACTGACTAGAGATATCCCGTTAAAATCAGGAGGAAAATAAGAATTACTGGAAATACCTGTCAAATAGAAGATTCAGACCTTTCCAACACCACCTCTTCACCTGTTTGCCCCCTTGACTTTCTCCTATTCGGGGCTCAGACAAGAGTGAAGCAAGTAAGGCCCCTGAGGTGCAGAACTGAAGGACATACTTACTCTTGGGGTTATGAAAGTTCAAGGTTGATAGTTGTGTGACCCTGAGAGTGAGCACCTCCCTCCCTTAAAAGTCTCACTTGTCTCACCCTAGTTCCAGTCCTGCACGTATTCCTTCTCTCTTGTAAATTCTACTAGCTCTTCTGACAAGCTAAAGTCAGCCATTTGTAGACAGTCAGCTAGTCTTTAGAATTTTAGATGTTTCAAGAAGAAATTAAACAGTAGTCCCCTATGATTCATGTGTTTCTGAATTTTCCAACTTCTCCCATCGACTAAATCCTATTGAAGCCTTCCCACCTTAACTGCTCTCTTTCCAAAGAAATCAAATTAACAGATTTCTCTGCAGGTAATCATCAAAGACCAGATCCCTTTATATTCACAACATATGTGAGAAAGTTAGTAGTTGGGAAATTAGTTTTCATATATATTTTATAATATATATTATTTTAGGGTCTCATACAAAACTTTTATTTTAATAATTTATTGCCAATTACTTGTTCTCTTCAGTTCAAAAATTTTAAAGAGTAAAATAAGGGGCTGGGCGCAGTGGCTCATGCCTGAAATCCCAACACTTTGGGAGGCCGAGGTGGGCAGATCACCTCAGGTCAGGAGTTCAAGACTAGCCTGGCCAACATGGTGAAACCCCCATTTCTACTAAAAATACAAAAATTAGCTGGACGTGGTGGCACGCAACTGTAATCCCAGCTACTCAAGAGGCTGTGGCACAAGAATCACTTGAACCCTAGAAGCAGAGGCTGCACTGAGCTGAGATAGTGCCACTGCACTCCAGCCTGCATGACAGAGGACGACTCTGTCTCAAAAATTAAAAAAAAACAAAGAGTAAAATAAGATAATATATGATATATGCAGAAAATATTTTGAAAGTGAGACTATTCTATAAATACCAACTATTATTAATTAGTATTTCTTTTTTATCAAAATGTACTATATGCATATGGTCATTTACATGTTATTAGAATGGGACATATCACAGGAGGAAAAAGCTATTTTCAAAGTACTATGGAAACTTAACATAGAACTTTGGAAAAGCTGCTGAGTAGTATTACGATGCCTTTACTTTGCATAATTCTACAGATGCCATATCCTAAACCTATGTCCTATCTTCCTATGTGTTTAAGCAAATCAAAACTGACAGTGAACAGACCTTTTTAATATGTGTCATGATATTTTATTCTAGAAGAGGCAAGTTCTTGCTATGGAACATGTTTCTCAAATGCATCTGAGGCTTTTCATATTTAATGTTGCATCTCTAGATCGTTTTACAGATAAATTCATCTCATCATGAAATAATTTTCCTGAAACTGTTGTGTATAGGACCAAGATACTACACACATACATAAATATACAAGATACTACACACATAAATAACTTGCAGTGAAGGATATAAGATTTTAAAAATATAATAATAATAAATTAAGGTAAATAGAATCATATATAAAAATATATATATATATAAAATCAGTAAACGTCTGCCTAAATATCACTGACTTTTAGAAAGTATTTCTAGCCGGGTGCAGTGGCTCATGTCTGTAATCCCAGCACTTTGGGAGGCTAAGGCGGGTAGATCACAAGGTCAGGAGTTCGAGACCAGCCTGGCCAATATGGTGAAATCCCATCTCTACTAAACAATAGAAAAAAATTAGCCAGGCATGATGGTGGGCGCCTGTAATCCCAGCTACTCAGGAGTCTGAGGCAGGAGAATTGCTTCAACCCAGGAGGCGGAGATTGCAGTGAGCCGAGACTGCACCACTGTACTCCAGACTGGACAACAGAGCAAGACTCTGTCTAACAACAACAACAAAAAAAGTATTTCTAACTATGGTGTTGATCAATATCTATTGAGTAATCTTTCCAAAGTTTTCCCTAGTGAACGGATGATTGCACTACTTACCTAATTGCATCATTGGTCTCTGAAACGACTCTGAGGTACTCTTTCAAATAATAATAATTAAAGAGGTATTTCCGAACCCTATAGCCTCGCCATCGTCTCTGAATCTATTAAAGTAAATAAAGAGATAAAATATGCCAGTAAATACTTTCATTAAAAAATGTAATAACACTTCAAAATTAAGGTAATTATGGCTGATAACTCCTATCAAATAAAGTCTTAGGCTCTTCCATTAATACAACAGTATATTAGCTGTAAATATAGGTTCTCCTAATAAATTTATTATGAAATATTATTAAAATAAACATAGTTATAGGCTATTATAATTTATTTTAAATTACTTATAATTATTTCACAGAATACTAAACTATGGAAAGATTTACAAAAATTTGCTTTATAAATTCCTACCATTTCCACTTCCTGGGCAAATGGATTTTTTTTTCATAACCAACTCACTTTAAGATTGTATTTGGTCTCATTGAAATACATATTTAGTTTTTGTATTTTGTCTCATTAATGGGCTTCTTAAATTCAGTGGTATCAAAATATTTAAACAAATTCTTGTATCTCAATTATGACATTTTAATACTTCCTTAACAATAGCAGCAATAACTAACATTTACTGAGTTATTATGTGCCAGGCGTTAATCTAAGGGTTTTTGCTTACACTTATGTATTTAATCTTTAGAATACTACTATGACATAAATACTCATTACCTCATTTACAGATGTGGAAACAGTTAAAAAGAGAGGTTACACAATTTTCCTATAATTATATAGCTATTGGGATGAATCTAGGAATCAAATTTCAAGTTAGGGCTTCAGAGAGCCCACTCTCATAACCATTGCAATGTAGAACTGGGAACAAAGAGAACTGTGATTTTCAACAAAAGAACATTTTTATTGAAATTATCTGCTTCTTCCATCTTTTACTTCAATGCTGACATTCAAATAGTTTTATTTTTACTAGAACATATCATCAAAGTAGGGTGTGGTTTTTTTTTTTTTTTTTTTTTTTTTTGGATGAGAGGAATGTTAGGGGTCTGAGAGATCATACCTAATTCAGCTTCTAGATATCTTATACAACCCCAGGAACCATGAGAATCAGTCACTGTCCTTAAGTTCTATCTTTGTTAATATAAATATTTTTGCTATATTTTCTAATACCCCCATTTGAAAAACTCAAATAAAGTAATATACGATATTAATTAGGAAAAAACAGCTAAATTATTTAAAGGATTAGAGGAAAAAGAAATAGCACATATTGAAAACTATTAACTTAGTCTTGCATAAAGATTTAGCATCATTCCCCCTAAAATTTTCCAACAGTTTAAATATCTATATGAACAACTCACATATCATAAACGATTCTCTTTTTGGATTAAAGTCTTACCAACTTTAGCACAGTTTGCTAGGCTAAGAGAACACACATCTTCCCTAAACTTTTTTTTTTTTTAATAGAAAAGGGAAATATGGAGACTAAGCACCAGTCCATTGGGTTTTATCCCCAAAGTCTACTTTATTTTAGCTAAAAAATATTTAGTATAAAATTTGTATAAGTTGAATATTGGATCAATAAAAAGTAAACCAAAAAAATTGTTTATTTAAATTCTGATTCTTTATTTTTCTCTCTTTTAAAACACAGCCATTTAAAAGGTTATTTATAACCATTTTGCAATTTAAGATATTAAACATGGCTGGGCATGGTGACTCATGCCTGTAATCCCAGCACTTTGGGAGGCCAAGGCGGGCAGATCACAAGGTCAGGAGTTCAAGACCAGCCTGGCCAATATGGTGAAACCCCATCTCTACTAAAAATGCAAAACTTAGCTGGGCATGGTGGCATGCGCCTGTAGTCCCAGCTACTCGGGAGGCTGAGGCAGAAGAATCGCTTGAACCGGGGAGGCGCAGGTTGCAGTGAGCCGAGATTGTGCCACTGAACTCCAGCGTGGGTGACAAAGTGAGATCCCCGTCTCAAAAGAGAAAAAAAAGATATTAAACATGACGATTATAAGATAGTGTTTTTGTCAGACTCCCAGTATGAGAATTACTAAAGTAACTGAAAATATGCAAAACAGCTTGTAAGAACAAGTAAATCAGAGACAATAACTTTATTTTAATTAATTATTTTATTTATTTTTTTGAGATGGAGGCTTGCTCTATCACCAGGCTGGAGTGCAGTGGCATGATCTTGGCTCACTGTAACCTTCAACTCCCTGGTTCAAGTGATTCTCTTGCCTTAGCCTCACGAGTAGCTGGGATTACAGGCACGTACCACCATGCCCAGTTAATTTTTGTATTTTTAGTAGAAACGGGGTTTCACCATGTTGGCCAGGATGGTCTCGATCTCCTGACCTCATGATCTGCCCAAGGTGCTGGGATTACAGGCATGAGCCACCGCGCCCGGCCTTTTTCTTTTTTCAATGGAGTCTTGCTCTGTCACCAAGTCTGGAGTGCAGTGGCAAGACCTCGGCTCACTGCAACCTCTGTCTCCTGGGTTCAAATGATTATTCTGCCCTAGCCTCCTGAGTAGCTTGGACTACAGGCATGTGCCACCATGCCCAGCTAATTTTTGTAATTTTAGTAGAGGCAGGCTTTCACCATGTTGGCCAGGCTGGTCTTGAACTCCTGACCTTAAGCAATCCTCCCACCTCGGCCTCCCAAAGTGCTGGGATTACAGGTATGAGCCACCACACCCAGCCAACAATAACTTTAGAAAGTGAAACTAGTAGTATAGCAAACTAATGTAACAAAAGTATTCAAAGTGTCTTTTGAAATACTTCTCAAATGTTCTTATTTGCAAGATTAATTCTTTAAATTAAAAAAAATTCTAAAATTATATACTCAATTTAGAAACTCTTCCTAATTTTACAAATATTATATTATGACTGAGAAGGAAAAACAAGGAATTGACAGAACCACTTTCCTAATGAAAAAGAAGAATCAATTGGAATATGTATACATATATAAATCATACATGCAAATAAGTGCATATTTTCCTAGCTTATCTAATTTGATCATTATAGCATCATTCTGAGGTGGAGATTATTATTAGCCTCATTTGAGAGAAGAGGGAATTGATGTTTAGAGAGGTTAACTAATTGCCTAAGGTCTTATAGCTGGTTGGATGGCTTCAAATGTTTCAGCATACTTTTACTGCATATACAGTAACAATTTTATTAATGAAGGGAACACTTGTAAATATGTGTACTGACAGGAAATCCATCATCAGTAATAGAAGTTATTCAAGTTGCATAGGAAAATATTAAGATACCAAATAGTATTAAGGGAGGGGCTACCTATCACATTAAAATATCACTAAATTACAAATAAAATAAGATTAAATGTGCCAGAAAACACGAAAGATGCATGTTGGCATACTGTGAGGAAGGAAGAATGATGAGGGTTTATGATTTGGTAATATCAGAGAAGTGGATATTCCCATTTCTAAGAAAGAGATGTTAAAGGAAAAAAACCTGAAATTGGCTGAAAGATTTGTGTTCAAATAAGAAGAGTTTCTTGTAATTAAAACAGAAAAAATGCAACAACATGGGCTCTTTCCTTCTCCAAACCCAGCAACTATTGGAAACAGCACCAACCATGTCTAGAGAGACTACAACTGGTATGCTTTCAGAAAACATTCTAATGTCCTGACACCCTACGCATCTCTCCAAAGGCTGGCTAAAATTCCTCTCCAAGATAATTCCTTTTATTCAAAATTGGATATTAAAGAATGTAATAAGTAAGTGATGGTTAAGGTAACAAATTAAAACTCATCCACACTAAAGTATAATCAATCAGTCTTTAAGTGGCTTTCTTAGAGATGAGTGGATAAAAAGATCTGGAGGAAACAGCATTTGAGTGGGTGAAGAAGCTGCCATCAGTGAAATGAAGGATCTAAAATTTATTGAGCTCCATGAATGTGCCAGGTATTATGCTAACTGCTTTTATTCTCACAATATCCTTGTGAACAGGGCATGATCTCCATGTTAAAAATGAAGAAACTGAGGTTAAGTAATTTGCTCAGGGTCACATAACCAGTAAAACAGTAAATGGAAAGTCAGAATACAAACCCAGGTTTGTCTTACTTCAAAGCCCACTCTTTCCACTAAAACACCTTACATATATATTGTATAAAGAGAGAGAGTATATGCGTGTTCTTTAGTTTAAAATATGGTATTTTCTTATATTATAGGGAGACTAGTTTAACTAATAGCTAACTGATATTGTAAAATACAATATAGATGAGAGTGTACTATATTTCCTATTATAGAAACAAATGACATCTTAAATTTTGCCTAAATATTCTGTTAATATTCCAGTACTAGTAAATACACTTTTAATTTTTTTAAATGTACTTTCAAGCAGCAAGATTATTTTTTATAACATTTCTTCTTAATTTCAAGGTGAATGGGTTATGACTTCAAAAAAAAAAAGAAAAATGACTTGTATTCATGTCCTTCAAAGTAATTAGCAACTTTCAAAAGTGATTGGTATAAAACAATTATTGTCATTGATCAGCTCTGAATAGATAATTTTCAACAAAGTCATTGTGTGCTCAGCAGATTACAGCTTGTTAACGGGCAAGTTCTAAATGACCTCTTAAGCTAGTCAAATCAATGATGCATATTCCTCATTAAGTAACATCAAAATGTAAGTGGTCTTATAAATAATGTTTATTTTAAGCACTAAAACAAATGGCAAAACCTTGATATATTAAAAACCATCTGCCATAGAAAAGATTTTCCCTCCATTGGGTTTACTTTTATTCCTGAAAATCTATAGTAACCTTAACGACACTAAAAGAAAAAATATCTTCTCTCTTAACATGAAAAATGAAGACACGGGGCTGGGAGCGGTGGCTCATGCCTGTAATCCCAGCGCTTTGGGAGGCTGAGGTGGGCGGATCATGAGTTCAGAAGTTCGAGACCAGCCTGGCCAACATGGTGAAACCCCATCTCAACTAAAAATACAAAATATTAGCTGGGTGTGGTGGCAGGAACCTGTAATCCCAGCTACTCTGGAGGCTGAGGCAGGAGAGTAGCTTGAACCTGGGAGGCAGAGGTTGCAGTGAGCCGTGAGCTGAGATCGCACCACTGCACTCCAGCCTGGGTAACAGAGCGAGGCTCTGTCTCAAGAAAAAAAAAAAGAAAAAATAAAAAGAAAAATGAAGGTATGGAAAACAAATTCCTTGATGATAGTTCAGCCAGTATTAATGCTCTAAATGTATATGAGAGCACAGAAGTAGAACTCAGTTATCCATAATTATACTTTCATTAGAATGCTCAACATTCTAAAAAAGACTGTACAGTGAGCACAGAAATGCGGGTTTACTAAATCTTCAAAGATCAGGAATGTAAAAAGTAGTAATATAACCCAAGTTTTCATTCTAGGTATCACTGCATTGTCACATCACAACCATTTATATTTATACATAAAATATTATCATATGAAAATATAGTTTCACACATATTGGACGTATATGTGAAAATCTTAACTAGATATTTTTAGCAAAAGATTCTGGATAATTGTTAAATGTGCAGTTTCCTCTCTTTAATATTCTGTTTCCCCACTCTCACCGGCCTTATACTTCCTTTCTGTACAAATCTATTTAATCATTTCACAATGATATTGGTACTAGAAGTAGGAGGAGGGAGGAAGAAATATACTTTTACATGAGGATGGAACATTAATATCTATTCCATCATCAGGTAAAAGCTTGTTGTTGTCCAGATGGCCCCTTCTTTTCTTCCCAAGGCTGATATTTTGGGATACTTTTTTTTTTGTATAAATAAAACTGTTATTCATTCTGTATGCCCAGAAGCATAACATAATGTCTAGCATATAAAAGACCTTCCATATCCTTTTTCTGAATTAATTTACTTATCTATCTCTAACTATGTAATCTTAGGGTCATTATTCTAAATACAAATGCTTACTTCATAGTATTATAAATATGAAAATAGTATTATAAGTACTTTAAGGGATTGAGATGAATCTTTATATATCTGATACATATTTAATCATTTTTAAGTAAAGCCATCTTTACTTAAGTAAAGTACTTTACTAAGTAAAGAAATCTTTTCTAACTTTTTTTTTGTATTTTAGACACAAGTGGGAAACAAAAGAAAATGGTTATTTGATATATCAGGTTAGACTGATTATTATAAATTAAAATTTTTATTATATATGGAGAAAGCTCTAAGGGGAAATAAGCCAATAAAGTGATGTTATTTGGCAAATTTGTTGTTTAAATGACCTTTGTTCCACTGTTTCTCCTGTTACTATTGCTTCTGTTTCCCTAAATGTGAGCATTTCAATCTGAAAAAAATTGTTTGGGGGCACTATAATCAAGTCAAATAATTTAAAATAATAAATCAGTTGAAACTGCAGATTCCAGTGGAATTTCACTAAGTAAGTATAGGTGATTGATCAATAACTGGTACAGGGATTTCAGGGTAAAAGGAATTTTACTTGAAACAATTAATTACATCTGCAGTTCTTTAACACTCTATAAGCTTTTGATTATTACCATTTTTTTCATTCCTCATAGATCTTTGAAACTAAGATAAAAACGTATGACAGAATTCATTTTATAAGAGAGATCTCTAAGATGCTGCATACCAGCACTTCCTGAAATTTGCATTCATGTGATATTGCTCCAGTTGTTTTAGGGCAGACAGGCAAAGGGAGAGTCAAGATGTATGACATGATACAAAGGAGGCTTTTCAAAGTCATTAAAAGGAATAAATATTTCCCATAAAGTTTACCTTCGTTACATTCCAAGGTCTGTGACAGATTATATGTCCCCATTATGTTTAGTTTATTAAAGACTACTATACTCTAAACATTAATTTAGAAACAGAAGTTGACTTTTTCAGTCCTAATAACAATTTTGTGATTGTTCCTAATGTTTCAAAAATGTTAGAGTCCCTTTTCTTTTCCATTGATGCTTCAGGGTCCAAAACAGGCATGGTAGAGGTATAAATGAAACTAAACACAGACTTTTAAATTTCAAAAATCTGTGTGATCTATACCTTGGACTTTAACCAGCAAAGAAATGATGAATTCTCTTTGTTATCATTTGTTACATCCTACACAAAAATCCATTTAAAATTGGAGCAGGAAGGGTGTTTCATCTAGGCTTATGATGGATGACAAATCCTGAAGCTGGCAATAGGAATGGGGGAGGCCACAGCCTGAATATTCTTTTAGATGGTGAGATTTTTCGTCATGGGCCATCTAATTCTGTCTACAAGGGGAAGCATGTGACACTGCATTGGAATGCCTCAACATACTCCTTAGCTAATTGTCACTTAATTTAGAATTCCCGCATGAAATGTACTACCAATAAGGATGCTCATGAACTATCAGGCCACGAGGTCAGTTTTCCAAGAAAACAGGGTATGAGTAATGAAATGTCCCTAAGAGCTCAGTCTAGGTCAGTATAGTTGTTCTCTTCCATATTTTCAGAAAAAGAGGATTGGAAGTAAAGCCAAGATTACAAGTGACCAGCAATGACAGAAATGTGAGTGCCAGACCTCTTGCGTTCAATGTCTAACACTATGACTTACTAGCTGTGTGATTTGGGGCAAGATAACTTTCTGTGATTCCCTTTCCTCATCTTTTAAGTTGTAATCTTAATGATATCTATACCTCAGAGAATTGGTTATGATGATTACAGAGAATAGTTAAAATATTTAAAATACTTAGAATGGTGCCTGGAAAGTAGTAACTGCTGTACAATTGTTAATTCATTATTATTATTTACCAGTGCTTCTGACCTACCAAGATTTGACAATACATGACATAGCAATCTTTTTCTTGCCTAGCTTCAGAGATTCATTTTGTTTTTCAAAAATTAGCAGCCACAATAATTTACTCATAATTGAACTCTTCATAGGATACTACAAGACAATGAACATTTCATATCAGAAACTGATGTCAAAAGTATGAATTGCACACTAAAACAAAGTTGAAGTGGACAGATTAGTCTTTCGAATTTACAAACATTAGTGTAAACTTTATTAAAGAAACAACTATGTTTCAGGAGAATTGCAGGGCATTCAGTTGAAAACTGAATTTCACAGTGTTATATCCCATGTAGGAAAAAATAAGTCTAATGTTCCCCCCACATTCTAACAAACTGTAATCTCACTCTTGGAACATTACTAATCTACTCTCCATCCTCCTTCTCTACAAAGCTCAACATACCCATATAATTGCGGCAGGAGTCAGACAAATGCCTCAGCAGTGAAACCCCACCTTTAAGCCAAAAACAGCTGGAAGGCTGAAAGACCAGACTGCAGGTTCCAGATAAAACCCACGACCCGGAGTGAGAATTTCTGTTCTTGTTTGGCCTGCCCTTTCCCACTTGGTTCTTTCTCAATAATGTTTTTTACCCACTCAGCAATTGCCTTTTCCAATACTACCTACAGCTCCCTGCTCCCCTATCCTGTGCCTATAAAAATCCCAGACTCAGTCACACTGGGGGAGATGACCCAACTTCAGGTGAGAGACTACCTTCGGGCAGCTGCTCCACATCATAGGAAGCAACAGTGGGGCCAAACCAGCCCCGGAGCCGCAGGCCAGAGCAGGACAAGCGACTGACCCAGCTGTTAACACACCACCATCCATCCAGCTGCAGATGGCAGAACTAAAGGAGCTAATTAGCCTGTTGTAACACCCCTTCTGGGGCTTTGGGTTGTGGGCACCTCTGCTTGGGCACCACCGCATTCCCCTTGGACAACACACCTAGTCCAGCCGCAAGCCCTGATTGGAACCTGATCCTGTGCTGGTGTTGAGAATGGCTGGACAGACCCTGCACTCACTTGCTCATACACACTCTCCAGCCAGGGATTGAGCGTGCAGTCGCAGCGGCCAGTGGCTGGAGCACAAGCCAGGCACAGCCAGGCAGGCCAAGTCGATGAGGCACCTCCTGCTATAATCCCTGCAAAAGGACCAAGAAAAATCCTGCATCACAAATCAAAGGAGCATTGATCTAGAAGAGGGCATAAATAAAATAAGAAGTCCTTAGAAAGAGAGAGAACCAAGGAAACAGAATCCACTGAAGTCTGGCCAGAGCTCAGCCTAACAAGTTCAGAATCTGGGAAGTTACCTTTTTTAAATCCTTGCTTCCTCACTGTCAGTCAGTTTGACTACAGTACACTGACTGTATAGCTGGTGGTATCCCCCAGCTATAGCTATTTATTCTCTGAGAATAAGTTTCAGAATCTGGAGTCATTCTATTGGAAAAATAGAGACGTCAGCAACAAGGTTGAGGCTGAATGCATGTAATCTTGGTCCTGGGTTATTTTCCCCCTACAAATGTAAGAATTGGGTATAAGATATATGTCGTTTGTACGACAGACTTCTTCCTGGATGGGGTCAGCCAATCAGCAAAAGCCATAAGCAAGAGAAAACACTAAATATTGAAAACTATGAATCAAGGTAATGCGAAAAAGGGACAAGAAATAGACCTTAGGATGGAAAAAATAATTCCACTAAACTCTACTACCTGGGGATATTTTTAAATGGGTTTTCCCCACATAAGTAATTCCTACCCTCATCTTTATAATATTGTCAGAAACCGGACTCTCTAAGCCCAGTATTTGGAGGGCTAAGATGACATCCAAGTGCTCGCTATATAGAAAATGGAGGGTCAGTTTTACACAAGGCTGTCAGAAGATATACAATTGTACATCTAGATGGTAGAGGGAGAGAAATGACTTATGCAACGGAATCAGCTCATGGCGTTTGCATAAGATACTAACAGCTGTTCAAAGAAAGAGAACTGAAAATAAAAGTTGGGGGCCAAATTTAAATAGGATCCACAATGGAGTAGAAAAGATGCTGGAAGAACAGCAGAACTCTAACTGGAGTAAAGTCAAATTGAAGACTAAAAAGGAAATAAAGTGTCACAGAGAAACAGGAGGAATAGGGCCCCAGGAGCTAAGATAAAAATTTACTGAGCAATTTATTGCTATATTAATTGACTGTCACTGGCCTAGCAGCAAATCAGCAACAGGGGTTTTGTAAAGGCATACTGTGGGTTCTGACAGCAGCTTATATCATAGCAAACCTCCTTCAAATCCGTATGCATTATGACACTTCAGCAAAATCCTGAATCTCGTGAAGTCTTCTATTTACATATGAACTGCGCAAACTGAATTTTACCTTAGCAAGTCCACTTTATCTACATCATTATAGTATAGTCAGATAATCACAAAAGGCTTAGAGATCCCCCAGCAAAGGCTTAAATAGTTTGCAACAAACGCGCTTTGAAACTTAGAAAAAATGTGTTAAAGTAAAGGACTTTTTTTTACTCCTTGTTTAGGAAAGAATAGGCCAGCATTCATTGATTTATTCAGGGATATTTATTTAACCACCTACTATAAGCCAAGCATTGAAGATACAAAGATGAAGAAGAAAGGATCTGGGCCTCAAGAGACTTACAGTGTGTAGGGGGGCAGGAGGTGGTGGGGTGGAGACAGGCATGTAAATTAGTAAGGATAATAAAATGTTACAGGTTCTATAACAGAAGTATGTCGATGGTAAAACAGGAGCATAAAAAAGGAAAGTGATGAATTCTGCAGGGGTAGGGGCATCATAAAGTCTTTAGAGAAAAGGTGACCCTTTAAAACTAAATGCAGCAAATCCGGATATTAATATATATTACATAAAAGAAAATCACATACATATAATTTGTTCTTCATTACAAAAGAGTGATATCTATTTAGGGATGGATAGGCTATAAATAAATTTGTAAAACTCCTGCCATTTCAGAAATGTTCCACTAGCCTCTTTGACAATTGAATACAATTTAGTTGTCATGGTAGCAATCAATAGCCAAATATATATAACTTACAATAGGCTTTGTTCATAAGGAAAATTAAGACAAAAGTTTTGTTCTTATATGTCGTTCATGAAGGTCTTATTCATAATTTGGGTACCTATATATCTGTCTGGATACGATTGGCCATATAGATATTTGGTAGTTATCTGTTACCGTTAGAGATTCTTTCTTTTGAACACTCGCCATTCACTTCTAATTTTGAACTAAGTTACCAGGTAGCTTATGAACTGAAAAAGCAGATTTGTATGTATTAGAAATAAAACTTCAGCTACTGGTATCCAGTTAGGATTGTAATCTTCAGATGTACACAACACAAAGGTATCTGGGCCACACATTGGTTTCTTTGGCCACTCACTCTTCCAAGTAGCAGAATTTTAAGAGCACCATCTTGCAAAAATCCACTTACAAATAAATTGGTTGGAGTCCACTGATGGATTCAGTTCTGGTCACTGGTCACTTGGATCAACCAATGCTATAAACTTATCATTGTTATGGAATCATTTATGGTCTTTATGCCAGTGAGCCTCATTCCTGATTCTTCAACTTAGGAACATGAAGTAGCACATAGTCTACTACCAGGTTAACCCATCTCAAACCTCTGAAGAGTGACTTTGAACTTCTTTGTTAGAGAAATGTCTCTATTAGAAATTTCCCATAGTAATATTTATGTGCTCCACACAGCCTCGCAGAAATTTCTGAGTGTCACTAAGTGGACTGTTCCAACCTCCAGGTAAATGCTAAGTCTTCCCTCCCCTCACTTTAATCCCTACTGCATTCCCACCCTTACTCTGATATCCCAAAATGTTGTGTCAGAGAGAAAAGGCAATAAGAAGAGGATAGGAGTGGACAGGAGAGGTAGGGAGGGGAGCAGAGGGAAGCATAAGAGAAAGGAAGGGGAAGGGAAAAAGGATCCAGAATTACAAGGGAGAGACTTTATTTGAAAGGAGTATTGCAAGAGGAAGTGGGAGGGTGACTACTGCAATCTTCAGAGGCAGACTATTGCAATAGGGAGAGCACTTTGACCACAAGATTTACAAGCAAGTCAAGAGTAAGGCACAAAGAATTTTTCCTTTCTAGGAAGGTAAAACAAGGCTAGAAGGAATCTAAGGTGGAGAAGTGGGATAAAAGGGTGGCATGATTGAATAGTAGATCAGAGAATCTTTTATCCTAAAGTCAGTCTATTATCAGGAGAGGACGTTAAGATGTTACATGCTGGCCAAGGCTCAGGGACGTAGAGGAGGGAGAGAAGCTAAATCACAGATTGGTTAACAGACATTTTGTTCCAATTGATCAGTAGGAACAAGCAATTCAGCTAATCATTTGTGAGGTAAAGAATGGAAATTTGGAGGGAATGCACCTGGCCTTGTCATAGGTAAAAAAGTGGAGCATCCCTGTATATATCTAATTGATACAAGGGAAGAGTAACTTTTTTCCTTTTTCTATTATTATTATTATTATTATTATTATTATTATTATTATTTTGCAGTAAGCTGTTTCTAAAACAGAAAAGGGTGTGGGGATTTCTTTTTCTTTTTTTTTTTTTTTCTGAGACGGATTCTTGCTCTATCACCCAGACCGGAGTACAGTGGTGGGATCTCGGCTCACTGCAACTTCCGCCTCCCGTGCTCAAGGGATTCTCCGCCTCAATCTCCTGAGTAGCTGAGACTACAGGCGCCCACCATCATGCCTAGCTAATTTTTGTACTTTTAGTAGACGTGGGGTTCCACCATGTTGCCCAGGCTGGCCTCGAACTCCTGACCTCAGGTAATCCAACTGCCTTGGCCTCCCAAAGTGCCGGGATTATAGGTGTGAGCCACCACACCCAGCCAGGTGTGGGGATTTCTTAACCTTTGTTGTTTTCCAGGATCACAAGACTCAGGTAAAATTCAACGTTGTCCATTGACATTAATCAAAGATAAATTGACATTGGATGATGCTATTGGAAAATTGAGCTTTTAGTATATGCTGGAATAAGTAAAAAACTGCCTTCTGAAGGACTTGTATTGATGTGAATTTCTTACATATGTTTAGTCTAGGAAAAAGAAACCTTAATAAGTCAGACCAGAACTCGATATGAAGGTTTGTGGTGAAATAATACACAAAAGTACGCACCTTTCTAACCCTATCTTCTGTGCTTCTCCCTAGTAGCACAGAAGACAGGAAGAATATTCTTCTACAATCTCCCCTGGTGACCAGTGGAGATAGCTAAATGGTCATTAACTGCTTTAGGTTCTCAGTCATCTATGACTTTTTACTTTGGAGACACATCTGACATGAAGTAAGCAGAAAATAATCAATGGTGTTTTAGTCTCTGAGGTTAGGTTTATAGCAAAGCGGTACAAAATCTCTGAAATCCCCAGTCCAAAGTATTCCCATTAAAAGAGAAAAATTGTTTTCCTGTATGAATATTACTGAGAAAGGTAAATAGCCCATTGCAGCTAGAGTATCTGCCTCTGGCTCAAGAGAAGCAGCAGGAAGATCTACTTCTTCCTTTTATATTTTTCCTCAAACTCCAGGAGAGCAAGCAGAGAGGAGGATGGAGAAATACTAGAGTGAGCCGGCTAGACTACCAGCACACTCACCTGAAAAGGAAAGAGCCTCTTTCTAAAGCAAAATACAGAGTCAAAATAATGTTATCTTACCCACTATGGTTCACTCCAGCACTTTCTGAAAGAATTTTACTACCGTGCCTCACTCAAAATAAAATCCATTATTTGCAGAAGAACTAACAGATTAATGAAAAAGAATATAAGGCAACATAGATTTTAAGGACACTAATGAAATTCACTTAAGAAATTTCTCCATTTGTAATAGCTTAGCAATTAAATTATTATCATATTGTCTGAAACAAAAGAAATAATATTTTTGTTGTGTCCGTTCCCAATATCAGTACAGAAACCGAGTTCAAGCTCCATAATTGCTAAATTCAGTTTTCTATTAGGAAAACAACACAGTAAAAATGAATACAGAAATGATAGAAATAAAACTTCTAAGCTGGAAACTGACTTCATTACTGTTAAATCATATGAATAATTTCTAATTGATTTGTATTGGGCAGGAATCTTATATTCCAGAACCATGTTCATCTATTTATCACAATGTATTCTATATGACATATGGAACTAATACATTGCTTCATTAATATTTAAGTCTTTCTCTAGTTATGGCTCAGAGATATTTAACATTCTAAAACATAAGCATTTATAATTACATGTTTTACATTTTACTCTAATTTTTAATACTGCCAAGATTATTTAGCATAACTAACTTTTTAACTACATACTCTTTCTCTCTTTACCATTAGCATATCAATCAAATTTGCATTATTCTGCTTTGCTCATTTTATTAAAAGTGAATTCAGGGCACAATTGACTTTTCATTTGTTTAACAAGTGAAGAAATATTTACCCTGACAGCCATTGCATTGTAGAGATTCATCATCATAGTATAATATGCTACCTGTGAATCAAGAAAAAAAAGATGGCATACATTTCAGTTACACAAAGACAGTGCAGCCTATTTTTACATATAAAAGATAAGAATCTTTATACATAATACATAATAAGAGTTCTAGCCTTAGAAAAATGAAATCAAACGTTGTATTGAAGAGATAGGCTTCCTAATACATAATGCAAGCTTAACCAGAAAAATCTATGGTAGTCAAACTAGGAGCTAATGGAGATATATGATCATAAAATGCTCTCCGCTGAGTTTGATAATCAATGGTGCTCTACTGAGAATAGAATAACAAAGCAGAAATATTCACAAGTGCTGGTGACATGTAGTATTGTATGATTTATTCACTGGGGTTCTTTTAGCCAAAACTCACAGAAACATAAAAGGAATTCATATTTCAAGACGTCTGGTTTAATGAAAAATTCAAAGAAATGCTGCCTTCAGTCGAAATCGTTCAAGGATATGGATGCAGTGATGGAGCAAAATTGTGCCTTCCAACCATCTATGCAAAATGTTATGTACTTAGCTGCCTCCTGAGTAATCCTTGGGAATTTTGTTTCATTTAATATTCATTTTAACACCATAAAATCATAAATACAATGATATCATGTTACAGCGAATCCCTTGGTATAGTGAAGACTTCCTGAAGTGTTGGTTTCTCTCCAGTAAAGACACATCTATATATTAATACACAAATTTCTGTTACAGTAAATCATTCAACAACGTAGCTTAGTTCAATGAAAATATTATTTAAATAAAGCTTCCCCATCTGTTCTATCTTTTAATTAAAAATATAAAATTAAAATAATTCATGACTGTACAACAAACAATAAAAGCAATGAGATACATACTTTTAACATGATATACAACTTCATCCATTTTTATTCAACCGAAATTTATTCAGTATAACTTGAGCCCAGGTAATAATTGTTATGTTTCAGGCAAAAATCAGAAAAAAGTGCCTTAACTCTTTATAAAGGGGCTTTCTGCCCCGTGACAAACAGAAATTCATATAAAAGGGTTTCACTGTAATTAGTGTTGTTTGAATTGCCTGGTCTGATCCAAAGCAAATTGTCTGTGGAGAGCAGCAGGGCTGGATTATTTATCAACTGTCTGAGCAATTAAGAAACAGTTGGCTGCAATATGTTATTTACAAATGAACACAACAATGTTTCTTCATTTTAAATTCTATTTCTTCATGATTGTAAGCAAGGCATAATTGGTGTTTGAGGTGATTTAAAATATTTATTTTAATACTGTATTTCTTGACATCATATTGAAGCAGACATTGCTGTTAAACATTTCTATAAAGAAGAAACACATTGGATATTATATATTTCCAAAAGTTTGGGTTCAGAAAAGGATGTTTCTTGTCTTTATCATATCATTGTTTAGTTAACAGTAGAGTGTATGTGTGAGCTTTTGAGCCACAGACCTGTGTTCAATTCCTAGCTTTGCTTTTAACAGCTGTGTGGCCTTGAACAACTTACTGAAAGTCTCTCAGTCTTGATTTCCGTTCTTAGAAAACTGGTCATTATATGCTTCATTGAGTTGTCATGAAGAGTAAAATGAGATAAAGTATCTAAGGTGCTCAGGACATAGTTAATAGTCATCATGAAAGGGATTATCAGTAGTGCTCATGTTACACATTTTATATGTAATTTAAGTATAAGTAAAATTCCAGGCCGAGCCTGGTGGCTCATGCCTGTAATCCCAGCACTTTGGGAGGCCGAGGCAGGCGAATCACGAGGTAAGGAGTTCGAGACCAGCCTGGCCAACATGGCAAAACCCTGTCTCTACTAAAAATACAAAAAATTAGCTGGGCGTAGTGGCAGGCCCCTGTAATCCCAGCTACTCAGGAGGCTCAGGCAGGAGAATCGCTTGAACTCGGGAGGCAGAGGTTGCAGTGAACCAAGATTGAACCACTGCATTCTGACAGAGTGAGACTCCGTCTCAAAAAAAAAAAAAAAAAAAAAAAAAAAGTAAAATTCCAAAAAGTATAAAGGGCTCAATTTTATTACAAACTAACAGGAAAAAGAGATTCAGATTCTGAACCAAAGAATTCTGAATCCTGTATTAAGAGGTGAGAAAGCACTTTGATTCTCATATAACATTCTTAATTAATTGATTAAGCATGATATCACTAATTGATACCACATTTATTCTCAATTGTCTAGCCCAGATGCTTTAGAAAGTACTGAAAGAAGCATATGCAACACAGTATTTTATTATTCCACTTACATGAGGTACTAGAATAGTCAAATTCATAGAGACAGAAAGTAGAAAGTGGTTACCAGGGACTGGAGGGAAAGGAGAGTTATTATTTAACATGACAGAGTTTCAATTTGGGAAGGTGAGAAAGTTCTGGAGATGAACAGTGGTGATGGTTATGTAACAATGTGAATATCCTTAATGCTACTGAATAACACAGTTAAAAATGAAGTGGTAAATTTTATGCTACACATATTTCACCATAATTTTTTTAAAAACTAAAAACAAATCACATGTGAATGTGAACTGCATTTCCATAAGCTTTCTAAGAGATACATATAAACACTTTAAACTTTTGTAAAATTTTATCTTTGTTTTTATATTCTGAAAATGATGATTATTTGTTATATTAACATTAACCCTTTGGGTTACTTGAACAGTTAAAATATAACTCATAGAAAGGCTCTAGTTCTTAAAAAATTATTTTCTACAATTCTGTCTTAAAAGTTTTTTTTTTTTCATTCCATGAAATTGGAAAGCATATTATACCTACCAAATGTTAATAACATATCCAAGAATGACAAGCCATTTTAATGTCTCAGCAGGCAATATTCTTATTTATTACCTATTCCTTTATCATCAAGTTATCAAGTCTACTTTAAAGGGGAAGATTAAAGATCTGAGGTGAAAATTAAGTACAACAGAAGTAGATTGTTTTATTGGAGTGGAAACATGGTGCTCAATTTTAGATGTTCACCAAATGTTTGTTGAATAAATGAAGAAAAAGAGGGAGGGGAAAAGAACAGGAAAGACTGGGAGAATTGATGTCTTGCATTTACATCAGATAGGATAGGAAGAATTCCTGGGATTAAAAAATAGCATTTGAACATTATCACCCATTTGTTAGCTATATGTGGCCTTTGTCATATTACCTAGCTCAATTTTTAGAAAGCTTCTGAAATTTTTTAGAAGGAATATATTCCTTTTGAAAACATAATTAATTTTCTGACTGGTTGATATACATATGGATCTTTTAGACTGAGCTCTTATTCAATGGAATTAGACCAGAGAGGTTATACTGATTATTTATAACTGGTGTCCTTTCTGATTTGTTGTCCATGAACTGTGATGAGTGACCCTACTTACACATGGCTAAGTATTTTGAATGTTATCCTGCCTGTAAGACAAACTTCTGAGAACTCAGTTTCACCACTGGCTATGTTGGTTTTCTATTTTATATTGAGGATTTGATTCTTTCATTTTTACCTATCATTTCCAACTAATCCCTGGGCTTTGTCAAGTCTTCTTTTCCTATGACTGAACAACCTACAGTCTTCATACCTGCTTAATATTATGTTTAATCCATTTGGAACACCTCTTCTAGATTAATTTCATGAAGTATTGCTTTTATCAACTCCTTTTTTGAATTTTTAAAATCATAGAATTTCAATAGTTTCCAATTGCTTAAAGCAAGGCATCCTAATTGGGCTGACTGATGAAACTAACACACTTGAGTATTTCAGATCACTAGGAGAGAGAGAGAGATAAAGTTACAAGCTAAGGCACATGACACTTAAAGTTACAAGCTAAGGCACATGACACTTAACTTTTTTATTTCTCTAGTAGGATAATGATTACTGATGAGAGTATATCCTGTATTTAAGTTTTGTTTTTCTCTATCAAGTGAATTACAATGGGGGTGCGGGACAAATGAGAACTACTCTCTTACAGGTCAAAGTGATAAGCAAAATTCACCACAATCAGGTGCCAGTTGCTTTTCTCCAATTATGCCTCCCTATTCCTTTCCCTTAAACCGCAATCTGATCAAATTACTGCACATTTTTTTCTTCTCCACTTTAATATTCATGTGACTTTGCTTGCCTGAAGTGTCTTACCATTCCTTTCTAGCTGTCCAAATCATATCTCCCCTGTTATCCTTATAAGCATTTATTTATAGGAGAAACTACCTTTTCTCCCCTACTACAAGTGCTACCAACTGGAATAAAAAGCTAGCGTTCTAACTCCAAGGGTACTTTCAAACCATGTCAAACCAGTAGGATGAACTTCTTAGGCTTCTGAATCTCACTATCCTTTATCTCTCCTTCTTGCCCTCCCAACCTGCTCCCGCTACAGGGTACAAAGATTTTGGGCCAGGCATGGTCGCTTACGCCTTTAATCCCAGCATTCTGGGAGGCTGAGGCGGGCGGATCACTGGAGATCAGGAGTTCAAGACCAGCCTGGCCAACACGGTGAAACCCTGTTTCTACTAAAAATACAAAAAAGCAAATTAGCCGGGCGTAGTGGTGGGCACCTGTAATCCCAGCTACTCGGGAGGCTGAGACAGGAGAATTGCTTGAACCTGGGAGGCAGAGGTTGCAGTGAGCGATCACACCACTGCACTCCAGCCTCAGCAACAGAGTGAGACTCCATCTCAAAAAAATATTTTTGACACCTAGGTTAAAGTCTTATTCTTCATTGGAACTTCTGCCACTATCCCAAGACTTTTCATATTCATGTCAACAGCACATTCAATTCCCTAATCTTACAATTAACCACCTTTTCCAGTCCCAATGACCCCCCGCTTCAGTTTAGCCTTATGTTCTCAAAGCATGCTCCAGACTTTGTCAACTATGACCATTCCACCTCTTGTTTTAGACCCAGACTTCAAATTCTTCTCTGTGAAGCCCTAGAGGCTTAATTTCTATTAAAAGACTGTTTCACCTACTCGAAACAAATCTAGTACAGATCTCTTCTTTTCCTCAGTTTTAAAATCCTTCTTCACATATTTTCATGTACAATATACAATAACTGTATTTTTTTGTTATATGAACATACCATAAGTTATTTAATCTTTCCTTTATTGTTGAGCATTTTGGTTGAAAACCAAGAAAATATGAGCTTCAAGGATGAAATGATCAACCATTTCAAGAGCAAAACATTTAAAGTAATATATATTTATAATAATTTTGAGTAACATATCTAGATAACACGATGAGATCAACTGGCATCATTTGGTAGATTGAAAAATACAAAAGAAATATATGCATTAAAGTGATAAGAATGAAACCTTTAGAAGCCATGCACGATGGATAACAGATCTGATGAGCCTGAGTTTTTGTTCATTTCCATATTAGGGCCATCCACATTTCATAATTTTGAGTATAATTATTAAATTAATTTCTAATCAAGTAATTATGAGTATTTTGTGCATACGTTTTGCCTTCTTTGCTGGCAATTGATGACAATTGGTCATTATCAACAGTTCTTTTTTTTTTTTTTGAGATGGAGTTTCACTCTCATCACCCAGGCTGGAGTACAATGGCGAGATCTTGGCTCACTGCAACCTCTGCCTCCCAGGTTCAACTGATTCTCCTGTCTCAGCCTCCTGAGTAGCTGGGATTACAAGTGCTCACCACCATGCCTGGCCAATTTTTGTATTTTTAATAGAGATGGGGTTTCACTATGTTGGCCAGGCTGTTCTCGAACTCCTCACCTCGGGTGATCTGCCCACGTTGGCCTCCCAAATTGCTGGGATTACAGGAATCAGCCACTGCACCTGGCCTCAACAGTTCATTTTTAAAATACCATTTTTTCCATAAAAAAGAATTAACAGCCAATTATATTCTTTGTCCCAGTTACCAGTAATATTATCTTCAAGATTAGGTGAACCAAATCTAAACTTATAATTATGATGAAAATGTGTTGTTAAAGTTTTAAATTAATATTAGTAACTCAGAGTCTTAAGTTGTCCTTTCTTTGGAGTTTAGACCCTAAGGAAAAAAAAAAAAAAAAAAAAAAAATATATATATATATATATATATATATATATATATATATATGTTTCAGTTTTCTGGTATGACACTACAAGGTGAAGAATGCTGCCTTATTATCTTATAACTGATTTAGAAGTCCTATAAAGAAAAATATCAAAAATATTGGGCATTTTCTCATCTAAAAATAAACATGTGTTCATCTAATGAAGAGAAAGAAAAACATCTATGGAAGCAACTATGTCAATCTCTTATCAGTTTTACAACTAGTGACTGGTATTTTATACATTTTTGCCAACCATGAAAAGATCAAATTGTTGGCATTTATCATAACAACATACAATGGAATTTGATGGTACATGTAATCTTTTTTCCCATTTAAAGTTAATAAAACTTTCATTGTTCCTCTTTTAAATAATCATATATGAAAACATTGAAAGAAGTGTTATAATGGTAAGCCATGTATGAATACTGGGAACCTTGATTTCATCAATATAATGTTATGTTTGTAATTTGATTAATTTCTTTTTTATTGTAAATTAATCTTTGTAATTTTTCTAAATTAAATAGCTCTACCATAGGCTATTAATACATTTCAACAAAAAGTTTTAATTAAATTGAGTTTTAATGTGGTTGCCATACATATGTTCTTCACTAGATGATCTCAATTTAAAAACGTAACATTGACCTGTCTAGGACTACAGTTATATATCATTATTTTATAACACCTCATATCAAACTAATTATGTACTACAATAGCCTTTATACTTCTCTGCTCTCAGACTATTCGAAAATAGCACATTTGATGTTAAACATAATGTAAATTGAGTAATGATAAAATATAAAAAAGGAAAGCAAATTTAAAAGTCTAACAAAATATGTACAAGCCATCCTATTTAGTTTTTACAGATAAATTCACTCAGGGAACTCTCAAATTGTTAGTGCTCTAAAAGAAGCAAATTAAAGGATATTTCTACATTTTTCTGGTACTATTGTTTAAAAGAATGACTTATTTTTATTTCCCCATTTATGAAACGAATGCGGTAAGGAAGGGATAAGGAAAAGCTAACTAGAACACTACACAACTAAAACAAGATGGGTCCCCAAATAGTAGGACTTTTTGATTGTACAATGAAATGAACAGGCCACAGTAAAAAACCAAGAGTTCAGCATGCATAAAATGCATGTGCACTGAGCACATGCACCAGGTGACAATAAGTTTGTTACTAATAAAAAGAAAAATCAGAGCACATCCTCAATAATAGGAAAGAATTTTCACAGCTGTGACCCAACAGTTCTGTACCCCTAAGATAGGCAAATTTGGGTTATGTTGCTAGATATAGCAGCATGAAAGTCAGCAGAAAGGCCTAAAATGGAAGTTGAAAAGAAGAACAAAAACAACAGTCATACAGGAAGCAAAAAAGAGCCAAACACATCACAAAACAAGACTGGAATAGCTCTATTATTGTGGGTTAATGAAGTCACTGTAGTGCAGAGCACATGACCCTTTAGGACTTGATAAGCTATTTGATGTCACCATGAGAATTATTTAAAAGCTGGATAGAAATATTTTGGTATAGGAGAATTTTGAGGAAAGTTGACTTTCCCCATTAAAGAGATCCTAGAACTTCTATCTTTTCACAGTCCTCTTTCTGCTTCAACTTCGCATTTGGTACTGTTGACAACTCCAAGTTTCCTATAAGTTTTCTCCTCTGATTCCTGTGATATAATATCACTGTATTTTCCTGTTTATTCTCATTTTTAATTCCCTTTCCTCTTCCTAAATCCTACCTAATGCATTCCACAAGCCTCAATTCTTAGACACCATTCTGTACTGTTCACATACTTTTTTCATTAGGTAGAAACTCCTGTCATCTTATAACTATGGATCTAGAATTTTATCTCCAGTGCCGACCTTTAATCTAGGCTCCCATTCAATAGTTTGGTTTAGCAAATATTTGTTGAGTTCTAATTTTGATGTGTGAGAGATTTTGCTGAGTTTGCACCATCGCCTTACAAGATATCACCACATGGAGGTGTACTAACATCATAACAAACTCCAAAAGCTCCAAACATCTTTTTGTAAGCATAACCAAGTAACCCATTCAGAATGTTTCTTATAAACATCCTTGCTTTCGTTATCATTATAACTATCAATCAGCTTTGCTGAGATAAAAATACAACTATCGCAGTAGGTTGCAAAACAACAAAAATTTATTTCTTACTCACACTGCATGTGAGCTAAGGTTCCCTGTAGCTATGTCCCACATATCTCTTCATCTCAGCCCTAAGGTTGAAGGAGCAAGCTGGATCTAAGGTATGCCATTCTTCTACCAGAGGGAAAGACTGAGAACACGTCTTTAAAGCTTCAGTTTGGGTGTGGCGTATATCCCATCTGCTCACAACACACAGCCAAGCCCCACATCAGTGGGATGGGTATGAATCATCCTTTCTATGAAGAAGGGGAGATGGGATGACTAATTTTGAACAAGAATACAATCCACCCTGGCACATATTGATGTTAATCATCATCTACATTGACCATAGCAAACATCTTCCAACTTGTATCCCTGAGAATCATTTATTTATCCAGTTGGTAAAAATTTCAGTAGGCCTTTTATGTGTCAGTCACTGTGATATTTTTGAGATATAATAAATAGGCTCATCACTGCTACCCAGGAGCTTCCAATCAAATGAGATGTAAATAAGCAAATGTATCAGTGAGACAAATGCCCACATGACAAGCATTTAAGAAGACAAAATTAATATTTTCAGTATTCCTGAATTTTATTTTCTACTAGATTGGGAAAAGTTGATCTTCACGTAAAGTCTTGAGGGATATGTAGGAAATCAGAGCAATGAGAGGCATGTTAAGAGTAAAGAAGAGCATTCCAGGCAGAGGGAACAGCATTTGCCAAAAATCTTTAGGTGATAAGGACACTGCATATTTGGGCAATGGCAAGTGGTTGAATATGACTAAAGCATATTTATATAGGTATAACAAGAAGTGGCATTAGATAAGAAGCAATGGTTAAACCATGGAAGACCTCACATGTCTTGTGAAAAAGCAAGGACTTTACATTGTATGCTATGGGAAGGAGGACTACAGGCATGGCAGTAAAATGATGCAGTTTAGTTTGCAATCAAGAGACTTTTAAGAGGGAAAGTAAAAATAATTTGATGACCAATAGAAGGTGGGGTAGGGAACAAGAGGTGGTAGAGAGTCTAGGATGACTGTTTCTTTGGGTTCGATTTTTAGTTGAATTGCAGTACTATTTACCTGAAATAAAGGACTATAGGAGGAGCCAATTTGGGCCACCTGAGGGACATCTAGAGAAGACGTTTAGTATTTAGTATGTGGATCTATATAGATAAATATGGATCAGGAGCTGAGAACCCTAGGCACATCATTTAGTCTCCCTAAGTACCAATTTCTTCATCTATAAAACAGATACCACCTGCACATTCTTCTTAACAGAACCATTGCTCATGACATAATAAGACAGTGTTTGCAAAAACTATTTTTAAATTAAAAAATCATTTAAAAATATATTAATATAAAATTATTTTATAAAAGTCACACTGAACTCCTTACCAACCTTCTGTTATTCCCCACTGTCTGCATAATTTAGAGCAACTATCTGTTTCTGTATACGTTATGCTCATTCCTAATTTCAAAATTTCATTCATGTTTTCTTCCCAAGGGTTAGCACAAGTGTCATTTCCTTGACCTTCAGAGCCTATGCTAACTTCCCACCTGAATACTTATTACCTCTATTTGTGTGTGTGTGTGTGTGTGTCTGTGTGTGTGTGTTTTGATGGGCAAAGTCTCCTTTAAATTGACTTTCTTTTTAAATTAATTTATTTAATAGATAATACATTCACATTGTTTAAAATTCAAATGCTACAAATGAGTTGACATTGAAGTCTCTCTCCCATGCCTGTCCCTCAACTGCTCAGTTCTCTTCCCCCCAGGCAGTTAATATCATCAGGTTTTTTGTGTGTGATCGTTCCAGAGATCCTTCCAGAGTCAAGCAAATTAAATCAGTGGCTTTCAAATCATGCCCTGGTGGCTCAGGCGACAATAGAAAACACAGGAAAAGAAATGAAGCAGTTGCATTTGTCTAGCTTCCAAAATAGTTGCACTGCCTATACATTGCATGGGTCTATTTTGCATACAATAAAGGAATACTGAGATAGACTAATTCATTCATTTATTTATTTATTTATTTATTATTATTATTGTTATTTGAGATGGAGTCTCCCTCTGTCGCCCAGGCTGGAGTGCAGTGGCGCGATCTTGGCTCACTGCAAGCTCCGCCTCCCGGGTGCACGCCATTCTCCTGCCTCAGCCTCCAGAGTAGCTGGGTAGCTGGGAGTACAGGTGCCCACCACCACGCCCGGCTAATTTTTTGTGTTCTTAGTAGAGACAGGGTTTCACTATGTTAGCCAGGATGGTCTCGATCTCCTGATCTTGTGATCCACCTGCCTTGGCCTCCCAAAGTCCTGGGATCACAGGCGTGAGCCTCTGCACCCAGCCCCAGACAGACTAATTTATATATAAAGAAGAGAGGTCAATTTGGCTCATCTGTACTTGGTATCAGCCTCTGCTCAGCTTCTGGTGAGGGCTCAGGATGCTTTTACTCATGGTGGAAGGTAAAGGGAGAGCAGGCATGTCATATGGCAAAAGAGGGAGCAGTTCAAGCTGCCAGATTCCTTTAAACAATCAGCTCTCACATGAATTAACACAACCAGAACTCACTCATTACTGTGGGGAGGGGACCAAGTCTTTCATGAGGGATCCTCCCCCATGACCCAAACACCTCCAACCAGGCCCCACCTCCAACACTGGGGTTATATTTCAACATGAGATTTAGAGGGGACTGATATGGTTTGGCTGTGTCCCCACCCAAATCTCACGTTGAATTGTAATAATCCCCTGGTGTCAAGGGTGAGGCTGGATGGAGATAACTGAATCATGGGAGCAGTTTTCCTCATACTGTCCTCATAGATAGTGAACAAGTCTCACAAGATCTGATGGTTTTATAGGGGCCTTTTCCTCCTTTTGCTCATTCTCTCTTGCTTGGCACCATGTAAGACATGCCTTTCACCTTCCACCATGGTTGTGAGGCCTCCCCAACCATGTGGAACTATGAGTCCGTTAAACTTCTTTTTCTTTATAAATGACCCTACCTCAGGTATGTTTTTATCAGCAGCATGAAAACAGACTAATACAGGGACAAGCATTCAAACTAGATCATATCTCTTTTACACATAGGACTAAGAATTTTGCTAAAATTTTAGTTAGAGGTGGTTCTATTACAAAAGTTTTTAAATGACTGTTCTATACCATTCATTTTATAACTTAATCATATACTGTATGATATTATTATTATATATAACTGTAAGGCCAAAAAAATTATGCAGCATAAATTAAGAAAATGATGATTTAAGCAAACTTAATATAGGATTAAGGGTGTGACAGTGCAGAGGTTCAAACAGTATCCTCAACTCATGTTCCACTGCCCAACCCAAGAAAATAGCAGATCATTTCATGCACTCTTGCTTCAGAAGGTTTACATGTGATTGTCCATTCCTGGCTTTGTTTTTCTAAAACCTAAGCTTTGAGGCAATATGTTGGTGAAAGGTGGGCAGAGCAGTGTGAGGTGTAAAAGAAGTGGTGTGGACATAGGATGAAAAGAGAGAAAAGATTCCACATGCCTAGGAACGAATTGAATGTTAGCTTTCTGATATGAAGCAATACAGCATTTGGCATTCCTATGGCTCATTCTCTCTTGCTTGCCACCATGTAAGACATGCCTTTCACCTTCCACCATGGTTGTGAGGCCTCCCCAACCATGTGGAACTATGAGTCCGTTAAACTTCTTTTTCTTTATAAATGACCCTACCTCACCTGGGAGGTGGCTAAAACTCTAGGAGTAAGCTTCATGGCAGCTGTGGGGAAGATGGGCTTCTAAGCACTAGGGATATCAACTCTGGTAAAAAATTCCCATTCCCTTAATGTGGTTCAGCAGCCATAGAGTCTTCTAAGGATTAACTTGGAAGGTTCAAACACAATGTCTTGGACAGTGGACATCTTTTGAATGAAGGCTCCATGAAGGCAGGAACCTCTGATACGCTGGCACAGGTTAAGTCCCACAGGACCTCCCTATAAGGAGAAAAATCCCCAATAAGGGCTGAGATTGAATTGCCTACCAGCTCAATATATAAGGATTTTGAAATCAGGTCAAACTGACTTTGAGAACTCTTCTCCACATAACAGTAATAGTAATAACAGCAATAGCAGTGTGTCCCTGAGGAAGGAAGCTGAGCATCAGATTCTTCAGCTATAAAATAGTGATGATATTCATAGGGTTGGTGTAATGCTATCCATAGTTGGCATGCACATGAAGAATGTAAAATGCTTAATGCAATATTACACTTTCACTAGGCAATCAAGAAATGGGAGCTATTTTAATCTCATTTGATAATTATTTATTGAGATGCCATTATGATTCTGTTTCATGCCTTATGTTAGGCAGTGTGTACACAATGGTGAAAATAAATAAATACATACATGCATACATACATAAATCAGACCTATCTTCAAGGAGCTTAGAGCTTACCAGATTTAAAAACCATCACAAACCAATATAAATGAGGAAAAGCTTCATGTTTTGATTTTGTTTTCAAAAGAACCAAAAAATAATTAGATCCCAATCTGGAGAATCATTTGGTGATTATGCTGGGTGATACCCTTTTTGATCAAATCCAGTTGAGATGCTAAAGTAACAAAACAAATATTCTTAGGTGGCTTATTATTTGAACTTTTAAAAGTATTTTTTTAACCAGCAACCCCAGCATCATTAAAATAAATACACATTCCCAAGGTGAATACTTTGAAAACAGTTACTGAAATGTATTAACTCTTATATGTTTGATTAAAAAGAGGTCTCAGCCTGGTGCAGTGACTCATGCCTGTAATCCCAGCATTTTGAGAGGCCAAGGAGGGTGGATCACCTGAGGTCAGGAGTTCGAGACCAGCCTGGCCAACATGGTGAAACCCTATCTCTACTAAAAATACAAAAAACTAGCCGGGCGTGGTGGGGGGATACCTGTAATCCCAGCTACTTGGGAGGCTGAGACAGGAGAATCGCTTCAACCCAGGAACATCTTATATGCACAAGTATACTCTACTGTCTTTGTCCATACCATTGACATACAACCTCGATCACTTATAAATAATGGGACTAAAGGTGCTCATTACTCCACAGAATACCTTAATTTCTTGGTCATCCTGGTTAAGTAATAAGATTCTATCAAAAATTGGTTTGAAGAAGCTCCTAGTGAGAAAACCAAGGACTATTTGAGCACCAAACCATTTAGTGAGAGTAGTTGACTATATAACCCACCCATTGAATAAAATAGGAATCCATGACTTCATACTCATATAAATACATGAATAAATAAATAAATGAGAGAGAGGAAAATCTCTTATAGCCAAATGCTGGTAAGTAAATGTAGGAGAAACAATGGAATTAGAAAATCACTGTTGGACCACTATAGTAATAATTGATTCTGGTAAGAATCATCATTGTATGCTAAACCTAGCACACAAAAGTTTAATGAGGAAAAAGATGTATACATAGCATTTAAATATCCCCTCATGAGAGACAAATAGTAAGTTGATAGTGTAGAAACCCGAGAGACCCTACTTTAAACAAAGTTAACAACATTTATTGGACAAACTGATGACATATGCATCATAATATGATGTATTGAGATGTATTTCTGCTAAAAATGCATAACCAGAATCTAACACTGAAGAAACACTAGCAAACAAAAATTGAGAAATAATCTGAAAAATAACTAGTCTGTACTCTTCAAAAATATTAGGGTTATGAAAAGTGAAGACAGACTAAAAAATTATTCTAGATTAAAGGTGACTAAACAGACACAACAAATACTAACTACAAAGTGAAATCCTAGTTTGTACCCTGGAAAAGAATTTTTGCTATAAATGACATTACTGGTACAATCAGTAAAATGTGAATAGCGTCTATACAATAGTTTTGTACAGATGTCAATTTCCTGATTTTAATATTGTAATAAGATTATGTAAGGTCGGGTATGGTTGCTTACGCCTGTAATCCCAGCATTTTGGGAGGCCAAGGTGGGCAGATCATAAGGTCAGGAGATTGAGACCATCCGGCTAACATGGTGAAATCCCGTCTCTACTAAAAATACAAAAATTAGCCAGGTGTGGTGGTGGGCACCTGTAGTCCCAGCTACTCGGGAGGCTGAGGCAGGAGAATCGCTTGAACCCAGGAGGCAGAGGTTGCAGTGAGCTGAGATTGTGCCATTGCACCCTGGGACAACAGAGCGAGACTCTGTCTTAAAATAAAAAAAAAAAAAAGATTATGTAAACAATATGCATGCAATATATTGAGAGATAAGGGGACATAACTTCTGTAACTTTGTGTCAAATGAATAAAATAATGTATATAGAGAAAAAATGTATACAGAGAAGAGGAAATAATGCGAATTTTTTCACTTGATTAAAAAAATGTGAGTGGAGAATATATGGAAGTTCTTTGTACTAGTTTTGCAACTTTTCTGTAAATCTGATTATTTTTTCAAAATTTAAAATTTATTTTAAAGTGGCCTGAATGTAAATGATAGCACAATAAATTTTAAAAATTATATGCCACCTGGGCACAGTGGCTCATGCCCGTAATCCCAGCATTTCGGGAGGCAGAGGCAGACAGATCACTTGAGGCCAGGAGTTGGAGACCAGCCTGGCCAACATGGTGAAACCCTGTCTATACCAAAAATACAAGAAAATTAGCCGGGCGTGGTGGCAGGTCCCTGTAATTCCAGCTACTCGGGAAGTTGAGGCAGGAGAATCGTTTGAACCAGGGAGGCAGAGGTTGCAGTGAGCCAAGATCACACCACTGCACTCCAGCCTGGACAACAGAGCAAGACTTTGTCTCAAAAAAATAACAATAATAAGTAAATAAGAATAAATAAATAAATAAAGATCATATGTCAAAATTGGAAAGAAAGAAGAAAAGGAAGGGAGAAAGAAGGTGGAGTAAGAAAACTTATGTTTAAAAATAGTATTTAAAAGCCATCAATAGGAATTTCACATACAAAAGAAGCACTGATATTTGATTACATTTTTTCCATAGCTGTGAGACAAATGGACCTAAATATGAAATAAAACTTCTGTATCAAAATGGTATAAATTAGAATATGGAATATATACTGTAGCCAATGGAATTCTTTGGTTTTATGTGTCTTTAAATAGAAAATACAGGTTTTTCATATGTATACCAGATAAAAGGTTATTACCAAAATTCCTGGCAATCAAATTGAAAAAATAAAAGAAGAAAAATCAAATCTCTCCTTCACTATTTAAGAATATGACATTATGCTCAGGAAACATCTATAACACTTCCTTTTATCTGACTTCATCTGCTTCCATTGGCTCTATCCAATGTCAGCAATTGTCAAAGATTCTTAAAACTATTGTTTCTACAACCACACTCATTTTTTCAGAAGAGCATCTCATGAAGATCACGCAAATTTAACTCTTCAACAATATAGAAGAGTATATATTTAACTATATTAATTTTAGTATATAAACACAGAGACATAGACAATATGAAGGAAATACAAATTATCCTGACCACCTTTAATATTCTAAAATATCAAGTTGTAGATTCTAGGGTTATCATTTGAATAGCACTTTAGATGGATTGATAGTGAATCCAATATCTACACTTAAACCCTGAAAGTCTCTTTTCCCTCTTCAGTTTTCTTTCCTATTTATTATAAATACAGCTTTAAAGACATCTGTCTTTGTGTTTCTTTGCTGTCCTCCTAATTTCTATTGTTACTAACTCTAAGAAAGACAAGCTTCAAAACATAGGAGGTTTCCTGAGTCACTGTATAAAAAGTGTATGCCTACGTATCTATCTATCTATCCACACACTACACTCACTCACATATAATAAAATCATCACGTGATTATGCATAAGTGAGAGAAATGTAAAATTTGGAGCTAATCTGATTTGAAAATCTCTCACTTATATTACTCCAAGCAAACTGCCTTGATAGTTTTTGAATAATACTAACAACAGCGTCACAAATGAAAAACTACCATTTTTGAGCACTGCCTAGGTGCCAATCATAGTTCCGAGTATTTTACGTACAGTGTTTCACTTAATTTTAACAAAAATCCGCCACACATTCTTATCTTCATTTTAAAGACAGGGGACATAAGCAAGGTCCACACAGGTTAAATAACTTGCCCACAGTCATCAAACCTCCGTCATCAGGTCTAAAGCCTGTGCTCTTTCTACAGTTCGGTGAGAGTCAAAAGGTAGGTACAAGACTCAGAGATATTGCATAATTAATGCTTACCACAGTATCTGGCACCTAGCATATACTCTGTAACTATAAGTTACATCTTCTTCCCAATTTTTCCTTTCCAAAATGTTAAGCAGAAACAGAAATAGATGCATTTGATTTCAGAGCAGTTCAAAGAGTTACTTTTTAAAATGATGTTTTTAACCAAAATCAAGACAGGATAAGGGTAAAAAAAGTTTGGCTGGGCATGATGGCTCACACCTGTAATCCCAGCACTTTGGGAGGCCGAGGTAGGCAGATCACCTGAGGTCAGGAGCTGGAGACCAGCCTAGTCAATATGGAGAAACCCATCTCTACTAAAAATACAAAAAGATTAGCCAGGTATGGTGGCTGGGGTCTGTAATCCCAGCTACTTGGGAGACTGAGGCAGGAGAATCGCTTAACCCAGGAGGCAGAGGTTGCGGTGAGATGAAATCATGCCATTGCACTCCAGCCTGGGAAACAGAGTGAGACTCTGTCTCAAAAAAAAAAAAAAAAAAGAAAATTACTATACTCAGACTGATGACCAATCAGTATCAATTTTTGGCTTCTACCAGTAAAGGGAGCACAGCATAGTAGAAACAGAATTGTTGTTCATTCTTCTATTCATCAATATAAGTGCTAATTATCTAATATACGCCAGGCACCATGCTCTGAGAGTGCAACGCTAATGAGACATAGTCTCTGTCCTTATGGAGATTAGGCAGAGGATCTTGGCAATTACCAGACAACTGTGCCCAATGTAAAAACTTCTATAGCAACTGTAAGGTTGCTACGTATACTAAATGTACCATTATGCGTTCATGGACAAGTGGATGAGACTCAGTTTCCTAGCCTGTTCCTTGTTAAAAGTAACAACAGTTACTTTTAATAAGTATCCTAACATACGAATTAAATAATTACACAAAATGCCTGGTATACAGCAGTGGTTTAATAAACAATAGCTAGTATAAAAGTACCATATAATCTTTGTTGCTTTTCAATAATAATTAATCACAAATAAATTTGTGATATATCCACAAATACGTTTAACTTTACATAAAAAACCATTCTGGAATGATACATCATTTATTAAATTAGTTAAATCTTATTTACACCCATGAAACAAAATTTATCAGAAAGTCCTGAAGAGAAGACAAAAGAAGGCTTATTGTTTGCTTTGACCAATTTAGCGTCCTTATGAGGATATTTATTGACTGTGTTCTGGGAAAGGCATTAGCCTAAAATGTTGGTGATCCAAAAAGGAAGTGGGCTGCAGTGCCCACTCTCAAAAAGCTCACCATCTACAAAGTACAGACAATCATCAATAAATAAGCATAAATGTATATACTGTGAAAAGTACTTCAAGCAAAAATAATATCAGTGTAGTTTGGGTACCCAAAAAAATGGGTCAATTATCCATGGAAATATCAGAAAATGCTTTCAAGAAGAGGTCTCATACTAGAAAGTAAGCCCAATTTTGTCCTTACATAAATACTCATCATCAGTAATTTCCAAACTATATGGAAATATGACTAAGGTGAATAAATTACAGCATATTGTACAATTCAAAAGCTAACATATGTACATTTTATATTTACCTGCACAGTTACTTGATATTGCTTTCTGCCTAAGAAACTTCTCCACCATTTTTGAATAATTGTTACAATCCTGTTTAAATGCCTAGGATAAAAAATATGCTTATTAGTATCCTTTCATTGAAACAAGGAGGTCAGTTAAATCTTTGTTAGAATACTCTCCTACAATTCAAGAATGCAAATTCAAAAGCAAGTTTATGTGCACTTTTAAAGAGTAGAAAGTTATTGTGGGATAGACTTAATCGTTTCTAGAAGTAGAAGAAAACAGCATTGGTAACTAACCGTTATTTCTTTGGGGCTTATTATTACACAATACTTAATTCCAATTCTACTTCAATACTTACTTTTTAAAATATTTCTGAATGTTAAGACTATAAAACAGGTCACAGTGACATGTTGAGAAATAAGCCAGGCACTATTGATGTAAATCATTATTAGAAATTAGAAATAATTCATGAGGGCCAGGTACAGTGGCTCATGCCTGTAATCCCAGCACTTTGGGAGGCCAAGGCAGGTGGATCACCTGAGCTTAGGAGTTTGAGACCAGCCTGACCAACGTGGTGAAACCGCCCCCATCGCTACCAAAAATACAAAAAGTAGCCAGGTGTGGTGGTGCAAGCCTGTAGTCCCAGCTACTCTGGAGGCTGAGGCAGGAGAATCGCTTGACCCAGGGAGGCAGAGGTTACAGTGAGCCGAGATGGTACCACTGCACTCCAGCCTGGGCAACGGAGCAAGATTGTCTCAAAAAAAGAGAAAGAAAGAGAGAAAGAGAGAGAGAGAGAGAGAGAGAGAGAGAAATGCATGAGGTTAAGAAATAGTTCTCCTCTTCATTCTTTTCCTGTAATCCTCAGTCTATCCAAGCCAACATCATGTTAGTCTGCTGAATTCAAAAATCCTCGATTTGCCACCATGATCCTTAGTTTATATAGTGGCCAAAAAAGAAACCTTGTCTTCCGGGTGCGGTGGCTCATGCCTGTTATCGCCACACTTTGGGAAGCTAAGGCGGGCGGATCACCTGAAGTCGGGAGTTGGAGACCAGCCTGACCAACATGGAGAAACCCTGTCTCTACTAAAGATACAAAATTAGCTGGGCATGGTGGTACATGCCTGTAATCCCAGCTACTTGGGAGGCTGAGGCAGGAGAATCACTTGAATCTGGGAGGCGGAGGTTGCAGTGAACCGAAATCATGCCATTGCACTCCAGCCTGGGCAACAACTCCATCTCAAAAAATAAAAAAAATAAAAAAAAGAGAGAGAGAGAAGCCTTGTCTTCACAGTTTAAATTTGCATGTCCAGCTCTTACTAGGCAGTATAAGGAAGTTTTATATAGGATATTTCCCGGCCTGATGAGTTATTATTGGAGTAGGTATATTTTCCTCTATCTTATCCAGGAAAATATTTTTAAGAATTGATGGGACACTGAGGGAAAGTTTGGGCACTGAAAAAAAAGTTAAGATAGAGTTAAGAGTTAAGATAGGGACAAATTTCCATCTCTTTGTATAGTCAGAATGACATCATCCATGCATCACTTTCTTTTATCTATCAACATGGTGGAAAGGATTGAAACTGTTTTCTCTTTTTCCTCTTTCTTACCAGTCAATGAATTTATTTGCTATAAATACAAACCCAGTCATTTGTAGATCCTTAGGAATTTGGGAAAAGGAATCTGGGCAAGTGTGTTTGTAATATTGAGAATTTTGTTTATTTATTTATTCTGAGGTAGAGTTGCCCTCTGTTGCCCAGGCTGGAATGCAGTGGCACCTTCTCAGCTCACTGCAACCTTCCCCTTCTGGGTTCAAGGGATTCTCCTGCCTCAACCTCCTACATACCTGGGATTACAGACATGCACCACTACACCCGGCTAATTTTGGTATTTTTAGTAGAGATAGGGTTTCGCCATGTTGGCCAGGCTGGTCTCGAACTCCTGACCTCAAGTGATCCATCCGCCTCAGCCTCCCAAAGTGCTGGGATTACAGGAGTGTGCCACTGTGCCCGGCCAATATTGAGAATTTTAAAAAGAGATACAGTCAATATAATTTAGTTTTGGTAAGAAAAGATCAGAAATATTGTGTATTTCTTTTAAAAGAATACCATACAATTTATTAACTACATTATGAGTAAAATAAAAAATTATTTGAAATGAGCACTGCATGAATAAATTACATTTTCTAAGAAATATATTTTTATGATATATCTGAGGTTTCCATGACAAAACCAATATACCTGACATATGCCCGAACTTGACATCCTCGAAACCAGCTCTGGATTTTAACTGCTGCATCATTCTCCTTTATTCTAAATGGATCTACAACACTAAAACAAAATGTTTAAAAAGCACTTCATTAGTAACCAATATAATTCTAAAGCAAGTGAACCTGTTAAACTTGATTTTTAATTTCTTCCAAAATGATAATTATAAATTCAAATGTCATTTTAAATAACATTAAAATATAAATAAATAAGGCATTTCAAAAATCATGAGCTATGTTTTGAAAATTAACCTTTCTCTGAGAAGCCATGTGCTTTCAACAGCTTTGCTTTTTTTATTTTGATAATCACCAATTTTACAACTAATTAATTTGCCAGTAATTTTTATTAGGGAGTAAGAAAGAAATGTGTTATTTTGACATTATTTTAAAAACATAATCATTTGAATTTACTGTTTAAATGCTACTACACATGTATCATGCAAGACTAAAATGCTCACATATTTCACTCATTCGTCAGTTAAATGAGTTGCCTCTAAGTTAAATGAACCCATCACAGAATGCATGTCCCATTAATAGCTGGAATTCTCAGAAAGTTAGGCAGGGGGAGGGACAAAGGGCTTATACAGAGATAAGAAATTCAAGTCAGTGATCCAGATGTGAGACATGTACAATATAGGGAGAATTCACATAAATCAGTAAGATTACATAAGGTGTAGATTAAGTGTAAAATAAACTGTAAAAACCACACAAGAGAATATATAAATAGTTGCATTACCTGATAATGAACAAAAGGCACCGTGATAAGATTACTATATGATGCAACAAAATCTGCTGGAAATAATTAAGAGTGTAAGACCACTCTAGACAATTAGGAATAGAAGAAAGGAAAGATTCCTTATTGTTGTATATTTGTACTGCATGTAACAAATTACAGAAGAAGTTTGAGTAAGGCACACCCGGTGACTCATGCCTGTAATCCCAGCACTCTGAGAGGCCAAGGTGGGTGGATCATCTGAGGTCAGGAATTCGAGACTAGCCTGGCCAACGTGGTGAAACTCCGTTTCTACTAAAAATACAAACATTAGTCAAGTGTAGTAGCGGGTGCCTGTAATCCCAGCTCCTCGGGAGGTTGAGGCAGAAGAATCGCTTGAACCCAGGAGGCTGAGGTTGCAGTGAGCTGAGATAGCGCCATTGCACTCCAGCCTGGGCGACAGAGGGAGACTCCGTCTCAAAATACAATTTTTTTAAAAAAAAAGAGGCTTGACTAAAGTGTATTCTGGCATCATATTATTGTCCTCCATGTGGGAAGCAGAACAGCTTAAAGTCCTTTCCTCCAGAGGACTTTCCCTGACTTCCCAGACTACAATTAGGCCTTTCCATGTTACACTCTCACAACTCTTCATAATATGTACCACAATCATATTTAAAAATTATTTAATGATGGTCTCTTTCACTAAACTTGAAATCATCGAAGGCAGTAATCTTGTCTATTTTGTCTTATACTGTACTCCCCATGGCCTCAGGAGAGAGAAATTGGTGTATACTTCTAACACTCAACCTTTGTCTTACCAAAAATGCTACCTGAGGGAGAAACATGCCTGTTGGCATTTTCTATCCCAGTGAGAAATGCCACTCACAGGCTTCCCTCACTAGATCTACTCCCAACATTGAAACTTCTCCCTACTTTAGGATGACAGAGCTGCTGAGAGCCCATGAGTGCCCCTATCCTCTTAGTAACTTAAACCCTGGGTGATGATGGGAAAAAGGCAGACACGAAAGGAGCTGTTGAGAGAAATAGAAGGAAATAAATATGTTTTACTAAATAAAACCTTATGTGTCAGGCACTGTTCCTAACATTTTACATACCAGTGAATTAACTCATACATAATCCTTTCAATACCTCTATGAAGAAGAGAATTATTATCCCTATTTGACAGAAGAAGATACCACTGTGGAGAAAGCATAGTAATATGCCCATGGTCACATCTTTAGTAAGTGTCACAGCTGGCATTTAATCCTTGGTAGTCCTTCTCTAGAGGCTGGGTTTTTGTTTGTTTTTCTTTTTCTTTTTTTTTTTTTGAGATGCAGTCTTACTCTGCTGCCCAGGCTGGAGTGCAGTGGTGTTATCTCGGTTCACTGCAACCTCCACCTCCCAGATTCAAGTGATTCTTCTGCCTCAGCCTCCGAGTAGCTGAAACTATAGGCATACGCCACCATGCCCGGTTAATTTTTGTTTTTTCAGTAGAGACGGGGTTTCCCCATATTGGCCAGGCTGGTCTCGAACTCCTGACCTTGTGATCCACCCGCCTTGGCCTCCCAAAGTGCTAGGATTACAGGAGTGACCCACCGCACCCAGCTCAGAGGCTGGGTTTTTAACCATCACTGCTTCTAAAGTGGAAGAGAGTAAGAAATGGAAAGAGGAGAAGAAAGGGAAAGTAAAATGGAAGAAAAGGAAAATGCAAAAAAAAAATCATGTAATCAATTTCTAAATGCAGTATTGAGACTTTGTGGGAAAAGGTAGCACAAATCTCCCTAAAACAATAAAAGAAACTGAGAGACTAAGAATATGAAATGATACCAACATCTAGAGCAACACCCCAAAATTTCAAATTGTACCAAGTGTTAGTGATAAGAACTCATATATATTGCTGCTAAGAAACAGTTTGATCTTTGAACATATACAGAATAATTTTATTTACATAAGTAAAAACCACACAAAACTTAGGGATGTTCATTAAGGATGTATACACATGTAGCAAAATTATAAGGAGAATGATAAAACACAAATTTCAAGACAGAAATGAAGGATGGGGGAAATGAGGAGATTAATAGTTGAAGCCAAGGCAAAAGGCCTTGGTTTTCAGAGTTTTATGCATAATATTAAGGAATTCTAGACTCGATTATCAAAATTTTGACCATGGAAACACATATCCCCAAAGTCTGATAATCTCTGTAAAGATTTACAGTAAAAGATACTAAATAACAATTAAAGAAAAAAAGAAAAAAACAAGGTCCAATCATAAGATACAAGTATAGCGTTCAGTATCATAGAAGTTAATGGGAAGGCATCAAGATGGGAGATCATGATTAAGCAATGTTAAATACTGTGCAGAAGTCCTGAAAAACAAGGTCGTTATTCAACTGGTTGCAGGGTTTGAAGAAATTTTTCATTTTTCTTTTAAAATCTTATCCTGACTAATAACAAGATGGGATAGTGGAACGAAGACACTGTCATTAATGGCCAACATGGAAAAGATACAACAACACAATGTCCAGTAGAGCAGGCAACTCAAAGAAGATAGAGTGTGGAAGAAATAAGAATAATTTCATTCAATAAGGCTAATGTGCAATAAAATTCGTGATAATAGAATACAGCTGTTTCTTATGGTTACTTAAACCTTTTACCATTAATATTTAACACAACTATACTAGATTTGTTTTTCATCTTCTTAATATAGTCCATTTAAATGACTGAAAACATTTGTTTCTCCTTTCCCACCAACAATCAAAAAATATGAATAAGGCACATAGATACATCTAATACTTCTTTTGAAGTTACTGTATTAGTTATTAATGTATTAGTGTGAACTCACTCTTTATAACTGTCTTTAGAAATGCAGAAGAGAAGCAATCAAATTAACTGTTTTGGGTTTACGTTTTTTCATCTCTCCTGGTGGCACCAGTCAAGTGGAAAATTAAATAATTTATTTTTGGGATATTAATAATGTGTGTATATACAAGCACATATTATATTAACAAGAACTATACATTGCAATTAAAAGGAAGGAGGCACTAAAAATTAACTAGTAGTTAACTTACTACTAAACTTTAATGTATGTACTAAAATTCGACTTCTATACATGTTTCTCTGTTGCCCTTTTTTTAACTGCTTAAAAACAAAATGTACAGATGCTGGGTTACCACTGGGATGCTGAATACTCACATAATATGTCATGAACTACTAGACATTTTATGTTTAAAATGAAAAATGTGGGTAACACTTTATTTTAATGGTATATTAATTAGTTCCAAATTACAATGAAAATCCTATAGCAGTGAATAAAATATGACACCTACATGAATTTGAAATAAATTTATTATGATCAGTATTATCACAATGAATACTAAATGAATTAATAATGATGAAAGACCAAAAGTATTACCAGTAATGTAATAAAACATCAAGAAATAACTGGAAGTTTCCAGTCACTTCATCATCAACTAGAAATAAGTACTATAACCCCGGATAACACTATATTCATGTATATCATTAGTGGCCAGCAATTAACTGACAATAAGTAGAAAAGGAAAAAAACAATGTGTAGTTAAATATCTTTCCAGTAATATGCAAAAAACATGCATTTTACACATCAACAGACTGTGCTAAGTCTGACCCATGTATATTACCTATGAATAAATACTAGATTAAAAACTCAATACTCTTTCTTTTTCATTATCATATAACTTGTAACTTTTTTAGACAGTAGGAATAAAATTCCATTATTAGCTGCCCTGTGCTGTCAGATATGTTGATGTGTAAAATGATTATTGGTTTGCATATAATTTCACTACTAGGTCTTAAGGATTTCATGCTCATTAAAGGCAGAAACTACAGTACACTTAATCTATATTTTGTGTTCTGGTTATCACCCATGTGCCTAGTAACAGATGCCTGATGATGAGAAATACGACTATATTATAGAACTAGAATCTATGTTTCATATTTCATTAACATTCCTCAACATTATTATTATTTCACAGCTCAAGGAATAATGGGTTGCAAATGCATTAGTATTAGATCATATACCTGGAGTTACCATAGTTGGTTGAATGTTAAATACTGTGCAGAAGTCATGGAAAACAAGGTCATTATAATTTAGAACTAGAACCCATAATATTAGTGCATTCAAAAATATTTTGTTTCTTAGCCAGGTGTGGTGGCTCACACCTGTAATCCCAGTACTTTGGGGGCCGAGGTGGGCAGATCACCTGAGGTCAGGAGTTGAAGACCAGCCTGGCCAACATGGTGAAACCCCGTCTCTACAAAAATACAAAAATTAGCCAGACATGATGGTGGTTGCCTATAATCCCAGCTACTTGGGAGGCTGAGGCAGGAGAATTGCTTGAACCTGGGAAGCAGAGTTTGCAGTGAGCCAAGGTCATGCCATTGCACTCCAGCCTGGGCAACAGAATGACACTCCATCTCAAAAACAAAAAAACAAACAAACAAACAAAAACTATATATATATATATATATAGTATATACTATATATATATAGAGTTTTGTTTTCTTCCTCTTCCTCCTCACTTCTCTTTACCTCATTTCCTGAACAATTAAGTCTCAAAGGCCTTGGAAATGGGCAGGAGAAGTAGGGTACTGTGCTACAAAGGGTGTGGGAAGAGGAAGGCACAGTGGCTCAGCTTGAGGTGTCAGAGCCTGTGTGGGGTAAGGTGAACATCCACAAGTGGGGGCTGCCTGGGGTAAGATGTCATAGTCTGAGTTTAGCAAGGACAGTGTGTTCCATGGAGAGGAGGCCTGGCTTTGGGGTGTAGAGGGAAGATGAAAAAAGAATCTGCACACGAAGGTAGCCAGCATAGAGAATCAGAGCCCAAGAGTGATGAGGAAAACATCCAAGTTGGTGGGGAGGCGATGGTTCAGCATGCAGAGGTAGAGCCCGCACTGGGTCTAAGAGAAGAGGCAGTTGTGGTGACAACAGTTTGGTTACATACAGAGGAACTGATCAGATAAGTAAATATTCTAAAGATAATGGGAGCCACGTTTCTCTGTGTCAGAAAAGGTAAGAGAAAAAAACTAGAATAAACATGTTGTGCTGAATCTGAAATAGAGTAGTCAATATGAACTCATGAATTTTAATATACATGTTCATCAATAGATAGAGAAATAAGTATAGATGTAAAATGTGTATAGATGTGTACAAACACATACTCCTTTGTTTTTTCCACTGAGAGGGCCAGAGAGCAGCAACATAACAGCAAAGTGCATCCACTGAAAGAAACAAAGGCTCTTTGGAGAAATGGATGGTTTTAGGGGTTGGCAGGAAAAGTACAAGATAAGCCTCTGTTATCCATCTGTGTTCACACTGCTATAGAGATACTACCCGAGACTGGGTAAGTAAATAAATAAACCTCCTTATCAATAAAGGAGGTTTAATTGACTCACAGTTCTGCATGGCTGGGAGCCCTCAGGAAACTTACAATCGTGGTGGAAGAGGAAGCACGCATGTCTTACATGGCAGCAGGTGAGAGACAGCATGCAAAGCAGAAACTGTCAGATATTTATTAAACCATCAGATCTGGTGAAGACTCACTCACTTTCACAAGAACAGCATGGGGGAAACCACCCCCATGATCCAATCTCTTCCCACTAGATCATCCCCTCCTCACGTAAGGATTAGGGGGATTTCAACTCGAGATGAGATCTGGTGGGGACACAGAGCCAAACCATATCAGCCTGCAACTTTTTGTGTGTCAAGAAAAAGCAAGGAATCAAGAAAGCATTAGAACAATGAGGACACAGAAGGAAGACTGAAGTGGCTCTCACTAGCCAAATCCGGGACAATATTAGCATGACTATAAATAAGAGTGACAGATTTTAACCCACTGAATAAAATAGGAAACTATACGTCTATACTTATATAAATAAATAAATTTTAAGTTTGATGAGGAATAGGATACATACATCGTTTCAAACGATCTGCTTTTTAAAAATAATTATTAATTACAAAGGAAAAAAGAATATTCCAGTAGAGAAGCCTAGCAGACAACAGCTTTATCGAGTGATCTAAATGAATATTATCAGTCATGGGACAAATCAAAATCATGTAGTATCTGGTAGGATGCATTGAGAAGATCACAGTATCACTTCTGTGATAGTCCTGCCAGGGGTGGATAACCTGAATCTAATCAAGGGGAAAAATCAGACAGACCTAATTGAGGGAAATTCTAAAAAATAACGGATTTGTAATCTTCAGAAGTGTCAAGGTCACGAATATCAAAGAAAAACGGAGAAAATGTACCATATTAAAGATAACTAAAGAGACAAGACAAACAGGATCCTTTTGCTACAAAGATCATTATTGGAGCAATTTGGCAAAGCTTGAATGGAGTCTGAAGATTAGATGGTAGAAATGTGCCAATGTTAACTTCTTGATTTTGATGGTTGAATTGTGGTTATACAGAGAATGTCCTTGTGTGTAAAGAATTTGGGGCACAATGGGACATCAGGTTGCAACTTACTCTCATATGATTCAGGAAAAAACACCCTTGTATTATACTTGTTATTTTTCTGTAAATTTGAGATTGTTTCAATAATTTAAATGTATATGTGTATGTGTATGCATCTAATAATTTTTACATTTCAGATACTGTGTTTTTAATCTCTAAACATTTAATTTGCTTCTTTTTAATGTTCCATTTAACTCCTAATTATCTTCATATTTTACTTTTAAGTCCTTAAGCATATTTTAAATAGCTATTTAAAAATCCTTGTCTGATAATTATGTCATCTTTGTTTATTTGGGTCTGTGTCTATTGATTGATGTTTTTTTCCTCCTGATTGTGGGTCACAGTTTGCTACATTTTTATCCTACTACTAATTTACGAAAAATGCTGGACACCATGAATGTTAAACTACTGAGAGTTTGAATTTTGTTCAGAGATTGCCTCCAAGAAGAAAGCTACAGCAATTGTCTTCTAATCCCATTTGCTTATCTCTCTCCTTGCGATCAAATCCTGCATTGCCTACTCTATCAATACCTAAAAATGTTCATATATTTTGTTGAGTATTCTAGTCCTTCATGGCCGGAGGACAAGTTTTGTACCAGTTAAATCTTCCACGGCCACTTGTTTTCTATGTTTAATTTTGTTTTCAAAACAAAATTTTTGTCCTAAGACAAACTTTCTCCTATTTATCTACTGTTTATTTCACAAGTAAGTACCTGATTAACCAATGCTCAATACAAAATGTTAAACAATATAGAAAAACATACAAAAAAAGATTCTATTTCAACGTCCCTTTCTTTCAATTTTTAAAATTTAACCACTACTAGCACCTTATTACGTGTAATTCCAGATCTATCTAATTCCAGTTTTGTATCTCTATGTATTTTTACATTTGTTTTACGTAAAAAACACTAAATGTATTATATATTTTCTATAATCTGGGCTTTTATTAAACCTTATTTTGTCTCAGAGATTTTGATCATGTCATTATGTATAAAATGTTTCACTCTTTTAAACTGCTATTTATTTTCCCTCATATGCTTGTCTTTATTTAGTCAGAGTAGTTGCAAACAGATACAAGTTATTTACAGTTTTTATTTTTATTTTTTGCCTATTAGGAATAATGCTTTAATGAATGCCCTTGTACATAATCCTGTATATAAAATACTCTTGTACACAACTTTTGTATACACGAGAGCATTTTTATGAGGCCAGTAGAAAAAGTGACAGTTCTGACTCAAATGACATGTATTTTGATACTATTAAAAATGATATTGCTGAAGTCTTAAATTATAATTGTTCATTGCTGTTATGTAAAGACTACTGCATATTGCCCTTGCATCCTGTGAACTTGTTAAGTTCATGTATTACTTCTAAATCTTCTTTTTTTATGTGGTATAGAGTTTTTTACACATATAATTATGCTGTCAGTAAATAGACAATTTTACTTCTTTCTTTGCAATTTTTATGCCTTTTACTTATCATTCAACATTTAAAACTAGTAAGAAAAAGATGGACTATTTAATAGCTGGTGTTGAGACAACTGTATTCTATAGAAAAAGTTAGGCTGCTGTCTCACACAACACATACACATAAACACAACTGCACATAGACTGAAGGAAAAATATAACAAAACTTTTAAAATATTATAAATAAATATAATCTTAGTCTGGGAAAGACTATTCCAAGAACAACTAAGATCACTAAAGCCAGATGAATAAATTTACTAATTTGACTGTAAAAGCATAAAAGAAAACTGATAGAATGGTTGATGGCCACGGCAAAAACCTGAAACATTTTGATATTGGTTTTGAGACTGGGTGATGCGCGAGAAGGTGAGGAAGATGCACAGGTCATTGAAAGACCATAACGTGTGGGCTGGAAGAGTGGTGAAAAAGTTGATATTAGAAACTGGAAAAAGAACCTCTATTATGTGAGAGTGGGACAATTATTATAGTAAGACTATTGCCTATGATCACTTGGAAGACTGAAAATGTACAATGAACTTTTGAACTTGCCTAAGGAGATATCTAGAAAGGACATTAAAGTACCAATCAGATTCTTCTAGCTTAATTTGTTTTACTTCTTCTAGATTAATTTATCTTAATTAAATATAAGGCAAATCACAGTAACATAATGCTTATTTAATTTTTAATTAAATGAAAATTATTGTAGAGTTGATCATTATTGTTTCTATTATTTCTTTTGCTCTTCTTTCTCTATCTTGAGATCTTTGTTCCAATTTAATTTTCACTTGATTATGACGAGTACTTTCTTGAGTACATTCATAAGGTAGGGTACATAGATGACGTAACTGTGAGTCTTTACATGTCTGAAAATGTCTTTCTTTCATCCCCATCCCCAAATGAATCTTTGATAGAATTCTTATCTGTAGTCTTGAATAATTAGTGATTATTGTTTTTCTGTCTTTTGGGTTCCCGTGTTGAGCAGAAAGGGCATTCATTTCCTTGGCAAATAACTATTTTTATTTTCTGTCTATAATAGAATCTTATAAGATTATTTTTCCTGTATTCTTGGAAGTTTACCAGATAAAATCTAAGAAGTAGGTGTTAAAGGAAATACTATAAAGGACTCAGAGAATCCTTTCTATTCTAAGCCATACTTTTTTTTCAGTTTAGGAGTTTTCTTCTAGGGTATTTCTTTATTATTGTTCTATCTCTACCCCAATGCCAGTCAGAATTCTGCAGTGACTATTATTCACATAACAAGTCCTCTGAGTATGTCTTCCATATTATTGATCTTATTATTCATGATTTCTATTCACATGTGTTTATGGATATTTCCTGTATTTGCTTTCCTAACACATTTATATTTCAGTAGTGACTATTCTAGTTTTTAATTCATCTATTACATTTGTAAATGGAAAATTATTATTTTAAAAAATTGGTTACAGTAACTTTTTTCCTCTAGTTTTATCTCTGCAAAAGTTCTCATTACATTTTTATTGAAGTTTGTATCTATTTCATCCATTAGTTCTAACTCCACAGTAGCCATCTGTTCTGGTTTCTTAGCTTAATCTCCTTCCTGCAAACTAACATTTCCTTAAATGTCTTGTGAAGCTTATCTGCCTATTTAATAGATATTCATCTGTTGATACCTATACAGGGCTTTCTGCTCAGGTTACTTGGGCAGTGATAAACTGATAGACAGTAAAAGGTACTTTCAATTTTCTTTTTCCCTATCAATGAGCCAGCAGTGAACATGTTGGCAAACAGGGATCTGTCTTTCAGGGCATGATAAATAGGCAGATTTAGTGTGCAGTTTTGTTTTGCTTTTGAATTAAATGGAACCATCTCTATTGTATTCCAGCAGCACATCTAATGTTGGCTGTTGGTTTTAGAAACATATTCTTTATTATTAAAACATTTTTATTTCTTTTGTAAACATGTTTTAAAACACTGAAGAACTTTATCTGACTGAAGTTTGGACAGGTACATACCTATGGAAAATTACTGAGTTGTACACTTCACACAGTTTATATACTTTATTTAATGTATATAATATAGCAATAAAAAGTTTTACATTTTTAATGAAAAAAAGAAAAATATTTAGGAATAGCTGTAAAATTTTTCAACTACCTTTTTGATATTCACTGAGTCGATCATAATGTATTTTATAGTTTGCCCTTCTGTTGTGATTTCCTATTATAATTATGAATTTATTGAGTGTTTACTAATATATCAGATGATCATTTAACCTTCTTAGTTAACATATCAATAGGGATTATTATCCCTGTTACAGATGAGAAAACTAAAATCTAAAGAGTTTAAGTAAGGTAAGAATATAAGTATAAAAGTTTACATTTAAACGTAAAGTAACACAGAGTTAGGATTTGAACTGTTGCACTTTGGCAAAAATCTTCCTTGTGTATTTGGAAGAAGCTTTGCTAAGTTTTACTAGTCAGAATTGAGTACATCTGTAAGAAAAATTTCAGTAATTAATTAGAATCAGGGGAAGGGACTCACATCTATTCAACTAAGCTGCTATTTATTTAGACTAATAGGACTAAGAGGATCATCCAAATTCAAGGACACTGAACAAAATTATTAGACTAAGAATATTGTTAGACTGTGAGGAACCACAGTCAATTTACTGTGTCAGAGTCAGAAACAAATTTATTACGTTTATAGGAATCATATATCCTGAAATCAGGCCAATTTAAGGAACATTACACCTTAGGTTGATGTTGATACAGGGTAATGAAGTACGTGCAAATCACCGGTCTTGTACCACAGAGTAATGTAGCCCCGTTTTCTTTTTCTCAACCTGATCTTGGAAAGACAGGTTAGGCCTTACGTATTTGATGAAATTTCTTCCCTGCAGAGACTTAATAATCTAAAGATCCCCCTCTCCCAGGTATAAATGTAGACTGAAATGGATCAAATGTCACCAGATCTTTGATCTTCTTTATCTTTGGCAAGTAATATAGATTGTCTAAATCTCATATTCCTTCATTGTAAACCAGGAATAAGAAAAATAACCTCATAAGATTATTGTAAACATCAAATAAAATTATGTTTGGGAAGGAAGTGCTCAGCATGTAGTAGATATTCAGTAACATTTATTTCTTTTTCTATTTCTTTTTGTCTATCCCCATGCACTCCTCAAACCCCCTTTCAGATAGTAAGAGATGTGGACATTTGACAGTTGGTCTACATAGCATGTCTCTACAGAACTTCTTGCCCTCTTCCTCAGCCACAGCTTTCTCTGTATTCTTCAACATACTTTTCCCTTCAGCTAAGCCAATTAAAAAAGATTTTATATATATCTGACTGATTTCTGCTTACATGTTGTTAGAAAACATACCTGTTTTAAAATTTTTTAAGTGTTATTTACTTTTTTCATTGACACAAGCAGATTTGATTTAAATTTTGTTAAGCAAAAACTGGCCCCAAAAAGTTAAAAGATGGAAGTGGAGGAAGAAAGTAGAAATGGGAAAAACAAAAGCAAAATGCTTTATCCAACTTAAAAACAAGTCAAAGGGGCTGGTCCCCGTGGCTCACGCCTGTAATCCCAGCACTTTGGGATGCCGAGATGGGCAGATGGCTTGAGCCCAGGAGTTCAAGACCAGCCTAGCCAACATGGTGAAAACTCATCTTCACTAAAAATGCTAAAAAGAAAAAAAAAAATTAGCTGGGTGTGGTGGCAGGTGCCTGTAATCCCCCCTACTCAGGAATCTGAAGCAGGAGAATCTCTTGAACCTGGGAGGCAGAGGTGCAGTGAGCTGAGATCACGCAACTGCACTCCAGCCTGGGCAACAGAGCGAGACTCTGTCTAAAAATGATGATAATAATAATAAGTCAAAGGTTACTTTCGGCCGGGCGCGGTGGCTCACGCCTGTAATCCCAGCACTTTGGGAGGCCGAGGCGGGCGGATCACAAGGTCAGGAGATCGAGACCACGGTGAAATCCCGTCTCTACTAAAAATACAAAAAATTAGCCGGGCGTGGTGGCGGGCGCCTGTAGTCCCAGCTACTCAGGAGGCTGAGGCAGGAGAATGGCGTAAACCCAGGAGGCGGAGCTTGCAGTGAGCCGAGATCGCGCCACTGCACTCCAGCCTGGGCGACAGAGCGAGACTCCGTCTCAAAAAACAAACAAACAAACAAAAAAAAAGGTTACTTTCTTATTTATTGTTTTTATAGACAGAAGTCACATCATGTCACTCCTCTGCTGAAAACACCCTTTTTTTTTTTTTTTGAGACAGAGTCTCGTTCTGTTGCCAGGCTGGAGTGCAGTGGCACGGTCTCGGCTTACTGCAATCTCCACCTCTAGGGTTCAAGTGATTCTCCTGCCTCAGCCTCCCGATTAGCTGGGATTACAAGCACCCCCACCACATGCAGCTATTTTTTGTATTTTTAGTAGAGACGGAGTTTCACCATGTTGGCCAGGCTGGTCTCGAATTCCTGACCTCGTAATCTGTCCGCCTTGACCTCCCAAAGTGCTGGGATTACAAGCCTGAGCCACTGCACCTGGCCTCAGTCTATTCTTTTTAAAGCTTGCAACTTGGAGACTTCATCTGCATGATAAAACGATAAAACCTAGGTCTCCCCAATCCCTTATCATAACCCAGACATTCCTCATTTCTTTCTACTGATAATAACTCACTCAATTACATGCCAATCAGAATTTCAGTCTTGCTCTGTTGCCCAAGCTGGAGTGCAATGGTGCGACCTTGGCTCACTGCAATCTCTGCCTCCTGGGTTCAAGTGATTCTCCTGCCTCAGCCTCCCGAGTAGCTGGGATTACAGGGGCGCACCACCAGCCCCGGCTAATTTTTGTATTTTTAGTAGAGACAGGGTTTTGCCATGTTGGCTAGGCTGATTTGGAACTCCTGACCTCAAGTGATCCACCCACCTCAGCCTCCCAAAGTGCTGGGATTACAGGCGTGAGCCACCACGCCCGGCCAGAAAATTTTTAAACCTACCTAAGACCTAAAAGGCCCCCGCATTGTGGAACCAATATAAACTTCACATGTATTGATTGATGTATTATGTCTCCATAAAATGCATAAAAGCAAGCTGTACCCGGACTGTCTTAGGTACATGACATCAGGACTTCCTGAGGCTGTGTCATGGGTGCATCCTTAACCTTGGCAAAATAAACTTTCTAAATTGACTGAAGCCTGTCTCAGATACTTTGGGTTCACCCACACTATAGCAACACAGTGGAAGAGGAACATTACCTTATTCCTATTAGAATTTGACAGATTAGATGAAATTTAAATAAGAATATGGGGAAAATGAACAATATGATCAATAAACATATACTGAACTCTTCTCTCCACACAGTGCAGTATAGTGTGTAGTATAAATGACCAATAAGTCACAAAGAAAATCTCATAGTTCGGAAGAACAGAAATGAAGCTAAGAATTACCAGAGAAAGTTAAAACAACAACAACAACAATAACAAAAAGGCCAATACTCTGTCAAGTGACAAGAACTGCCACTGCAAAACTGTAACAAGACAGTGAAAGAGAGCTTACCTAACCAACTCCATCTTGCTTCTAACCTCCAAGCTCTCCTCGTTCATTCCTGGACATAGGCTGAACTAGCTTTGCGAGGAACTTAGTTTATAGTTTAAAACAAAGATGATAACAGGCCTTTCCCAAGGTAAACCCCCTTCTTGCCAGGGGACTAGACTGCCGTTGTGGGAATAACAAATTAATTAAAAGATTAGAAATTATGGTTTGGGAGTCACACAGGAGGTTACAAGATTCTGACTCTCCCTAAATTGCTCCTTGGGATAACATCAGTATTGGAAAATCTAAGATCAGTGCTATAGATATTTGGCAGATGTTGCATTTTTTGGATCAGCTGGAACCACCCAGACTGATAAATTGGCTCATTGATAAACTGGCTTTGACCTTGTGGCCCCCACCCAGGAACTGACTCAGTGCAAGAAGACAGGTTCCACCCTCTATGATTTCATCTCCAACCCAACCAATCAGCACTCCTGACTCACTGGCCTCACCCTAACCCACCAAATCATCCTTAAAAACTGATCCCCTAATGCTCAGGGAGACAGATTTGAGTAACAATAAAACTCTTGTCTCCCGTACAGCTGGCTCTGTGTGAATTATTCTTTCTCTATTGCAATTCCTGTCTTGATAAATTGGCTCTGTCTAGGCAACGGGCAAGGTGAACCCATTGGGCAGTTACAACAATGGCCTACTATCTTTTGCTCACCTTATATCCGGGACAAAATACTCAGCCTCTTTGATGGACCAGATCAAAACATAAACACACACCAAACATTCCCTGTGGGAGCAACTTTCCAGAGTATTACGTCAGTCGGGCAACCCACGCTCCTCCTACTCTTTGTAGTTCAAAATCTCCTCCTGTATTTGCTGCTCACTTCTTGGAGTTCCAGATCCTTTCTCTTTGTTAGGCAGAGGAGCTTCTCTTTTCCACATTGGACTTCCAGGCCTTGCAGGACTCAGATACTAATCTAACCACTTAGGAATATATTTTCTCAACAAAGTCATCTTTCAATTTAAGCCTTATTCTGACGCTAGCCATTAGGAAGAAGCATTTTTGTCCCTACCTTGTTAGCAAAACAGAAGACATCGAAAGAAACCAAGGAGACTTTAAATTGTTTCCCACAACTCTGTTCCCTACATGTTAATGGATTTGGGACAGTATTCTCAAGCCATTTGGACCTCTGGATCTTGGTGCTTGTTGCAATTTAATTAAATCAGCTTAATGGGAAGAAAATTTTGTTTAGTGATAGTGAACAGCATAGGTTTTAGAGTTAGATTAGTTGGCTCTGATAATTCATAATTGACCTCAAGCCATCCATCTGCCTTGGCCTCCCAACGTGCTGGGATTACAGGCCTGAGTCTCTATTCCTGGCCAATTATTTGTGTTTGCTTGGCACTTCATCAGGCTTTTCTAGGACACTGTTCTATAGCTCCAAAAATATAGATTATCTAATAAATAGATAATTTATACATTCACTTGTAACATTGTGATAACCAAATGAAAGATCATATGAAGTAGTTCCCAGTGCAATCCCTCATAAATGCAGTCCTCAAAAAATACTGGTTATTTCCCTTCCTATCCATGTTACTCTATTGTTGTTGTTATTATTTATTTATTTATTTATTTATTTATTTATTTGAGACAGAGTCTTGCTCTGTCGCCCAGGCTGGAGTGCGTGGTGCGATCTTGGCTCACTACAACTTCTGCCTCCCGGGTTCAACGGATTCTCTTGACTCAGCTTCCAGGGTAGCTGGGACTATAGGCATGTGCCACCATGCCTGGCTAATTTCTGTATTTTTAGTAGAGACAGGGTTTTGTCATGTTGGCCAGACTGGTCTCGAACTCCTGCCCTCAAGCGATCCATCCGCCTCAGCCTCCCAAAGTGCTGGGATCATAGGCATGAACCACCAAGCCCAGCTAGTATTGTAATTATTTTTAAAAAGCCTATATTCCATACTAGAGTGTGAACATCATGATGGATGTGGCTTATTTCATTTATATATGTCATAAATACATCACCTGCCACATACTCTAAATAAATAGATAAGTTCTATGTTTAGCTATTGTTAGTACGTTTACTTAAACCAGGGCTAGTGATTTTTTGAACGATTCATTAATGTGAGTCTTCAACAATTATTGTGTTACTATTACTTGTATGGAGCTATCATAGACATTGCAGACAAAAATACTGGTGAGCAAAATAAGAGACACTGTCTCTACTACTAGTTTAAGAGGGGAGATAGATATTATCTCATAAAAGAATGTAAAATTGAATTGTGATCAGTGCTGTAAGAGAGGTACGTTGTGAAATAATGATGTGGTAGGTGAGATAAACGTTAGAATAAAAACAGCTCAGCAAGACCCTATCTCATTGATAACATTTTCCATTGGTCTGTCATATCACTGTATTCCATAATAGTCTAATTCACTTTTTTGTAGTTTCTCTTAAGTTACAAAAACTCCTGGGACAACGCTTCTTTAAAATGAAACTCTTCCTAGGCAAGAAGTTTGGGTGTAGGGAAATGAGGAAGACTGCTAGTGGTTTTCTTACCCGTTGTCTATTAATTAATATTTGGTACTAGTTACTGTGTCAGAATGGTTTAGACACTTTCATTTTATTTCTTATTTTATTTTATTTTATTTCGAGACAGGGTCTTAATTTGTCAACCAGGCTGGAGTGCAGTGGTACAATGTCAGGTCACTGCAACCTCCGCTTCCCAGGTTCAAGCGATTCTCCTGCCTCAGCTTCCCAACTATCTGGGATGACAGGCATGAGCCACAGTGCCCGGCTAATTTTTATATTTTTAGTAGAGACGGGGTTCCACCATGTTGGTCTGGTTGGTCTCGAACTCCTGGCCTCAGGTGATTCGCCCGCCTCGGCCTCCCAAAGTTTTAGGAGTACAGGCGTGAGCAACCACGCCCGGCCGATACGTTCATTTTAGAAAGGCAAATGAGTCATAGAACAATTGGGTTCAGTGATGTTTGTAAAATAATGGAGGCTCAAATCCCTAGGTAGATGGGAAACAGTCAGCTCATTGGGCTAGTGAGCCAGGTGACCCCCAGTCAGGTATTGAACCTTGAACCCGGAGAACAAAGGTTTCATGAAATTACAGAGTGGTGATGTCGAAGAGAAAAAGCACTTTACAATTTTATCTATGCTGGGAGTTTTTCTAAATCATCTCACATCGAGTATCTATGGCCCCTCTCTATTTAGAATTTCGTTGTATGGTAACAGAAACTCCCGATTCTGTTTGCAGCCCATTAAGGGAAGAATTGGGTACTACTTAATGAATCAGGGAAATCGTTAATTGGAAACTCCCGCTGAGGAACAACTGGTATAATGTCACGCCTGCCCTTTACGCGATCTTTCTCTTCCTGACTTACCTGTTCCTAAAGTAGTACTGATTTCCTACAGTCGACGACCTAGCTTGCAGCCGGGCTAACGTGGCCATGGTCTTTCGGCCTTGGGTTTACAACTGGTGTTACTACCGGTCTCCATGGTAACTGGGCTAAACCATAGCTCATTCCCGGGGTCCGACTTTTTGTTCACGCCTCTTTCCTCTCACGCTACTTCCACTTTAAGAGTACTAAAAGAGAATTAAGAAATCTCTGTGTAGCACAAAAAGTTTAATTTATTTGTCTCTGTCTCTATTGCGAGTAGGAAGAGGGGATTATAGGAACGGAAAGCAGTAGACGCGGAGAACTAATGGTTGCTCCGGGCATCCGGTTTCCGCCTCCTGTCGGCTTCCGGAAGCTCATCTCAAAATGCTGAACTGCTCTTTGGAAGTCGCCGGTGCTGTAGTAGTTGGAGTCTGGTCACGGGCCTGAGCCTCGAGGCCAGGCTCCTGGGTGTCGTTAATGTTCGGGGCCGCCGGGCGCCAACCGATCGGAGCTCCAGCAGCCGGGAACAGCTGGTGAGGCTGGCGGCCCTGGGGAGGGGGAGGTCAGGGAAGGGTGTGATTGCCCGAGGCCACTCTGCTGGACCTGGAATGGAGGCGGGAGAGAGCTGTGATGGATGATCTGAAGACATCTAGGCCTTACTCTCACTCGTTCCTGGGATGCACGCAGTTTGAGGGAGCTCTTGGGTGTGTGCCAAAGATTTGTTAAAGAATACAGTAAATGTTTGCGGATTGCTTGTTTAACAATATTTTAGAAGTCAAGCTTCCTGTACTCCAGGAGCAATTTATCTCCTCATTGATTGTTGACAACACTAGGGACAGGAAGAATCTATCTTAATCTGGGCCTTATTCCCCACTCCTCTTTCAATATTTACCAGATTATATCAAATCTTTTGGAAGATACATTCCAGAAATGTAGAATTATGGAAGTTCAATAGTGGAAAACACATCACCCTCTTACCCCCTTTTTTAGAGAGAGGGGATAACCTACCTGTTTCCACCCTCTTGAACATTCTATTCAAGTTCAAGGGAGATGTATATGGGGATTTTCCAAGAACCTATAACTGTCAGGATTAAGTTTGGGGCTTGACTATGTCTATGGTATCATGTCACCAATGCCACGTTAGAATAATACATTGCTTTGACTTTTCAAAGTATTTCCACAAATTAATACACTTTATCCTATGACAGCCCTGTGATAGCAGAATATCACAAGCACAGAATATTCAAGTGCTGTGTCCAAAGTTGCCCTGTACATTTTAATCCTAGAGCTAGAATCCTGGTTTTGGGATTTCTAGTTGAACACTGTAATATCTGTCGTATTTTTCTCCCAAGCCCTTTTCCTCCAAACGTAACACGAGACAACCAGTGATACAAACAAGCAATTTTCCACTGAAAATCCTCTCAAACATAAAGTTTTGACCAACAAGTGAAAGAAATGTGGCTAAACGGTGCATGTTCATTCCTAGATTCTGCAAAAATTAGAACAGAAGGAATTTTAGTAGTCTGTGATCTCAAAGAATTATTTTTACATCATCTATCACTGAAAAGTTAAAAGAATACCTTATCCAAAATATTTTTAGTTGGGTGACGTCATCCTATAGTTAATTTTATAGTTAATATAGATTTGATTGTACTATTAGTAAATTATTACATTTTCCAGGGAGAAAAGCAGGGAGCGCTTTTTAAATGAACCAGTTTTTAATGGTATAACTAGCATAGAATGAAATGCACAATTCTTACATGCTTAATTTTACGAGTTTTGGCATTGTATATACTTAAGTAAACACCACACAAAACAAGATAATGGATTGGTCCATCACCCCACAGTTCCCTGTCAAGGATACCTGTCTTAATGTTTCACCGTTCATATTTCACCGTTCATTATCTTGGTGAAGTCAGGGAGACAAAATATCCTATGTAGATTGGTCTGCTCTTCCTAGGGTGCTATCGATTTGTAGGATAGGTGATTACATCAGAATATGATTGATTCTCTCAGCTTCTTCTACCTTCCAAATTATGGTTAGGTACTGAGAGAAACCTCCTTCAATTCTCTTTTAAAGGCTCTCTTGTCATACAACTCACCATTTCTTATGGCACCATAGTATAACAGAGTGGTAGCACTTAGTGTTTTTTAATGAAATTCTAAAGTCATTCCTGTTTTGTCAGAATGAACATGTTCCAGAAAACTGAATCTTTATTTTCTAGTCTATCTGTACGACCATCCAGTCATTCCAGATTTCTTAATGGAATTTTCTTTTTCATTAATTGAACAGATATTTACTGTATAACATATATGTTTGATCCCAGTAGTAAATTCCAGTCCCACTGGGAATACTGCTACTAAGCAATTAACTAGGTGCCAGGTTTTACAAATACGTGTCATCTCATGTAAATCTTTTGAGGTAGGTGTATCATTCTTTGCATTTTAGATAAGGTGACACAGAAGCAAAGATGGTTTAAGTAACTGGCCTAAGTATCATATTTGCAAGATGATTCCGGTATACCCCCCCAAAATTCTTAACCACTTTTATATGTTGCCTATGTGTCTGAATGAGATATAATATCTCAAGGAATATATAACCTAGCAGTTAGATACCCAAATTTGTTACCCAGTCTGGATTTTCTGACTTATTTAGCTCCCATCTTGACTTTTTCAACTTCTCCAATGTGGAGGTTGCTCTTTCAACTTTTAGGCACCAAATGGGTAAATGTAGATAATTTCTTTATTCAACTATGGTATTCTATTTTTTTTTAACTTTGTTATGTGGCTTTGCTTAAAAAAACAAAGCCATTAAAATAAACTATATTGACTCTGGACTTTCGTTTCTACATTTTCATTCCTATTTGGTATTTTGATTGTATTGAAATCTGGAAAACTGCATAGTCAAATGTGTACATTTTTTTGAATTAGTTGTTTTTTGGAGTTTGTTTGTCTTGAACTTTGTTGCATACCAGCAGGTTTGAGTCAGGTTTTTGTTTCAACAATTAAGAATCAAAGCAATAAACAGTATGATTTTGTTCAAGTAATTCATTAAATATAGCTTCTTAGCATCCATATTTATGTCAAGCTGTAAGCCTTTACATTGTCTTTGATAATTTTTCCTTAACTTCACATTTACTTAGCTAAAAACCTGGAGTGTCTGGCTTGTTAATGTAGCAGAAAATTTGGAATATGGATTGTCTAAAAGTTTTAGTCATTGTTTTTCTTTTGTTATTTGGTCAGTCATTTAGTCATTCATTGGTTTGCTCATCTGGCAGATTATTTTTGTAAAATCTGTTATGTGTCAAGCAGTATGCTACTTGTAATTAATATTTAGTTGTCTTCATTCTCATTCCTGTTATAGGAATTCAGGTTATATGTTCAGTAAATTTTTATTGAACAGTTACCATATATTAATATAAACATTAAATAAGTCTCATTTCCTACCTACTGTTTGCCTAATACGTTTGAATATATGCATATTGACAAGAGCTAGAATGAATTATTTATTAGATTCTAAATTTTTTTTTTTAAACTATTTCATATAGGCAGCATTTTCAATAGTTTATCTTTTGAAAGTAATTGAAGTGTAAGGAGAAGTTTGAATGACTCATGAAGTCATCTTCAGATTTAAATAATAAATGAGCTTGCCTTATTAAATCACTAATTTGGAAACTAGGGTTAGACTTTTTTTTTTTTTTCTTAAAGCCATTCATGGTTTGATTTTGAGCAAGCCATGGTAAAGAGGAAAGAAGACTTCCTGAAAGTTCCTATGGTGACAAAGGTGACAAAGTAGAAGCTGCCAGGAGCACCTGTGATTGAACACAAGTCAGTGGAGCTTTTGCTTCCTTTCCACTTTTAACTGGGAAGGATTATTTAATCTTTTTAAATTTACATATGTATATTTTTAAGGTGGAAGTAAGTCAGATACATGGCATTAATTTTTTGGGATTTAAAATTTTCTTTTAGTTTCATAGAGTCTTCAAGGAGTCCATGAACTTATTGAAATTGTATGCAACAAGTTATATATGTCTGCTATCCTTCCTTTTCCCAACATTCAGAATGCTTCATGACCTCAGAAAGATTGAAGGCCGTTAACTGTAATACCCTTAAGATTCCCAGTATGGTTATACCTTAAAAGCAGAATAAGTTGGGATCTTTTAGTGACCAGTTTCTCTTACTTGTGGGTAGAGGTCGTGAAAACATGAAATAACTTCTCTTGAACATTAAGTATCCACTCATCCTCAGAAAAATCTTTTCAAGGTAGAAATTATGCTGATTTTTATGATGAATAAACAGAATCAAAAGATAGGTAATTTGTCCAAAGTCCTATAGCTAATGAATATAACTGGAATTAGCTTCCAAATTCATAGCCTTGATTTCTAAGCTCATGTTCTCTGTAGTTTTCTCCCAGCCTTATTTTTTTTCCCTAGAGAATGGTGTTTCCTATTTATTGCCTAATATTAACGTAAAGTTGTAATTAATCATTTACATGTTTCAGAGTAAAATAATTCTTCCCTACCCCACCCTAGCTTTTTCAAAAAGACAGAAAAAGTTTACTTTTAATTTAAATAGGTAAGTCAAGGAACTTCTAAACTAGCATAAGTGTCAACATTTCGTGTTAGGGTTATTGATAATTTCCTAAGATAATGCCCACCCACTCCCCCACATATATGTAAAAGGAGAAAATTGAAGACATAGTCTCTTAATAGATTTCTAGGTTGAGATAAGGACTTATTTGATGAATAATATTCCCATTGAGGAGGGAAATATGTAAATTCCCATAAGCAGCAGAAATCTGAAGATAATTCTTATGGATCGTATGGTATGAAATTAGTCATAAAGTCATTAGTCATTTAGCCTTGATGTGGCATCTTGAAGGCTCACCATTTGCATGTTTAGTCACACATTTTCATAGTCTGCACTATTATGCATTAATTTTAATCTGCTTGGTTCAGCTGTTTGCTGCATACTTTTAGGACCAGCCAACTTTTTATAAAAGCTAACGTGATAATGGAGGCGTATAAGTCCAAGACTGTCTTTGTCTTAAGTTTGTGAGTAGTTTATAACATTCAGCAGCATAGTCCTTGACTATGTACTGTGTGTTAGTACAGTGTTTTTGTACACACTGAATTTTTATTCATACAGAAACTAATACATTAATGATTATTTGTTCCCTTAAATTTTTGTAAGCCAATTAAGCGGATGTACTTAACACCACGTAACTTTTAGCACTGCATTGCTAAAATTACTTAACTTTGTAGAACTGATAATCTACGTTTTAGAGAAGTAAAGATAAGAGTTTTACCCAGTACTAGGTGATAAACAGTATTTACTTTCCTCTTCCTTAACTAGTTACTTACTCGCTATAATCAATTATCCTTTAGTTCTATCCGGAAGGTTTTTTTTGAAATGGAGTCTCTCTCTCTGTTGTCCAAGCTGTAGTGCAGTGGCACAGTCTTGGCTCACTGCAACCTCTGCCTCCTGGGTTGGAACAGTTCTCCTGCCTCAGCCTCCTGAGTAGCTGGGATTATAGGTGTGCACCACCACGCCCAGCTAATTTTTTTATTTTTAGTAGAGATGGAGTTTCGCCATGTTGGCCAGGTTGGTCTTGAATGCCTGACCTCAGGTGATCCACCCACCTCAGCTGGCCTCCCAGAGTGCTGGGATTACAGGCGTGATCCACTGCTTCCTGCCAGTTTTTGTTTTTAATATGAACTTGGGTTTATTTATATATTGGGTTTATTATCAATATATTGCTGACTGACATTTAGGAGCTCATGGGCCATCAATCAACTTCCAGTTCTTAGGGTAGATTAAGCAGTAAATTAGGACTAAAGCTTCTTCCTGATTCTTCTTCCTTGAACCAGATATATTTGAAAGAAAAACACTTAAACATCCGCTTTTAGGAAAGCCTTTTTCTGAATTTATTAGAGCCTGCTGATAAGGAACAAAAGGATAATAGTTCACTTATTTACTGGGTATTGGGTAGAAGAAGTGAAACAAACAAACTTGATGTTTGACCTAAAATTTTTAAATAAAGCTTGCATATCAAGTCTTGGATTGATCATACATTTTATATTGCTCAGCATAATCCAATACCACCTGAAAAAACAAAGTACTCACCTGCCTGAGTCATTTCCTTTCATAAAATCCAACTTTAAATAGATGTTGGGGCCATAATTTTGTTTTGGGGTATTCTGTTCATTCAGAGTGTCTTAATAAAACTATTGATGAACTATTGTTATCTTAGACATTACCCAATATGAACTGTTCCCAGAAGATTTCATTTCCAAATGAGTTCTAAATGAAGAAAAATGGCTTTTACAATTATGAATATAAAAATCTCAAGTTAGTTAAGTGGTACATTCATTGAATTTAGTGTAATTCAAACTTTAAAACTGGTTGTTCAGCAAGTACTGATTTGTATAGAAAACTTCTATATTTCCAGGTTTCCCCTTTAATAGGAAAGTCTTATTTAAGAAACTATCTCTAGGATAAAGTGTTTTCATACATTGGTCTTCTGATACATCAGTGTAAACTGCCACGGCAAAGGAAATAAAAGAGCTATTGGTCATGTGACGGTCTCTTAGGATCACTTTGGTTTTGACCAGCCAGTAGGAGACAAGAATCTCTCTGCTGCCCAGGCTGGAGTACAGTGGCATGATCTTGGCTCACTACAGCCTCCACCTCCCGGTTCAAGCGATTCTCCTGTCTCAGCCTCCTGAGTAGCTGAGATTACAGGCATCGCCACCATGCATGGCTAATTTTTGTATATTTAGTAGAGATGGGGTTTCAGCTTGTTGGCCAAGCTGGTCTTGAACTCCTGATCTCAAGTGATCCTGCTGCCTCGGCCTCCCAAAGTGCTGGGATTACAGGCATGAGACACTGTGCCCTGCCGATGCCAGTTTTAACTGAGGGATGTTAGTGAAGCAGCTTGAGGTTAACTGACTATAATATTACTGACTCATTAGCATGGATTTTGGTTGGTATTGACTTGGAGAAGAGTCTAGTTATTTGAAACTGAAGGGGAAAAAGGTAATTTGAACTCTGAGTAGGACTTGTTAAATCTATATTTTTTCTGTGTTTTTATAGGATTTTTTTTAAAAAGCTTTTAAAAGTAATATGTAGTTGGTTCATATTTGAGTGACATCATGGAATAAATTGGATTCTTCTAATTACAGTATTTTTTAAAATATGGTTTTTTTGTTTGTTTTTTGAGATGGAGTTTTGCTCTTTTCGCCCAGGCTGGAGTACAATGGTGTGATCTCAGCTCGCTGCAACCTCCGCCTTCTGGGTTCAAGCACTTCTCCTGCCTAAGCCTCCCGAGTCGCTAGGATTACAGGCGCCCACCAGCACACCGGCCTAATATTTGTATTCTTAGCAGAGATAGGGTTTCACCATGTTGGCCAGGCTGGTCTCAAACTCCTGACCTCAGGTGATCTGCCCGCCTCAGCCTCCCAAAGTGCTGGGATTACAGGCATGAGCCACCGCCCCCAGCCTAAAAATATGTTTTATTTTCTCTCAAGAGAAGCAAGATAAAGTCAAATAAGGCTGACACAGTTTTCATGAGATTCTAGAGAAATTTTGTGTATATAACTGCTAATATTACTAAGAATGAAATTTGTTAGTATTAGTATTAGTATTTTATTAAACTATTGGTTACAGCAATACTTTTTAAACAAAATTAATTGAAGAGTATCAGATTTCGATGGATTGTATCAGGTGTACTAATCTTTTTCTAATGTTAGTACTATAAATTTTCTGTGCTACAGTAAAGCACTAAATTGTAATATCCAAAATAAACTGACTTTAATTAGATATTATATTCATACATCGAGTTAATTTCATGTTTTATTACTTTGAACTGGCCATTCACCCATTGATAAGAAAACCCTGTCTTCCAAGAGTAAGTTACTCCAGAACCAGATAATAGAGAGAAAGGATACTAATTTTAATACATGTTAAAGTGGCTTCAAGTGAATTTTTTTTAAGGTGCAATATTATATTCAGAGACAATAGGTCTTTCAGACTATATTTCTTTTAATGAAATAATGTCAAAGGAAAAGAACACAATATTCATTGTTTTAAGGGTAAAGGGCATTTGTTGACATAGATAATAGAAAAAAGATTCATTTGGCTTATCAATGTAGTCAAAAGTTGTAGCCTCTGTTTTGTTTGGCTTAAAGCTAATTCCTATGCGATACATATTTCTTTTAATCAAATTCAGTGTTCTAAATCCTGATTTGTGGGGCTGGGCATGGTGGCTCACGCCTATAATTCCAGCATTGAGAAGCATGGCGGGTGGATCACTTGAGGTCAGGAGTTCGAGATCAGCCTGACCGACACGGTGAAACCCTGTCTCTACTAAAAAATACAAGAATTAGCCGGGCATGGTGGCATGCGCCTGTAATCCCAGCTATTCGGGAGGTTAAGGCAGGAGAATCACTTGAAACTGGGAGACAGAAGTTGCAGGGAGCCGAGATCATGCCACTGTACTTCAGCCTGGATAACAGAGCGAGACTCCGTCTCAAACAAACAAACACAAAAAAACCTGAGTTGTATATAATATCCTTAGAAAGGAAAAATCTAATCTCAGTGGCCCTCCAGAGTTTATTTAAAATAGGTATGTGAATCACCACATTTTTTAAAAAGCTGTATGCATTAGATTTTTTGTTTATATTAAATACATTCAGAATGCCCACAGAAATAAATCTAGAAAATACCAATTCACATTAACCAAACACAATGCCATGTTACTTAGTTGCTCACAGTGTACATTTTACTAACCAGTACAGGGTTGGTTCTTTGAGCTCAGTTTACTTTCACCAGCTATACCACCCTGTCCCTTGTGTTGATTCAGGTCTTTCAACTCTTTTTTTTCTATTCAAAACAATATAATAGCTCCCTATGAGTCATTTGGGTTTTACATAGATGTATATTAAATCTGTCTTGAGGATTACAGTAATGCTACCTGGTGCTAAATTAATCATAAACAAAAATACAAACTGGCTACTGGGATTGTGTTGCTGATATTGGCTGTAGTTTGTTCAGCGTTGGAGCTCTGAAACCTGATTGCTGAAGTTTGAATCCTCTCTCCACTACTTAAATGCATCACATTGCGACAGAAATCTTTTGGCCTTTGTGTATTTCATCTCCCACCTCATAGGGTTATTGTGTGAGAATGAAATGAAATAATACATGTAAAACACTTAGGAATGGGTCTGGCAAATAGTAAATACACAAATGTTAGCAGGCGTATGTATGCATCACATTATAAATGGTAAATCCAGTTGAATCACAATGTGTGTTGTTTTTAGGTTATCATTAAAATGAAAACACAAAAGTTGAAAGCTGTTACAAGGAACTTGCAAAAGCCTGAAATTATTGACTGTTGGAGACTATACATGACTGTAGAGACTATATAGACCACAGATCAGCAGACTATAGCCAGTTATAACTTGATTCTATAAATAAAACTTTATTAGAACACAGCCATACCCATTTATTTATGTATTGCTTGTGGCTATTTTTGCATTACAGTGGCAAGTTGAGTAATTGTGGGAGACCCAATGGCCTGCAAAGCCTAGAGTATTTACTAGCAGGCCAGTTACATAAAAGTGTGCCTACTCCTGCTGTAGGCTCTAGAAGCTCTGTATGACTGTTGAGAATATTTCAATCCCTAGGTGCCTCTAGATCTCGATTTGACAAATGATTGCCTGTGGCCTTCATAAGAAGGGTACAAATCTCAATTATCTGTGATGTTTAAAAAATAAAACCAGATACCTTGGCTCTATGTCACACCAACTAATTTAAAATCTTTGGGAATTGGGTTTTAAAAGGACAAGTATAATTTATAAAAATTCCCAAAGAATGCTGATGCTTATCCTTGCTGACTACTGAAAAATTTTCATACTAGTAATATAGTTTAATGCTCTTAAAAAAGGAAAGCCTAAGAAATTGCTTCAGAGTGAAGTAATGATGGGCCCTTTTAAACCCATGAGACTGCAATTTGAATGCGAATGTAGTTTCTGATTCACTGGGTTAAGAGATTAGTGTGGCCTAAATAAATGCATGGTGTTGGTTAAACTTTCACATATATTACTAATCCTGAAACTACCTGTCTGTCTTTCTAACTGTCTCTTATATGATGGTAGTCACTGGTTAGAACACATGGTGAATAGAAGATTTCATGTTTCTTTTTTTACTTAGAGATTAGTGGGCGAAGAGGGGACTGAGAAAGTTCTTTCTGTATCTGCTGTAGGAAAACTGGCTCTAGAAAAGGGGTAGGAGTGGGCCAGCGGATAGGGATTTAAACAGAACTTTTCCATAATTATACAGTAAAAATATAAAAGTACTGGGATCTTTCATTGCTCATAAGCTTATTCTATCTTGGAAGTAATTCCTATGTTTAATAAAATAACTTATATAAGAAGAGGCCTAAAATGAATCGATATTTAAAACTGTAATATCTTGGATAGGAAAATTAGCTTTGAAACATTTTGTAATCATTATTAATTTTTGTCAAATTTAGAATGAATTGTCTGTTATAGAAAACGAGGTTACTGTGGTTAAGATTGACTATTTTCTTTTTTCTTTCTCTAAAAAATGAAGGCATTTCAGTAGAACCATGGAGGAACTGGTTCACGACCTTGTCTCAGCATTGGAAGAGAGCTCAGAGCAAGCTCGAGGTGGATTTGCTGAAACAGGAGACCATTCTCGAAGTATATCTTGCCCTCTGAAACGCCAGGCAAGGAAAAGGAGAGGGAGAAAACGGAGGTCCTATAATGTGCATCACCCGTGGGAGACTGGTCACTGCTTAAGTGAAGGCTCTGATTCTAGTTTAGAAGAACCAAGCAAGGACTATAGAGAGAATCACAATAATAATAAAAAAGATCACAGTGACTCTGATGACCAAATGTTAGTAGCAAAGCGCAGGCCATCATCAAACTTAAATAATAATGTTCGAGGGAAAAGACCTCTGTGGCATGAGTCTGATTTTGCTGTGGACAATGTTGGCAATAGAACTCTGCGCAGGAGGAGAAAGGTAAAACGCATGGCAGTAGATCTCCCACAGGACATCTCTAACAAACGGACAATGACCCAGCCACCTGAGGGTTGTAGAGATCAGGACATGGACAGTGATAGAGCCTACCAGTATCAAGAATTTACCAAGATCAAAGTCAAAAAAAGAAAGTTGAAAATAATCAGACAAGGACCAAAAATCCAAGATGAAGGAGTAGTTTTAGAAAGTGAGGAAACGAGCCAGACCAATAAGGACAAAATGGAATGTGAAGAGCAAAAAGTCTCAGATGAGCTCATGAGTGAAAGGTGACTTTTATGTTCTCTAAATATAAAAATATTTGTCTCCAGTGTTTGTGGTTGAATGTTTTATATTAATTAATTCTATTTTTAAATAATTATAAACTGTAATAATGATAGTGATATTACTGTTAACTATGGTTATATTTCCTTATAATTTATGATGTTTAGCACAAAGCAAAATTGCTTATTTGATTTATACAAAGTCTTTTGATTATATTATAATGACTCAGTTTTCAGCTACAAGGAGAAAAAGAAATGGATTTTCAGTGGAAAAGAATGTGCTTTTGAATAACAGCACGTTTGTAACTCAGAATTGGATATATAATTATTTATATGTTTAATTATAGAACTTTAGCTTTTGGTACTTTTTAGAGTGTCACAATTCATTAATCTATTCTGATTCTTGAAAATCAAAAGTTTATACCACTTCAACGTGTGTGGCTTGACATAAAAAATCTGTAACTTTCTAGGAATTCTGATCACTTATGAATTGTAAAACCTAATTTATAGGCTAGAAACACCTGGTTTTGTCATTAGAAAAATAGGAAAAACAATGGTCCTGTGGCAGTTAGTCTAATCTGTCTATTCTAGGAAGCAGGTATACTATGATGATAATTGTTAAGTACTATTTTGACAGCATCAAAAGGTAGGTGATCGTTTTTCTTTTATACTGAAGTGATGAAGTGATGTTACTTGCAAGAAATGAGAATGTGTTAACACTTTATCCTTTTAGGCATGGGTCTGCAAAACCAAATGCAGAACTATGAGCCAGAAAAAAACAGTCTGTAAAAACGGTCTGAGAAAGAGTATTTGATTTTTAATTTGTAGGACTGGTTTCTTTTTTTCTTTTCTTTTTTTTTTTTTTTTTTTTTGAGATAGAGACTCACTCTGTTTCCCAGGCTGGAGTGCAAGGGTGCGATCTCAGCTCATTTGCAACCTCCACTTCCTGGGTTCAGGTGATTCTCCTGCCTCAGCCTCCAGAGTAGCTGGGATTACAACACCATGCCTGGCTACTTGTTTTTGTATTTTTAGTAGAGACGGCTTTTCACCATGTTGGCCAGGCTGGTCTTGAACTTCTGACCTCAAGTGATTCACCTGCCTTGGCCTCCCAAGGGCTGGGATCATTTTAATCATGTGACTTGTGGTGAGCTCTCAATCTTCTATTTGGTTTTTATTTTTTATTTTTTTTGTTTTTTTTTTTTTGTTTTTTTTTTTTGCTTGTAAATGTGAGTGGGACATGGTAAAAGTTTATGGAATTATCCTTTTATTAGGCATGGTGTGCTAGTCATATAATTTTTCTAAAGAAGTAAAAATTACTTACATAAAAAATATGTGGCTGAGCATGGTGGCTCATTCCTTTAATCCCAGCACTTTGGTAAGCTGAGGCTGGTGGATCACCTGAGGTCAGGAGTTTGAGACCAGCCAGACCAATATGGTGAAACCCCATCTCTACTAAAAATACAAAAATTAGCTGAGTGTAGTGATGTGCGCCAGTAGTCCCAGCTACTCAGGAGGCTGAGGCAGGAGAATCACTTGAACCTGGGAGGTGGAGGTTATAGTGAGCCAAGATCACACCACTGCAACAGAGCAAGACTCCATCTCAAATAAATAAATAAATAAATAAATACATTTCCAGAGGGCTTTGAAAAGTTTATGGTATCTGTTTTTCTTGCAAGAAAATTGTCATTTTTATATGGAAATAAGTATTATTTGTATTGGGCCATTGTGACTTAAGACCACTCAACCTTACTTGAAAGTACTTGTCTGACTCAATTACCGGGAGGGACAGTACATGGCAGAAGATATAACATACTCAATTCTGGATTATTCACAATTAGATTACCAGCTTTTTGGATTCATTGTGCAACCCCCCCCCCCCCCGCCTTTTTTTAAATTTCTGGCTTTTATTGATCTGCTTTTTTATAGGACATGTAACTGGCAATGGAAATGAGATCAAACTCCCATTTTTCATTTCTTTTCATTGTAAAAAGTATTTGAGTATCCACTAGGCATGATCAGGCTACCTAGCAGTCCACAAACAGCCCAGGTACACATTTTCAGAGTATGTTTTTTACTCTTGAATCAATGTTAAAAAATATTTTTTCTCTGATGTAAAACTTATTTATAAACTATTTTCTGTTGTCACTTAAAATTAGGTGCAAATTCCTTCCGTGCTAAATATTTAAGGTATATTAAAGATTGCTAAATATTTAAGGTATTTTGGTAACAAGTATAAGTGTTTTCAAGATTACTTCCAAAGCTTTCCTACTACAAAAAGCTTTATATTTCATTGGGGTTGATTTATAAATAAGAGAAACTTCACTGTGTGGAGTGTGTTTGTGTGTGTGTGTGTGTGTGTATGTGTCAGATTTAACAAACATTTGATGATTAACTACTATTTACTCTTCACTGGTGGCACCTGGACTAATAATGGAGACTCTGTTCTCAACAGCTGCATAGTCTGGAATAGCCAGACAAGCAAATGATGAAAATGAAATGTGCTGAGTGGAAAGTATTAGTGAAGGAAGACTTCCTAAGGGAGCTGTGCTTTAAAGCAAGTACTAAGACTTGTTCAGGAATTGAGGGAGGCAAGAGAGGGAAATGGCATCTATAGGTAGAGAGCGAATAGCTTGTGCAAAGGCATGAATTGTGAAATGAAAGTGGTGTATTTGGGGAAGTGTACATACTTCGTTTTTACCAGAAATAAAATGGGATCAGAATTATGGCAAAAAGCATTTCTCAGAGGTCTATGTGCTACAGTAAATAGTTTGGATTTTATCATCTTATAGTCAATGGGATCAGTGAAGAGTTTTTAACAGTGAAGAAACTCAAGTTGATTTACATTTTTTCAAGACAGTGTGATCTTTACAGCTGTATTTTATCTTTGACCTCCAGTCCATGCTTAAGTGGGAGGTGAATTATGATATGATAGCAGAGAGAACTAAGTATTTGAGAGTATTTGAGACCAATTTTAAGAGTTAGAATCGACGGGAGGCTGACTGACTGTATTTGGGAGGATGAATGAGAAAGAGGACTCTACAGAAAATATAGGAATTGAACAAATTGGGGCAAGTGATTGGTATTAGTGTACATATATTTGTTCATCTAGCATATATGGAATATATTCTCATCCAAATACCATGTTATAAAATTCACTCCAAAAAGGTGAATCTCCTAGGAAAGGGTGTCATTGGAGATAAGCCGTAATGACTGTCAACTGCTGAAAGTAAAAGGCTTGCTTCTATTTAAGTTCTTGTTCTGATTTATTGAACATAGAAATACATACGTAATGTACACGGAGTGACTCTGGATACCAATGAGGTGAAATGTTAATAAAGATACATGTTGTATACATACATGCCAACATACCTCAAAGTAGGACAAGCATCATTAAGGACTAAGAGCTGGAAGAGAGGGAATCCTGATTTCTTTGTATCTTCAAGAGCTTGGACAGGTGGAGAGGGAAGAGAGTGGAGATAGGCATACCACTGTGAAAAGAACATAAACAAAAGGACCAGAGATGGGAATAAGAAGATTTAGATGGAGGCCCATCCATAGAAAGTCTTGAAATCTAAATCTAAATTTAATTCAACAAGTGTTGAAGTAATTTTAGATTTTTAAATAGAAGACTGTTCTATAATGTACACGTGTGTGTGTGTGTGTGTGTGTACATTATCAACTACTTTTTTGAATTGATATAAATTTACAGAAAAGTTATAAAGATAGTTCGGAGAGTTCATGTATATCACATTCCCATATATCCCAAATCCACTTTCCCCTGTTGTTAATATTGTACATTACTATGGTTAATCTCTCACAATTAATGAAACAAAATTGATACATTTGTAAGTAAAGTTCACAGTTTATTAGAATTTCCTGTGCTATTATTTAATATTCTTTTTTTGATTTCAGAATATTATATTGCCTTTAGTCAACTTGTTTTATTTTGAAAAGATGAACCTAGCTGTATGTAGAATAGATTAGAGCGGGGTAAATCTGAATTCAGATTAGAAGATCATGGTCTAGAAAAAATAGCTTATCAATTCATAATGCTTTGTCTGCAAATCTGAACTCTGAAAAGTTATGAAAAACTAATTCATTTGTGGCCAGATTTAATTTGACCTGTACCTAGTGTGGATATTCATTCATTTAATTGAAAAAAATATATTAATCTGTTTTATGGAGTACTATCCCAGACTCCTCTGAGGCAGTCTAGAATATACCTTGCTAAAATTGGAATAATTCAGAATTTTAAATACATTTTGCCTCAAGCGTTTCAGAAAAGGGACTGTGACCTGAGGTATATATAAGACCCTTCATTTGAGTTGTGTTAATGGGGGGCACACAGGAAAGAGGAGAGTATCCATAGTAGTTTAGACAGCAAAATGTCAGAAAGATAGTTTCTGAGATGATTTTAATACTCTCATATTGTGGTGCATAGAAGACCATATATATTTGTAAATAAGAAAATATGGTTGTGATGCTCTTAGAGAATTTTTTTTTCATTACCAATTGCACAATATAGGGAGCTTCATACAGCACTTAATTTGGAAGAAAGCTAGGGAGAGGTCTAAATTCAGAACTCCTTGGAAGAATGTGCCTCTTAAGAAATTCCTATATTCTTCATTAATATTTATTTTTTAAGAAATCAAACAGAAACTGAAATTATATTCAGAAATTGTATGTGGATTTAGATCTCACCTATAATTTTAATGCTAAACTTCTTGATTTAAATATTTTAATTAAAAAAGGGATGATTTCCTGATTGGTTAAAATTAAGAATTACAGTAAAAATAAAATACATGAGAATTTTTAAAGAACATCACTAAATTTTCTTTAAAAGCTAAGCCTCTCATTATATGACCTTGTTCTCCTGATATTTTAAACTAGACTATCATATAAGCATTACTTCTATTAGAACTAATAGTAACAGTTTGTTTATGTTATTCAAATATCTACTGTTTGTTTTATTTGTATGTTAGATTTGACTCTGGAGCTTCTGTGGTAGCAATGAGAGCCTGTGTTATTTTTGCACATTCCCCCCTTAATATTTGTAATATTCTTTTATTTTGCTTAAAAGTGACCTTAACTTTGATATAATGAATTATCACCAGTTTAAACTTTTTTCTTCCTTGCAAACTAATAGAGTGTTGTGAATTCTTAAGTAATGTCTTCTCCAGAATATTTGCAAATGTGGTTATGAAAAGTAATCTTATCCTAGTCCCTTGTATTTCATGTGCTGAAGAAAGGCTTAGCCTGCTTTTGATTGAGACTTTTCCCATTTTATTGAGCAGTGGTGTTCCAGGCTCAAGCTGAATTGCATGGCGTAAGAAAGGAGCAGTGAGCATTTGATGAAAACACATAATAAAATGCATCAATTGTGTCAGCATCTCGTTGCAGTCACATCTGGCTTACTGTCAGGGTCCCATTAGATTCCTGTGGTTTTATGTGCCAAAAATAATATGCTCTGTAGTGAATGGAACCAGGATATTAGCAGTTTGATTTTTTAAAAAATCATCTTATTTTCTTTCAGATCTTTGTCAGGCTTAAGTTCCATCTCTGAGCTGCCATGTCTCTTTAAAATTTTACGACTGAGAGATCAATTGTTCTTTTGATCTGTTTCTTTCTTTTTCCTTATTACAGTGATTCCAGCAGTCTCAGCAGTACTGATGCTGGATTGTTTACCAATGATGAGGGAAGACAAGGTACTGAAATGATATTTTTTCTCTCTGTGGAAAATCTTCTTCATTCTAAAGTTGTGCTTATTACTTGTTATTTCATAAGTTGATGACTGCAATCCATTTACCTTACACACATTACTTAGTGAACTAGGATTTAGTATCGTAGCTGGTTTTTTATATGCTATGGAAGGTGTCCTGTCTTCATGACCTAAGTAATCGATTATCTCCAAAAGCTAGTATGTAGAGCTAATAATATTAAGGAAGGATTATCTTGTTTGAGAAAGCTTTACGTACCTTTTTGATTTTCTCTCTTTTAGCAAATTTGAAAGAAACCAGTTCTTATTCTCTACCTAATTCCAAATGTACTTAAAACTGTTTAAGCATTCATAAAGGTGGATTTCCAAGTCATTTGTCATTTTTATTCAACTGTGACATTAATTCATTCTATCCAGTTTGTAAGTAATTAGATGATTTTTATGAATTCAATATTGTAAACCATTAAACAGAAATGTCTTGCAACTTATATGTTTTCCATCTTTGAAACTTTGGGAAGCTTCAGTCATTAACATGGCAGTATTTTGAAGCTATGAAAAATTTAAAACACCCTAATAAGGGGCAGGATTAATCCTTAATAGGATTAATTTCATTTAGTCACACCTGTTCATGATTGTTTCCCTTTTTACACTCCACACAAATCATGAAATTAATACAGACAAATACCTATCACAAACGTTCTCTTCCTTTCTTAAGAATACATTAGAGGAAGACAGTAAGTTCCAAGTGAAAAACACTAACATAAATTTTAAATTATAAATTTATTTAATGATGTTATAAGAAAAGGACAAAGTAGTAGCCGCCTACACTTTTTTTCTTAGTCTGTTCATCCTTTTGGCAGTACAAAAAAACGTAAATGAAGTGATCATTCTTTTCTGCCTACTTATAAACTATTTGTCTTAGATGAATAGGTACATAACTATTTGAAAGGCCGTGGACTTTGAAGTTGATACTTTGCTGAAATATGTTAGAATACTGGGGCTAAATGCGAGGGTAACTACTTTGATAATATACTTAAATTCTCATTAAAATACAGATCTTTCCTCAGGATTGTATTATAAACATGATATTGGTAATGAAATAAAATGAAAAAAATATAAAAATAACTTTGACAAGCCTATCAATCTTTGATAAGGGTGGAAGGGCTTACAATGATATGCCAGCATTTACTGTGAACTTACTATGTTTCACATTGCTAAGTGTTTTTCTTGCATTTAAGTTCTTAATTAATTCTTAAAATCCCTTTGAGATTCCCAGTTTTTTAAAATGAAGAAACTGACTCTAATAGAGTAGAAGTAACTTTCCTGGTGTTGCAGAACACTAGAATTCTAATTAGTCTGTCTGACTTCAGAGCAAGTTCTTAACCAATGACTATTTGATTTCCCTATTGAAGAATAAAGTTGTGTATTACATCAAAAATAAAATAACTTTATTTTTCTGTAATAGTGTTGGAATTCAGATATGTAGTAGTCAGTTTCAAGTGAGGCCCTGTTTTTTCTTATGCTTAAACCTGATCTGTGTAAGTTTAATATAAAGCTCAGTAAAAGTCCTGATATCTAAGTGCTGTTAATTGTGTTTTTTGAAAAAAATTTTTTTATTAATTCCCCAATAGAAACAAGCTGGTGACTCTAGTTTTTGAAATGCCTTTAATTTTTGATTCCATCTTAGTTGAAATATAGCTATTTCTCATAAAATAATTTTCAACTGAAACTTAAGAGTATTTTTAGTTTTCCTTTAAAGACGTTTGTTGAAAGAGATTTTAGAAATCAGAAATATCTTTCTCTAAAGGGAAACAGTTTATGACAATCATGATGACCCTCTTAGAAACCAGAATTAGTGGTGGCTTCTCATAATCAAGGGAAGGAGACTTTAATGAATCTCAGATCATCTTCAAAATGCTATTTGTTTCTTTCTGTTTTTCTTTTCTTTTTTCTCTCTTTTTTTTTTTAACACAAGGTCTCGCCCTGTCATCCAGGCTGGAGTGCTGGTGGTACGATCGTAGCTCACTGTAACCTCAAACTGCTGGGCTCAAGGGATCCTCCTGCCTCAGACTCCCGAGTAGCTAGGAGTACAGGTGCATGTCACCATGCCCGGCTAATTTTTAATCGTTTTAAAATAGGGTCTCGCTATCTTGCCCAGGTTGGTCTGGAACTCCTGACCTCATATGATCCTCCCACTTTGGCCTCTCAAAGCACTGGGATTACACACATGAGCCACCATACCTGGCCTGTCTCTCTTTCTTTTAAAAGCCATCTGTCTTCTGTATTTTTGTCTCTTCATAACTACTTTTTCTTCAAAAAACAAAATACTGATTCTCCCCTATGGCACATTTCAAACTGAATTTTCAATTGATCATTTATTGTTCCATGGTTACACTCATGGATGTTCCCAAAAGTCAGAATTATTGGATAGTGTTGGGCAAAAACATCTCACTTATTTAATATACTTTCTTCATAAACTCTAAGGTATTGTCACTTTTCATTCAAAATCAACTTTTTCAAAACTATTTCTTAATTAGCTTAATGGGATTAATTTCATTTAGTCACATCTGTTCATGATTGTTTCCCCTTTTATACTCCATACAAATCATGAAATTAAGCTAATAATATACCCATATCTGCTGCAAAGCAAGGGTTCTACAGTTTTAACACTTTTTAATTCCCGGGAGCAGATTAAGGTTTGTTTTTTCTTAATGTGGAAGGGGTAGTAACTTAAATGGATTTTCTAATAGGTTTTTCCTAAGGATTAACCAGCTTATTATTGTTTTTCACATTTTAAAATTGGTTCGAAAACATAAAATTTTGTGTTTTTGTTGCTGACAGTTTCTTACAGTCTTAAGATAATATTTCTTAGGTAAAGCTGTGGTATAAAATAAAAAGTTTTCCTTATAGATTATATATGCAGTTATCAAATAAAACATAGGATCCCCAATTAAATTTAAATTGTAGGTAAATAACATGTAATTTTTTAGTACAAGTATGTCCCATGCAGTACTTAGACATATTTCCACTAAAAATTTAATGCAAGTATTGTATACTTATATTAAAAGTTAGTCATTGATCTTAAATTCAAATTTAACTGCCATCTTGTATTTTTATTACGTAAGACTAATTGTGTAACTGGATGATAAAACTGAATCTTTGGTGGGGGGGGTTTCTTGTATTTATACAGGTGATGATGAACAGAGTGACTGGTTCTACGAAAAGGAATCAGGTGGAGCATGTGGTATCACTGGAGTCGTGCCCTGGTGGGAAAAGGAAGATCCTACTGAGCTAGACAAAAATTTACCAGATCCTGTCTTTGAAAGTATCTTAACTGGTTCTTTTCCCCTTATGTCACACTCAAGCAGAAGAGGTCAGTAGCATTGGCTCCCTGGTGGATATAATGGGTTTAAGGTCAATCTAGGAATATTCATTCAAAGAGGATAAGATAAAGTGGAAATTAGAGAATATAAAGACAAGATGCTGTAAAGAAATATATTGGCCACTAATATAGCTACTACATTTATCATGCTTTCAAATTATTTGAAAAATTGACTTGCTTTCTTGCTAGACTTATTGAGAAAATGTTGAAATGATAGGAACATGAATTGGGAGAAAAGAAAATGGGTATTTATTACTCTAGTGATTAAACACTGGTTAGTTAAGGGCTGACTACATTAGTACTTTGCTAGGTATTGCTCCAGTTTCTTTAAGTGTGAGTTTTGCATTTTCCCAAATAATATTCATGGCATTCACTGCCACCACCAACTTACTTTTCATTCTCTATTGATAGGATCTTCTTCTTCTATGCTTCAGCGATCATAGAAAACTTCTAAATTGAGTACTTTGATTTTCCAGGTTTCCAAGCTAGACTCAGTCGCCTTCATGGAATGTCTTCAAAGAATATTAAAAAATCTGGAGGGACTCCAACTTCAATGGTAGGCATACTTTTTTTGTGTAATTGTCATGTTTGGAAATGTTTCCATTTCTATGGAATAAAAAGCCACATCCTCATCCTTTATTCATATTCTAATGTTAAACTTAAAAATAATCCATTTTTTTGTAGGCTACAAACTGGACCAGTGAGATTCCCCTATAAACCAAATCTTCTAATGCTAATAAATTAGTTACGTTTTGAACATCTGGGGAATGACATTCGAGGGAACCTGGCTCCTGTCCTCTTCCCTGGAGGAATATCATTGAAGTGAGAGCCTCTTTGATGAAAAGATGGGGCTGTTTTTGCTGGAGGACTGGTATTCTAACTTTTAGTCAGAAGTGAACCTGACGGGGGAGGCTTTCTAGGGATCTAGGTTGGCCCAGGGTGGATAGAAACTACTGTAAATTATATATTTTTCTCTTTTATGATTTTTTTTTTACATTGAATCCATTTATGTATACTTGCTTTGCCAAAATGCTAACAAAGCTAGAAAATTTTAAACTTCCAGATCTGACAAGTATTCCTTAATGTTTATATTGTGACTGATTAAGAATTAATTTTTACATATCTGACTGTTGTAAATAAAAATCGTGATGCGTTGACATATATGGTTCATTTTTAGAGAAGTCTTATATAACCAGCATTATTTAAAATATTTGCATTTTACTCAGGGTATTTTAACAAGGGCTAAGATGAGTAGTAGGTGAGGTTGATAATCTTTGCTGGAGTTTGTATTTTGTTCAGCTTCCTTTCTACTTGGGTAATCTGCTCTGTATTGCAAACTCATTGTATTTTATAGTATAGCTTTCATTGTACTGCAAAAATCATCCTCGTTCTAAATTAGCCACAGTGATAACTAGTCTGCAGTAGTAGAAGCATTTACCTTTTAAATTACCTGCTTTGTCTGATACCTGAAACACATCAAAATTATTATTTTGGTTTAGAGCTTAATGAAACATGTGAAAGCTGGTATTTTTAACAAATACTGTGTGATTCTGAATCATATTGTCATGTTTAAAAGTGAGAGCTGCTTGTACATCTTTAGAATGGCAGACCATATGTGTCACTGTGAGTGTCAGAAATACTTGCATGAGCTCATTTTCACCAACCGGGGGGAAAATGTAATGTTTCTATTGATGGTATAATTTAGACACTATAATAAGTTCAGACCATTTGAGTTCTTCAAAATGGTTATATTAAAATGATATTTTTATTAAGCTTCAATAATGAAAATGTGATTTAATATGTGTATTTTTATATTATTGTATGGATTAATTGTTAATTCAGCATTTAATGGCTAACTTAAATATGATTGGAAAAGAAACTTCAAGTTGCCATTGCTTTTACCTAAAGTTTTCAAAATCTGAAAGATTTTAGCAAATGCATTAAGCAGGAATGTGTGACATCTCCTTTTAGATTGCTTGTCTAATTTGGAGAGATTAAAAATGGTAAAATGCAACTTTGAGTCTCTTTACCTTTGCATATTTAAAGTGATATTTAAAGGTACAATAGTGTGGTGTTGGTAATTGTAAGTAAGCTTTTCTGTGCTGTGTCTTTGGAGTAAAAATTCATGTTTTTTTTCTGAATTACATAAATGCTTTTGTTTTATTTTGTATAATGACTGTCTTTTGGATCTGAATAAGTCACTTTAAAACCTTGGCCTATGAACTTTGCCTTATCAATCATGAATCTAGATGAATGCTATCTAGTTCTTGGTTCAGTTTTACCTATTTTTATTTTTGGTTCACTGCTTGCTTGAGCATAGCTGGGATTTGTAGCCCATTTTCTAGGCTTATTGCAATCTCACTGTGGTATTTTATAGAAGCTATTACAACTGATAGGCTAGCTTCATGGTATTGATGATACATGGCTTAACCATACTAAAAGCTGCCTTCCCTCTCTAAATTGTAAAAAGGTGATTAAGTTTCACTTGATGGAGATATACTATATATGTGTGTTTATCATGGAACTAGTGCATTAGGCCATAAACTGTTTTTCTGGTCTATGTTTTTTGTATTTAAAATTTTACTGAAGACAATGGACTCCTTTGGGTTTTCTTTCTTTCAACCCTGAATTGTCCTTGTTTGGATTTTTAAGTACTGTAATTTTTTTTTTTCCAATAAAATCTCTGACTTGGGCAAGAAAGGTAAGAGTTCCAATTTGTGCTGATATTTCTCTGATTTCCTTTGCTAAGTTTTCGTTGTTGTTCTTGTTGCTTATGCTGTTTATATTATGTATAACTATAATATGTAGTTTTAAAAATCATAAGCTTGACCGGGCGCGGTGGCTCAAGCCTGTAATCCCAGCACTTTGGGAGGCCGAGACGGGCAGCTCACGAGGTCAGGAGATCGAGACCATCCTGGCTAACACGGTGAAACCCCGTCTCTACTAAAAAATACAAGAAACTAGCCGGGCGAGGTGGCGGGCGCCTGTAGTCCCAGCTACTCGGGAGGCTGAGGCAGGAGAATGGCATAAACCTGGGAGGCGGAGCTTGCAGTGAGCCGAGATCACCCCACTGCACTCCAGCCTGGGCAACAGAGCGAGACTCTGTCTCAAAAAAATAAAAAATAAAAAAATATATAAAAATCATAAGCTTACAAAACAGTCATCTTTACACAGTACCCATGACATCTGGTAATAAGAAGTGAAATTTAATGGCCTTAAACTTTCACACTGGAAAGCCAGATTGTTTTTAAGACATATTAATTTTCTGAGCAAAGTCAAACACATGGAACTGCAACCCATTAAACAGAAGGCCAACAAAAGGTTTCTTAAGCAGATGAATGATGACTGCATAAATATAATGAGGTAGTATCTTTGAAGTATAATGACAGAGGGAGAATCTTTTACTGAAATATCTAAACTTTTTTGGGGGCAAGTTTTCAGTTGTATTATAGTTGATTCTGACTATTTGACATAATTGTATTCTATACATTTGCTGAAAACATTGAATTAGGGAATACTGAATCATGGCTCCTAAGGGAAAGACAGAGTTAGGTTCCTGCGAGCCTCTGGTCACGACATTTTTACCAACTGATCAATAGATAACCTTGTTTTGTTTTATGTTTGTGTTTAAAGATATTTAATATATATTGTTGATGTACTAACATTGAACTCCTGGCCAATAACACTATAACTTATGTGTGAACAAAGCTTATCAAGTCTTTTCTCTATAAGGCACATCCCAGCCTTCTTGCACTTAGGAGCACTAGACGGCATTTCTCAGCACTATACAAGGGCTATTTAAAACAGAATAATCACCCACAAAAAGCACAGCAATGCAAAAACAAATCTGGTACTAATTTAGACTACAAAAAGGACATGTGTTTACAGTATGATGGTTTAAACAAGTAGGAAGAAAGTCACCTCGCTGACCTCTGGTAGGGATGCACATGCATGTCAGGTAACTCAACATTTTTCACCGCTCTGTATATGTTACTGAATGACTACAATAGTCAGAAATTGTGAGTATTGATTTTGGGTTTAACAAATAAATTTTAGCAAGCAGGCCGACTTAAAAATATGGAATCCACAGTGGGAATGAGATTGACTCTATTTAGTTTTATAGAGAGCAAAGTGATATTGTAGAAAATTTATAGATTTTGAAGTCAGACCTTTGTGAATCCACACTCTGATTCTTCTTTTTAGTTTAGTTGTAGTTACATTTTGAACCTTCTTCCCTCCTTTTGTTAAATACCAACAATAGTTACTTTTGCATAAGTGTCATCAGGTTTTTAAATGAGATTATGTATACATAATGGGCCCAGCACCATCTCTGGTGCATAATATATATTAAATAAATGATAGTTACTATTATTAGATATATTAAACACAATACCTGGTACTTAAAGAACTTTTGTATCATAGTCAAAGTGCAGAATTGTGGACCTTAAACTTTTCTGGTTTTTCTCTTTTTCTTTTTTTTTTTTTTTTTTTTGAGATGGTTCTTGCTCTGTTGCCCAGGCTGGAGTGCAGTGGCACAATTAAGGCTCACTGCAGCCGTGACCTCCCAATCTCAAGCAATGCTACCACCCTAACCTCCTGAGTAGCAGGGTCTACAGGTGTGCACCAACACGTATGGCTAATTGTTATATTTTTAGTAGAGATGGGGTTTCGCCATGTTGTCCAGGCTGGTATCAAACTCCTGGGCTCAAGCCTCCCAAAGTGTTGGAATTACAGGCGTGAAGCACCACAACTGGCTTGTTCATATTTTATATAAAATTTGCCTTTACATTTAATATTTAAAGCTTTTTATATGGCATTCTTTTATGTTTCTTTTATACCTCATTTATATTTGAACTGGCCTCTTTCTTTAATATGGTCTGTGAATCATAGTTTCAAATATTTAGGTTGACAGCCACTCCGCTAAATCTCAAAACTGAACTGCAAACTGAGAAACTGCTCTAAACTCTTCTCCTGACCACAGAGCACATAACCTTCTCCCTCCATCATTTAAGCTAAATGAGTAGCTTAAATGATGGAGGGAGAAGGTCTAATAGCTATTCCTGAACCTATACTGTTCAGGAGATTTGGGTCCTGATCTACTTGACCTGCCTGATTTTTTAAATTAATTATGCTCATGTGCATGCAAACAGAGTCCTGAGATTTTTGTGTTGAGAGAAATTACTGTTGCCATCCTAGTAAAGTACCAGTTTGTTAAAACCCAGCTAACTAGCATCTCTTATTCCCCACTTTTAGGTGAATGAAGCAAATGGTAATTAATTTCCAGGGATATGCTGAAGCTATTATCCAGGAGATTCAGCCTGAATCTCTTATATTTCCATAGTTTGTGCATTAAGCTTAATTCAGAATAATATTTCTCAGAGTAATGATGCCAGAATCAGTTTTGGGATATAGTACCTATAAAGTGAATCCAAGTAACCTTACATAAGCATACCTTCCAGTTAGCCAAGATGTATTCTATTCCTATGCATCCTAAAAAATTAGTGTTTTTTGTAGGTCAGAGCTTTTAAAATTCTTTTTTGATTTGAATTAATGGTCTTTCAACAAGTGTTACATTGGTCTGCTGAAAATCAGCATTCAAATTGTGTAGTCTTTTGAAAGATCAGGAAATAAATGAGTCAGCTTAAAACACAGTTGTTGAAAGTCAACATAAATATTACATAGAAATTTTATATAAGAGTGATAGGAATTTGTTTAAAAGTTTTATAATTGCCTCAGTCCACTTTTCTGTATGGTTGGAATAAGAATACATTGGTTCTGGTATTGGTGGTTATTCTGCCAAAGAAAATGAATCTGATTTAATTGACTATTTATACATGTTTATCAAGTTCAAAAATCTGAAAAAAAAATGTGAACATTAGCTCTTAATCCAATTTATCGTGCTACACAAATAATCATACTGTTTACATTCACTATACAAAAACCCTGAACACAATAATTTGTATCTGTTTAGACTCTTGAGTCAGTTCATTCTATAGTATTTTCTTCTGTGAAGTCATAGAAAACCAGGATTACATGAGTGGCATTTTGTTAATGACAATCATACTGTAATGGTTTACTCTGTATGTCTTGCTCAACTTTTGTTGTTTCTTAGGAAACTAGAGTAGGAATATTTAGTCTACTTTATAGCCTTTTACAACAGAAGGGCCATGTAATTTTTTCTTTTTTTTTTCTTTTTTTTTTGAGATGGAGTCTCACTCTGTCCCCCAGGCAGGAGTGCAGTGGTGCGATCTGGGCTCACTGCAAGCTCCACCTCCTGAGTTCATGCCATTCTCCTGCCTCAGCCTCCCGAGTAGCTGGGACTACAGTCGCCCGCCACCATGCCCGGCTAATTTTTTGTATTTTTAGTAGAAATGGAGTTTCACCGTAGCCAGGATGGTCTCCGTCTCCTGACCTCGTGATCCACCCGCCTCGGCTTCCCAAAGTGCTGGGATTATAGGCATGAGCCACCGCACCCAGCCCTTATTTATTTATTTATTTTTTCCTGCTCTGTTGCCAAGGCTGGAGTGCAGTGGCAGATCTCAGCTCACTGCAACATTTGTCTCCCAGGGTCAAGCGATTCTCCTGCCTCAGCCTGCCCAGTAGCTGGGACTACAGGCGCCTGCCACCACGCCAGCCAATTTTTGTATTTTTAGTAGAGCCGGGATTTCGCCATGTTGGCCAGGCTGGTCTCAACTCCTAACCTCAGGTGATCCACTGACCTCGGCCTCGCAAAGTGATTACAGGCGCGAGCCATTAAACTAGACCAGAAGGGCCATTTAAAATGCAGTTGATTTACATAAGGGAACTTGATAGTCGAAGAGAAAGGAACATTTTTATGATAGAAAGCAAATCTAAAATGATTTTAAAAAATACACACAGCCTATGTCCTCAACTGTAATTTGACCATGACTGATTAACATTTTTTGAGTGGAATTCACTAGTGAAATGCTTTATTTTAACCCCTGTGAACTGATACATGTTTGTATCCATAAGACATTTTGGGATACTTTGGAGAATACAAGAAGAAAGTGTGTTTAAACTTATATTTTAAATATATATCATGTATATTCTAATCTATTACTATATATTAATTTTGTGTTTGTCTTATTCCAAAATCAGTTTAAGATCAAAATTTCACATTAGACACTGATACTTTTTTTTTTTTTTGAGACAGAGTCTCACTCTCACCCAGGTTGGAGTGCAGTAGTGCGATCTCGGCTCACTGCATCCTCCGCCTCCCGGGTTCAAGGCATTCTCCTGCCTCAGCCTCCCTAGTAGCTGAGACCACCTTCGTGTGCCACCATGCCCTGATAATTTTTGTCTTTTCAGTAGAGACAGAGGTTCACCATGTTGGCCAGGCTGCTCTCAAACTCCTGACCTCAGGTGATCCTTCTACCTCAGCCTCCCAAAGTACTAAGATTACAGTCATGAGCCACTATGCCTGGCCAGAAACTGACCCTTTTTTAAATAACTTATTTTGAGATAACTTGATTCTGTATCTTAGAAAAGTACAACTTAATAGAATTATAATAAATATTTCTTTTACAAAAGACATTTTAATACAGTCTCTTTCATTTAAAATTCTCTATTTTGGGTCAGGCATGGTGGCTCACACCTATAATCACAGCACTGGGAGGCCAAGGCAGACGGATCACCTAAGGTCAGGAGTTCAAGACCAGCCTGGCTAACATGGTAAAACACCATCTCTACTAAAAATACAAAAAGTAGCAGGGCATGGTGATATGTGCCTATAATCCCAGCTACTAGGGAAGCAGAGGCAGGAGAATCACTTAAACTCGGGAGGTGGAGGTTGCAGTGAGCTGAGATCATGCCACTGCACTCCAGTCTGGGCAACAGAGCGAGACTCCATCACAAAAAAATAAAAATAAATAAATAAATTCTCTATTTTGATGTCATTTACAACTGTAGATTCAATATCATAAAAATTTAATATCCATAGTTATTTGAAAATATGACTTGAACAATTTTTCATTCAGTTCTATTAAATGGTATCTGTCTTGATATTCTTATTGTGTTATGCTTTATTAAAAGAGCAGATATTTACAAATTTAAATAGTGCCAATACAGTAGTATATTTGTTCATTTAATTAGCAGTATTTTAATGTTTGTTATATTCTCCATATTTAGTATTGAAAACCCTTTAGGAAAAATTTTATGAACAGGTGTTCAATCTTGGTATTTTAATGTTACCAAAATTGACAACATATATTTTTCCATGTATTTAAAATATTGGTTCTTGCTTCTCTGATAACTTAGTCTTTGAATTGGCTTGCCTTCAAAGACTTCATTGTCATTTGAGTTTGTGATGCTTCAGAAATCTGGTACCTTGCAAAGTGAATGTTAGTATTTTTAGTAATTACTACAGACACAATGTTGCTTACTATGTGCTAGACACTTTTCTACAGGCTATTTATATATATATATATATATTCATTAATCTTATTAACATATCTATAATATACATTTATGTTTACAACTTAAACAGTTTATTACATGTTCTTCCTTTGACAAACCAAAATTAATATGATTCGGAAGTTATATTTCTGTCATGTTGCTAATATTAATAAATATAAATAAATTCGCTTCATAAAGTAGTCTTCATTTCTTTGTTATAAAATGACTGGTTACAAAGTGTGAGTTATTTTTGAAATACTCACAAGCATTCTTTGTATCTTGAATGGCAAGCACAATCAAGATGTGTGCCATAATAAAAATGATAATGACATGTTTTACTGCTCCTATCAGATTAATCACTGGAACCCAATCCTCCATTTTCACCCTTTCTTCCCTTTGTATGTTTCTCAGATAGTCTATAGTACCTTTTTGCTGATCTAATTCTAGCACCTTTTGGTCTGCTTGCTTGCTCTGTTTCAGCTTGTTCTCCCTGCCTGACTTCCATGGTCCCTCATCTCTCCAGCCTGTTTTACAATGTCCCTCATAGCTGTCACATTGCTCTGTTAGTTCAGCTGTGATAATATCCTCTGTATTTCTTATATTCCTTTCCCCTCCTTTCCCATATAACTAGCAAAACTCTGGGAAAGCCTCTTAAAGGAGGTTGATCTTTTTAGCTGAGACTTCGAGAATAAGCTAGAACTTACCTACTGATTGGGTAGGGAAATTGGCAGACAGAAAGGCATGGTCAAGGATTAAGTTTGAAACAGCCTGGGGTATTCAGGAAACTGTGAATCCGGTATTACTGAGATATAAGATATGCTTGTGTGGAGTGTTATGTAGCAGGAAAGGTTTGGCTGAAAATGTGGGCAGGGGTTAGGTCCTTATGGACGTTGTGGTCCATGGGAATGCATGTGAACCCATGTTATCTCCAAGGGGTTAAAGATGATCAGATTTGTTTTTTAAAAGATTACATGGGCAGCAATGTAGAGAGTACATTAGATAATTACTCGTTAAGACTATATCAGGAGGCTAAGATCCATGCCTTTTCTACAGTAGGTGGGATCCATAGACTAGACTGAACCCTTAAATTTTTACTGGACCTGATATTCTGATCAACTCTTGCATGACATCCACTCGTTTAACAAAGATTTTTGATACTAGGTAATACCAGTGTCAGATACTGCTGGGCCTCAGGTGTTAGTGATGAACAAGTTAGATATGATCTCTTGAAGCTTACATTTTAATGAATAAAAATAAACCTGGTGGAGGTTGGGAGGAGAATAAGGAAATAAAAATGGACATGGAGAAAATTAAGCAGGGTAAGTGTTAGAGAATTATAGGATATGATGTTGATTGGAGAGAGTATGATTTGCAGGCTGGGATTTTCAGCCTTGGACAGTCTAGTGCCTTTCTTCTAATTGCCATTGTAACAGTTGGGGAAAGGAGCAAGGGCGTATATTATTCATCGCTTTTCATTCAAGAAGTTGGGATGGGTTTTAGCCATCTCTCGTGATTCCTGATCAGATTGCCCAAAGGTTTTAAATGTCATTATGGATAGGCCTGTGAATAGCAAAAAAAGGCACTTTTTTTTACTAGGTACAGCTTTCCTACTAATGCTTATGAATTTTTTTTTTGCCTTTATATTTATTTTTTTAATTGAGACAGTAATAATTATACATATTTATGGGGTAATGTGATATTCTGAAACATGTATGCAATATGTAATAAATCAGATTAATTACGATGTCCATCACCTCAAACATTTATCATTTCTTTGTAACTTTTGAATGATTTTTTTTTTTTTACAGAAAGTTTACAGATGCTAAATATTTATATAGCATTTTGGATGTTCCCTTTAGATTTCATCATAATGTATGTCCTGAAATTTAATATGTAAGAACTTCCCTAAAGAGGTTACCAGTTTACTCTTCTGCTTTCATGGCTACTTAAATATTATGCAGTACAACTAGTCTTTTTATTACCTTTTTAAAAATGCATGAAATACCATGCTTTCTGCTTTTTATTTTTCTTACTTTAGTATTTGCATACAAATTCTTAAGTCATTCCTTTATTAGCAAAGAAATGGTTTATTTTACTTTTTTGTTTTTGAGATATATATGATCTATGGACTTTTTAATGAATCTCTTTAAAAACATTGAATTTGCAAATGTGAGGTTTTCTAAAAATACTTCTTAGACTATGATTATCATTTTAAAACTTCTCTTTTGTATCCTAAGAAACCTTTGAAATATGTTTTAAAATGCTCTTTCTTTGAAAATTAAGGCTGCTGATTGGTGACCATTTGACTTCACAGATGAAGACGCAACACCTTTTTTTAGTTGTCTTTTAAAATGGTGATGACTTTGCCATAGTCCCCATTGTTATTGTTTTTTTTAAAATCAAAATCAGGGAAACAGAAATGCTGCAAACATTTTACTTTCTAGGAACCTTCTACTCTGTTTTTCTGCCTTTTATGTTGCTGATACAATTATTCTGATGGTCTATAAAATTCGGTTTTCTACTTTCCCTTCAGATATGTCAGATACATAATATCAGAAAAGCTCAAAATCAATGATGAGTAGAACACTTCCAAATAATATTTAACAAGCACTTTCTATACAGAAGTCACCTGCAAGTCCTCCAACTGAAGGTCAATTCGAAGAACTGAAAATTCATAATGAAATCATCTAGATAGGAGTTTTCTTTACTATAGTTAGAGAATGCCAACCAGATATTTGTTGACTGTCATCCAGGAAAGGGGATTGTGATAAACCAGAGATGCCAACAGGTACTTATGTATGTTTTAAGCCAATAAAACTTGTAAAATTTTTGTTGTTCAGTCCCAATTATCTGAAACACTGACCAGTACTTAATGGGGGCAATTTGATGATTTTTTTTTTCCTACCAAAGGAGTAATGACTTGTGCCATTAATCTTCCTCTTAGAACTTCATATTTCAATCTCATGTTTGGTCATAGACAGTTTACTATTGAAGTATTCCAGGTCCATACAATTCTGAACTTGCAGGAGTGTTTATCTTTAAGGGACATGTAACTATGTAGTTACATTTAATGGTATCTACTTGGTTTTTTTGAGGTGTTTTAGATTTGAACTGATTTTGAAGTATTCAGTCTAGAAATTGTTCTTTAAAAACTAAACGTTTCTTACTTACATTTCATCTCATTTTATCTCATTTAAATGTATCCTTAATAAATTCTTCTAATTTTTCAGTTCACAGAAATACTTCATAAAAATTCACAAAAGTATTTTATATCATTTGTCAGATGAAAAAATAAGTATATGTTACATTTGACTCAGAAACTTGATGTCTTGCCTAATTGTATTTTCAACTATAAAGTTTTTGGTTCAGCTGTATGCACATGTCATGAAGACTTAGGATGTCTGCATTGTTCAAGGGGCTGGGGATACAAAATTTGTCCTCAGGTACCTTACAGTTTGGTTACTGAAAATTGAGAAACGGGGAGCAAAAAAAGAGATCTAACATTTGTTAAGGGAAGCATTGATCCTGAGTGGGTTTTGGTTCTTCAACTTAACATTTGGTTTTATGTGTTATCTTTGTCTGCCTCCACTCTTGCCACATCTAGACAAGTCTGAGCCTTATTTCTTCATCTGTCATAGCAGCCCCTTCTTTTCAATTTCATCTATCACTACCCTAATGTAGTATCTCATAGCCTTACATTTTTATAGCCTCCTCCCTGGTCTGTCTTTTGATTTTCCTGCCTCTAATCCGTATCACACGTAACTCCAAGTAAACATTTCTAAAGTGTGGTTATGCTCATGTCACTCCTGTGCCAAGAAATAGTTTCCATTACCATCTTAGTAAAATTCAATTTGTTCTTTTCTATTTTCCCTCTTCACCTATGACCTATAATACTTCACTCCTTTCCAGATGGTGTTATGTTCTCAGTGCCCCCACCCTTTCTCCAGCCTTCCCATATTCAACCATATCCATGTATATTACACCTCTGTTCACAACAGTGTACCCCTCACTTCTTTCTGCTAGATTCATGTCCTTCAGGTATCAGTTCAATTCTATACCTTTTTTTCAAAACCTTCCCCAACTCTTCACACTTTTGAGGTCACTGTTATCTGAAATGGCATTATACCTTCTGTCTCTGCCACTCATTAATTCATTCACAGATAACCTAGTATATTATACTGTTAACCATCTGCTTACTTTAACTATGTGTACCCAATGATGGGAGTCCTATTAGCACATACAATAGCTCCAGTGATGGGAGTTATTAGCACATTGTATGTGTTTAATATTTTTTTAGGCTGAATGCAGTGGCTCACGCCTGTAATCCCACACTTTGGGAGGCCAAGGCGGGCGGATCACGAGGTCAGGAGTTTGAGACCAGCCTGGTCAACATGGTGAAACCCCATCTCTACTAAAAATACAAAAAATTAGCCAGGCATGGTGTCAGGTACCTGTAATCCCAGCTACTTGGGAGGCTGAGGAAGGAGAGTCTCTTGAACCCAGGAGGTGGAGGTTGCAGTGAGCCAAGACTGAGCCACTGTACTCCAGTCTGGGCAACGGAGTGATACTCTCAAAAAAAAAAAAAAAATTTTTTTTTTTTTAAATGTTGATGGTTATTTACTGGGTATGACCTTAGGGTTTTTTGTTTTGTTTTGTTTTCATGACAGAATCTGGCTCTGTGGCCCTAGCTTGATTGCAACAGTGCAATCTTGGCTCGCTGCAACCTCCAGTTCCCAGGTGCACATGATTCTTGTGCCTCAGCCTCCTGAGTAGCTGGGATTACAGGCTTGTACCAGCACACGTGGCTAATTTTTTTTGTATTTTTAGTAGAGTCAGGGTTTCGATATGTTGTCCAGGCTGGTCTTAAACTCTTGATTTCGAGTAATCCTCCCGCCTCAGCCTACCAAAGTGCTGGGATTACATATGTGAGCCACTGTGCCCACCGACCTTACATTTTATAGGCAGTTTTCCACCATTAGTTATATTGCCAGTGTAACTTTAAGTAACAACAACATTCTTTCTGACAAATATTAGTTTCCAGGGTTTTCGTTGTTTTAATTTTGCCCTTTTATGTGCTTCATGAAATGATAGCATATACAGTTACAGTTGACAGCACATTAAAAAGATGATTGGATGCCTGGTGTGCAGATGCAGGGCTTGCTAGACCTTTTGGTTGGGGGATCCATAAGTGTTGCTATCCATAGGGATTTCCCTTTGGCGAGCTGCAGAGAGAATGACATGCCTTTGTTATTTGGGGTGGGGATACAATGGAGTCCACTAGCCAACATTCTTGTAAAGAAGGACAGGTTTTATTCATTGTGGCAGGTTTTCACTGAATTTTCCTGATTTTAGTAAAAGAGTAACATGAGCTTTGTAGGAATGGCCCCTTTCTAGTTTAACATTTTCATATAATCAGTTTTGAGCTTCTGGTGGGATATAGGGTAGAAGTTGTAATATATGACTATATGGGCTGAGAAATGGGATCTGGGGATTAACTTTTTAAAAAATAGACTATCCATGAATTGCCTATTTAAGAGGTATCTAGAGCCTCCAATTTGTGAACTTTTCTGGCGTGTATTGTTTCAGTCAGCTTGTTTTTTATTGCCACCCTCTCCCCACCCTGTTGCACGTAGAAGAAGCTGGGCGGTCAGCCTCACATCTGTTTGATTTTCATCTTCTGTAATTTTGCCTTTTTTGTTTTTTAAGAGACAAGAGTCTCACTCTGTTGCCTAGGCTAGAGTGCAGTAGTTCCCTCATAGCTAACTGCAGCCTCGAACTCCTGGGCTCAAGTGATCCTCCTGCCTCAGCCTCCTGAGTAGCTAATACTGTAGACACTGACCACCATGCCCAGCTAATCTTTAATTTTTTTTTTTTTTTTGGTAGGGACAGGGGTCTTGCTATGTTGTCCAGGCTGTTCTCGAACTCCTGGCCTTAAGTGATCCTCCTGCCCCAGCCTCCCAAAGTGCTGGGATTACAGCCACCACACCTGGCCTGTTGACATATTTTGTCTGTTGGTATCTTCTTTTCTGTTTTCTTTGTCCTTGTAGAGTTATACCTTTTTATTCTATTCATTTTAGTGGGGCTTTGAGAGGAAGCTGAAATAAATGTATGATCAGTGTGTTAGATTTCCTGGGAAGTCGTAGCTAGTGTTCTTTTTTTCTTTTAATTATCATTATTTTAAAATAATAAATACACAGGTTTTAAAATTCAAACAGAAAGTATCCAGTAGAAAGTCCTTCCCTATGCCCAGTCCCTTCCATACTCATCTGTACAAATAGAGCTTCTGTGACTTTAACCTTGCTTTTTACACTTGAAAAAAATGATGGAGAGATCCTAAATCATACCTATATTTTCATTCGTTTGGCAGTATAATATTTCATTATAGAATATTATTAAATTATTTTTCATATCAGCTTTTGTGTTAAACTAATATAAAAGGGCAGAAATATTTGATTACTATTCATTATAATAGCTAACATTTATTGAGTTCTTATTAATTGCCAGGTTTTATTCTAATCTTTTTTTGTGTATCAAATCATTTAATGTTCACAAAAAGCCTAATTAGGTCAATATTATCTCCTCTCCATCTTATAGACCAGGAAACTGAGGGACAAATGGCTTAAATGACTTGTTCAAGGTCACAGGATTTTAACACTGCCTCGTGGCCAATTTCCCAAGGACTGAACCATCAAGCTATACAGCATTCCTTGTAAGGGTAAAATATATATTTCCAGGTAATTTTTTAAAAATTTGATAAACCTAACTGCCCACTAAAATAATATATCTCAGCCAGATATATTGGTCAATTTAATGAATATACTGGACAAATCATTATTCTGAGTTTGGTTTATGAAATTAAATTTTTTGAATTGTAAATGTGTTTTATTTTTCAATGTAATCATTTTTCATAATGTAAAGATACTCTTTATCCTTCTTTCTATCAATTCTTTCTTCTACTACTTCACCCCACTTAATATTTTCTCTCCTATTCTTGATATCTTTTGGTTTAAGTTATGTTAAAAGGTTCTTACTGTGACATGTAGGTTTTTTCTTTCTCAAGTTTATTAAAAAGTAAATTATTCTGTTACCTGTCAGTTTTCTTTTATATATATATACATACACATACACACACATATATACACACACACACATATATATATACACACACATATATATATATTAAAAGTTAGTGACAACAGTAAATATTTGAATAACAATGTTTTATAAGGAGCACCTTTGTAGGATCCATTTTATGGGTTCACAAATAGATTTTCAAAGAATTACATTAAGAAGGATCAGCCGGGTGCCGTGGCTCATGCTTGTAAAAACCCTTTCTCTACTGAAAATACGAAAATTAGCCAAGCATGGTGGTACACGCCTGTAATCCCAGCTACTCGGGAGGCTGAGGCAGGAGAATTCCTTGAACCCAGGAGGTGGAGGTTGCAGTGAGCTGAGATCACGCCACTGCACTCCAGCCTGGGCAACAAAAGCGAGACTCTGTCAGAAAAAAAAAAAAAGAGATCACAATTAGATCTCCAGTTCTGTTGCAAATTAAAATTCTCAGAAAAATATGCTTTTTCCAATATTTTCAGCTAGAGCTATAGTGATGTTGCTTTTTTGAATGTTACTTTTGAAAACACTGAGACTTGAAATTTACATTACTTGTGAACTTTACAACATTGCCTGTCTCAAAATTTGATTGAGTTCCCCTTTTGGGGAAAGATTCAAGGGTTTTTACTATTGAATCCTTAGTTTACTCTTTAAAATTATAAATGATATTGAAATAAATAATTTAATTCATATATTTGGCATTAGCCCCTTTCATATATACTAATATCAGACCTGTTCCTTCTTCACTAATCCTTCTTCCTCATATAGCTTCTCAAAACTGCTTGCTCAACTTTTGGAATTGACTGTTTTTAGGAAATACCAGTTAATCTAACTCATTCCTTGATTGAACGTAATCTCAGAGTCACCCTCTTTCCTTAACATCTTACTGTAATCATATGTTTGTTACTGAAATGCCCTTACTTTCCTTTGGCATGCTCCTTAAAGGTGCTAGCTGTCTAACTGACTGGATGCGTTTTCTTTCATCCTATTTCTCTCAGTATATAACTCCCAGCTCCACAGTGGAGCACTGTGAAGGACAAGGAGGGCAAAGCAGGCGCTTTATATATGGGAAAGGTACCTTTACACACATGTGCACACAGACACACTTTCTTTTTAGATTATCTTATTTCCAATAGGTAATCCTTGATTTCATTTAGTCACTAGGAGGGCATAAACTTCTTTTTACAACAATTATAATCATGAATTTTTTTTAAGTGAATTAAGGTATGAATATGTATGAAGAAATTAGATGTTCTAACCATGAATATATAGCATCACTGTGTCTTGAGTGAATTACAGACTTTACTCATTTCTGGGCCATTTGTTTTATATATAGATTAAATATAGATAATTACTCATTTGACAGGTTACTTTATTACTTTGATATATCTCAAAGTACCGCATGCAGTTACAGTGTGATTATTATAATAATTTGGAATCATTAATAACCAAAATTAGCATTTCATATAAATTAAAATGTAAAAGTTAGAATTTGATTTTGTTTAAAGTCAGTTGTACTTCTGTTGGTTACTTTGATTTAATAATAAAAAATACTTTTTTAAACAGCAGTTGTTAATTATTTTTAAGTTCACATGTTAAATATAAAAATGGTTTGTAACTGTTCTAAATTACAGTTAGAAATATTAGCTCCTGTAGATGAATCAATTCGTTTTTGCCTTGTGCCTCACATGTATGAAAAAATTATGAGTTAAATGTGTTTCTTGGGAACAAATATGCATCACATATGATATAGTAAGCTTAAAATTTAGTTTTACATTTATGAAGCACTTAGCCACGTACCTGGAGCATCTAGATGTTAAATAATTGTTCCGTATTATTCTAATACTTCTAACAGTATCTTGTTTAGATAGATACTAAATGATTAAACTACTTAGAAATTATTTGCATACTCCTTAAGATTCATTACCCGAAGAAACAAAATTAAAAGATTCTAATTAAGTATCCTGTTTTAATCTTTAATTTTAATTTTGTTTTGTTTTGCAATAAGGATTCGTGCTTCTGGTTGAAAGTGAATTTTACCTGCTTTTTTAGGTTAACGCAGTTCTTAAGAAAAGCAGATCTATTCTAGCTATGTAATGCATTTTATTTAATTTTATGGTTTTTGTGATACCATATATTACAGATTGCCAAAAATATAGAAAAATTTTAGAGAACATTTTTGGATTTGATGGATTACCACTCTTGAAAGGGAAACAAAACACTAAATATTTCTAATCCCGCATTATTTACCGCATGGGTGGTTAAATGCTACTTTAAGCCTCATAAAATTAAAAGGGAGAAATCTGCCAACTGTAGCAGGAATTGGATTTAGGAAAAGTGGTACAGAGCCAAAATATTGCTACAGAATTAAATGTCAAAAATCTTCTTTAATAGTAGATATATAGTTCACAGTGCTTGGTTATGATTAATACATTTAATCTAAATCACTGAAAGTTGCACTCTCCTTTTCCATAAAATACAATAGGACACAAATCAGTTTTACTGTAGATGGATAACAATTGGAAAATAATGCATCTTCCCGCCCAATAAATTGTCAGTTATACCTTTTAACTAAAATCAATTCATCTTTCCAAAATTTATTGCAATTTCTAATAATAAATCTCCTCAAATGTTTATTCATTTCGTTTTTGATACATTTGTGCCACTTCTGCTATGGTCTAGTGTTTTCTCTTTTGATTCATTGTAAATTAGAAAATCTATTTTGAGTCAATTTTCTAGTTAAGAAGTTAAAATCTATAACCTAGCACCTTTTTCACCCTCCTTTGTACATTTTAATACCCTTGAACTTGAACTTAAATGCAGTCCTGTAAATTCTTTTCAGAAGGAGATTAAAAGACTTTTCAATGAAACTTCTTGAGTAAGGGCCAGATTCATAAAACAAGCACTTAAGAGGTTGTTAGATAATTGTTGCCATAGATCCATTTTTGAATCAGAAGTCGGGGGTGGGCTGAAATACATGGGGTTGTACCAACATTTCATGTAAGTGGTACAAAGAAAAGAAATAACCATTTGAATTAGGTTTCAGATATTGATCAGAATGGGCATCTGCTTTTATTTTCTGTTGATAGCAGTACCCAAAAGTGGCATTAAAGGGAAGCTATATTCTATCTCTATGTCTTGCAGAAATATCTTCTTATTAATCCCCAGGTATGCATTTTTAATCTCTAAATATACATGTTCAGGTTTTGTTTTTTTTTTAAATAATGTATCCTAAGTGATTGAAACCAGTTTGGTTTTCCACAAACACTACATGTACAAAATGTAGTGCTCAGTTTTAAAAATTCGATAAATGATTCATGAACATTTCCCATTCTTTATACTCTTTAATGTTACTTAAATTAGATTTTTTCAATATCATATGGTAAACACTGACTCCTGTTATTTTAATTTGGTACTTTCACTAATTCCATAGTGAAGTCATACTGGTTTCCCTTTTTGTATACCTTCACCTCCTCTGTGCTATTATATAAACTTTAAAAATGAAAGTGAGAAGCCATCTACTTTCCCACCAATTTAATAAAAATGTGTTTGAAATCAACGTGTTTTGAGGCTTGGTGTTAAGCCTATATTTTTGAGTTACACCAATTAAAATTCTAAAGTAGAAAGTGACATTAACTAATTCGACTCAAACTGGTAACTTATTGGCAAATTTATGTAGTTGCTATAATACAAGATGCCATATGATTAAGTTAGCAGTCAAAAAATGTAACTTGTGTTGCCAGAATAGACTGAGTAGAATTAATTATTTGAGCTACCTACATGGCGAAGAGAAGGTACATTTTCTAAGGCAAAGATCAATAATTAATACCAAGTCTTTCTTGTTCATCAAAAAGTAGTTCTTTTTTTAAGTTGTGAACTTGTTCATTTTTTTTGATATATGAAGTCTTTAATATAAAATCTATTACTCATTTGGACTTGCCAGATTAATTTCTACATTAACAAATTATAGGTTTTAATAGATTTAGCTAGCTGTAAAAACTTTAAAAATATTCTGACTTATGTGTATTTCCTGATTGTTTTTCCCATCACGTTAAATATAAAAGTAAATCAGATCATGTTTCTTTAAATAAAAAATGATAAACTAAAATGCTTATGCCTTTCTTTTAAAATACTGATAATAGTTTTTGGTGATTTATTCTAGTTATTTTATAGAATTGGTTAATACAGAGTTCGTGTATTACTAAGGTTTAGGGTTTTCTCTATTACTGTCAATAATGTAGACTTTAACAATAACTGCAATGTCACAGTTGTCAACTTTGCATGGTTAGAACTCAGTTTTTTGAAGGACAACAGTTTTTATCATACCTTTCAAAAGAGGAAGCCCAGTAACTCACATAATAAGATATTAGCCAGGGTTTAGTTATTTCTGGTCACATTGTCTATCTCTTCCATCTGTCTCGCTAATCTTTCTAGTTCAGTGTGAATTCATCCTAGAGACAGACATTTTGTCAGTGCTTTTAACTATGCTTTTAGGAATTACCAGGGAAATTTTACTATTTTCAAGCAAAACAAATGTTTTTTAAACAGGTCCGTTAGTCTTACACACACACACACACACACAATTTAAATTAGAAGTCAGAAGTTCATATATGTCCATCATATATATGCATATGTGTGTGTATATATGTATGTTCAACATATATATATGTCCCATTTCAATCTGTTGGCTGTTGACATAGCCTAACTATTCTCCCTGTTTAATTGTTAACTTTTCTACTTTCTTTTGTACCACTATCAAGTCTCCTCAAATTCTAATATCTTTGTGACCCTTTTGACTTCTAATTTAAATTTTTACTGCCTTTCCTTGGTTTACAAAATAAAATATAAATTACTTTTCTTGCAATTCTAGGCCTTTGCCACTAGTGCTTCTACTTATCTTTCCATTTTCATATCTGAATTCTCTCTAGTTGAATCAGAATAAGCTCTCCCAGATCCATGATTTACTGGCTGTGTGACCTTGGAGAAATCACCCCTTTGAGCTTCATGTTTCTCATCCCTATAATAGGAATAATAAAAGATAAGATGAAATAGTGTAGGTGATAGGACTTTGTAACTGTAAAGGAACTATTATCACTCATTTACCTCAGGAGTCCAAAGCTCAAATGCCTTCTAGGAGCCAGGCAGATAATACACATGTGTGAAGTAGCTTGGTGTTAGGGGATGTATCAGCACACTAGAAAGTGCATTCCCTGGCCGAATATATTTAAATTCAAAACTTCTTTAGATGCTATAATGGCTGTAAAAGGGAGAAAAACCACTGATTGGTCAAATACTGCTGCCCCTTTGTGTATATCATCTTCCCTATCTTAGCCTAAGCTGAAAAGATACATCATTTCATTCCGACAAAGCATTGCATGTTGCAGGTACTTAATACAACCTTAAGGTGGTAGAGGTAGGTGGGTAAGTGGATGACATAAATGAGTAAGTGAAGTTTAATGTATAATGTGGGAAATGAGATGGTTGCATTTTAAGCTATTTTCCTGATCAGCAAGCAGGAGGTTTAAAAAAGACATTGTACAGGGCCGGGCGCACTGGCTCACACCTGTAATTCCAGTGGTTTGGGAGGCCGAAGCAGGTGGATCACTTGAGGTCAAGAGTTCGAGACCAGCCTGGCCAACATAGTGAAACCCCCGTCTCTACTAAAAATACAAAAATTAGCCAGGTGTCGTAGAGCATGCCTGTGATCCCAGCTGCTAGGGAGGATGAGTCAGGAGAATTGCCTGAACCCAGGGGGTGGAGGTTTCAGTGAGCCGAGATCGTGCCACGGCACTCCAGCCTGGGTAGCAGAGTGAGACTCTGTCTCAAAAATAAATAAATAAATAAATAAAAATAACAGTAAAATAATAATAATAAAAAAAGACATTGTACAGACCATAGTTTGGTCTTCTAGTGAAAGCTTTCTGGGTTTTCACTAGAAAATGTACTATGCACACTTTTGCCTTAACTCCTTTTCAAATAGAGTTGGTTATAGAAGCACTATTATAGTTAATTGAGAATTCAGGCATTTTACTGTAAAGATGTTATTTTTCCCTGTCTCTTTGCATTGGTGGACTCCAGCAGACTGAATAGAGCAATAATTTGAGTCTAGTGCCTATTTCATTTAATTGCTTTTCCTTCTGATCCTTGACAACTGGCTGAAGAAAACCCTAGTGCTTGAGATTTAATGGTTCTTTTCTGTGGGATCTGGAAAATGTGTGCTCTTCATTTTCTCATCTTTAGAGATTTAAATATATCTCATCCAATGTGTTAGGAGCCATTTTTAAAACCTAGATTTAGGTACAGTTAACTCTTGGATCTTTGAAAGAATGTAATATAGATTTGGTTAAACAGTAACATACATGCCAAAGACCCAAAAAACTGCAGTGTGTCTATATACTCTGTATTTTTATCATATTTACTAGTGAAATGACCACCTCTGCAGTCTGGGAATTACTTTTCTAGGAGATAGAACTTGAGAGCAGTCTTGGAAAAGTAGTAGTCATTATCCAGGTGAAGAATAGCAGGGTAGCCACTCTGGGCAGAGGGGAGGGCATGAGCAGGGACTTAGGTCATGAAGCAACATGGTGTGCTTCTAGAGGGGAACGTAACAAAGAAGGGATGGCAAGAAGCAGAAAAGGGAGGAATAGGCAGGCCATGGTCTACCTGGAGATTGAACAGTTCCATTATAGCAGTCAGGTCCTCTGGGAGATTTTAAGTGACTTGACATGATATATGGGCCCACATTCTTTCACATATAAGAGAAATCACCTCTAATACTACTAAACAGGAGTGAATTGTTTCTCAGATTTTGGAATGATTGGCCCCACCTGGAAGGCTCACTTTTCACCTCTTTCTGCTGTCGTGCCCTGTTCATGATTGCTCAGTTTACTTCCTTCAATGAAAGTGTCCTAAAAGATGTCCTTTTAAAGTTGTTTGCAGCCTAGTTCATGTAAGTAGATGACTGCATAACTGTTATTAGTTACATGCTTGATAAATTGTGTTTAAAATGTTTATATGTCCATAGTGGAATAGTGGGATATTTCTTTAACTTGTCCTCTCCATGAAATTGTTATCTCCCTTGGGGAAAGGGGGTAGATTTTTCTTACTGATGTCAGCTGACAATAGTTTATAACAGTTACCTTTTAGAATCTATTATTTTAGGAGGCTATATTCCATTTCAGTTGTTAAATACATTGGTTTGCATGAATGATGATACTGAGTAAGGAATAAAGAACCATAAAGAAAGTATTACTGAATTAAAGATTTGTGCACTATTTTATTTTTTCCTCTACTTCATTTTGGAGGACATTTAATTATGTGACTGGAATGTTTCTGAGAATGTCATATACTGGATGATGTCTTATGGTTCAATTAAGTTTTAATAGGTAAAGTGCTTTATTTAAATAATAAAAAAAACTTTGACCTTTCTAATGATGAGATCATCCTGATAGTTGTAATAATAATGCTTAAAAACACAGCTGTGTACTTGAAAAAATTGTTCCTATTGAAATAACTTCCCAGTAGGTAGACCTTACTGGTTATTGTATTCTTAGGTATCATCATTGGGCACAGTGCTGGCCAGGTATCAGAATTAGGTAATTGCTACCAGTTGTTCTTAGCAGTTGAGTGTTTCCTATGCTTCTGAGAAAAGCTTTTAAGTTCTTTAAGTTCTCTGCAAGAATTGTAACTCATTTCTTCATTGATCTGTCTTTTCTGTCCCCTGGAAGAATATGCAGGATGGATTATCCAAGAGAGGGAGGGAATTGAAGATAGAGTCTTCACCAACAAGTTTGCACCTCTGATTTCTATATACTAATAATATCATTATCTCCTAGTCACCTGTCTAGAAAGCTTAAAGTCTTATTCTTGCTGTAAAGGAAACAGTGTTGGACTATGGATCCAAAGATAAGTTCAATACATTCTTTATTTTTGAGGTATCAACTGAAATACTCAATTCTTAGCTTCATCATTTACTAGTTTTATGCTTTTGGAAAAATTAAGTTTTGAGTCTTTCATAATACCTATCTAATAGGCTGGCTGTGAAGACTTAAAGAAGTTATGTATTTTAGTCATCCTACTGAAAATATTTTAGTCTTTTTGTTCCTTACTCCTCCCTGGTCAGTTGACAAATCCAGAAGAATCTTCTATATAGTTGCTGAAATTTGCATCTCTCCTTTCCATTTGTACCACCTCTGTTTAGTCCAGTTTCTTCTTAGTTCTCAAACTCTAACAGTGGCCTTGTGATTAGTATCACCACAATTTCACGCTACTGTCATGCAGATTATTATTCTTACTGTAATCTTTCTAAAACCTGGTTCTGTTCATTGCTGTGGTTTGGACTTGTTCAAAATTTTCATTGGTTCTCCTTTGCCTATTGGTTTCAAGGCCCTTTGTAATTTGACCAGTCTCTTTCTTTCTATCTTAGGTTTCCATACTTTGAGATTTAATTTTTAAAAATTTAATCTTGGATTTTAAGTAGTCATTTTGTAGGATATGGAAAAGGAAAATGAGTGTTTAGTGGTACAGTTTGTCTGGGAAACACTAAATTAAAGCAATTTAAGTAAATTTCTGACATTTAGGACTTTAGTGCTTTTTAAGTAGAACTTTTGCGGAGAAATGTGATTTGTACTATTTCCCAAAGGAACTTCTCCCTCCACCCTGCTTTTTTCTTTAAGAATCAGTTTTTAGAACTATCATTTGGAAATGCTTTTAGGAAACTGTTTGTAGTCAGGAAATTTAGTTTTCCATCTCTTTACTGCTTTTAACTAGCTCTCTGAGATAAATTGATCCTAGAGTAAGAAAATCCTCCGAACTTGCAGAACCTCCCCCCACCACCATACACCATCGGTAGTTCCAGGGCTCTTAGTTATACTTCCAGATTACATCACCTCTTCTCCTAGAGGTAACTACTATCAAGAATTTTATATTAATCATATCCTCGCCTTTATTTATAGCTTTGTGTTTGTTTTGTAGCACAGTGTATGCGGCCATGTGCTGCATAACAATGTTTCAGTCAAGAATGAACTGCCTCTACAATGGTGATCCCATAAGATTATAATGGAGTTGAAAACTTCCTGTCACCTCGTGGCATTGTAACCCCACAGTGCAATACATTACTCACATGTTTATGGTGATTCTGGTGTAAACAAATGACTGTGCTCCCAAAGTATATACAATACAAGTATGTACCGTACATAATAGTTGATAATGATAATAAACAACTATATTAGTAGATTTATATGTTTACTATAGTGTACTTTTAATCATCATTTTAGAGTATCCTCCTTCAAAAATGTAACTCTGAAACAGCCTCAGACAGGTGCTTCAAAAGGTATTCCAGAAGAAGGTATTGTTATCACAGGAGATGACAGCTCCATGTGTGTTATTGTCCCTGAAGACCTTCCAGTGAGACAAGATGTGGAGGTGGAAGAAAGTGATATTGATGATTCTCACCTTGTGTAGGACTAGGCTAATGTGTGTGTTTGTGTCTTTGTTTTTAACAAAAAGTTTTAAAAGTAAAAAAAAAAAAGAAAAAGAAAAATTAAAAAATAGAAGAAAGCTTACAGAACAAGAATATAAAGGAAGAAAATAGTTTTGTACAGCTGTGCAATGTATGTTTTAAGCTAAGTGTTATTACAAGAATCAAAAAGTGAAGAATTTTGAATGTCTGTAAAGTTAAATGTTACAATAAACCAAGGTTAAGTTATTATTGAAGAAAGAGTGTATCTTAAAATAAATTTAGTGTAGCTTAAGTATACAATGTTTATAAAGTCTACATTAGTGTCCAAAAGAGTCCTAGGCCTTCACTTTCACTCACCTCTCCCTCACTCGCTCACCCAGAGCAACTTCCAGTACTGCAAGCTCCATTCATGGTAAGTGCCCTATACAGGTGTACCATCTGTATCATATTTTTTACTATGCATTTTCTATATTTAGATATGTCTAGATACACAAATATCATTGTGTTAGAGTTACGTATGTTATTCAATACAGTAACATGCTGTAGAGGTTTGTAGCCTGGAAGCAATAGGCTGTACCATATAGCCTAGATGGATAACAGGCGATATCATCTGGGTTTGTGTAAGTATACTGTACAATGTTTGTGTGACTGTGACATTGCCTAAGGATGCATTTCTCAGAATGTATCCCCGGTGTTAACAATACATGGCTTTAGTGCTACATATTTGGGCAATCTCTAAGCAATCTTATGAGTCTCTGCATTGTTACAAGTTTCTGGCTATTAACAAACATTGCTGCTGTTCTTTTTTTATATTGTTATTATTTTTTGAGACAGACTCTTGCTCTGTCGCCAGGCTGGAATGCAGTGGCGGGATCTCGGCTCACTGCAACTTCCGCCTCCCAGGTTCAAGCGATTCTCCTGCCTCAGCCTCCCGAGTAGCTGGAACTACAGGAGTGTGCCACCATGCCAGCTAATTTTTGTATTTTTAGTAGAGATGGGGTTTCACCATGTTGGTCAGGATGGTCTCGATCTCGCGACCTCGTGATTCGCCCGCCTCTGCCTCCCAAAGTGCTGGGATTACAGGCGTGAGCCACTGCACCTGGCACTGCTGTTCTTATACATGTCACCTGTTTCACTTTTTACCAATTAATATTAGAATACATTAATCATAGATACATGTATACTATGGAATTCACCAGTGGAATGAACTATATATAACTGCAAACATTAACATGAATGAGTCTCATTGAGAGAAAAAAAGCAAATTATAGAAGAAAACAGTGTTAGATCCCATTCATATAAATATGTACTCAAACAGACAAAATTAAAGAAGCTAGTGTTTGAAGTGGATTAACCTTCCTGGTTAATTTAACATTTGTTTTATTTTTAAAAATGCTTTTAATATTATATAAGGTCTATTATGCATTATATTAACATATCTGCCCTCAGCTTTCTTTTTCCACCCTTTTATTTTTTCTACCTTTCTGGGTCCATTTGTTTTCGGTATATCTTTTGTAAACAGCATAGAGTTGGATTTTTTAAAATCTGATATGTTATTGTCCACCATATAACTATGCTTTCAGATTATTGTGATTTCTGATATATGTGGACATGTATTTATATCAACTCCATATTTTTATTTTTCTAACATTTTGAAAGGTTTTTTTCCCTCTAATATTGACTTGTTGCTCTGTTTTATTTTCCATTCTAATTTTCTCCTCCATTTTACTGGTTTGGAAGTTAGGTATCTACCCTGGTTGCTTCCATGCCTCTGATGTCTTTGAAGTTTTGCTGTGTGTGTTTAACAGCTTTTAACATCTACTGCCAATATTTAAACCTCTCCTAAATGATACCAGGACTCTAGAGCATTAATTTTGTTTTTTGTTTTCTTTGAGATGGAGTCTCACTCTGTCGCCCAGGCTGGAGCGCAGTGGTGCGATCTAGGCTCACTGCAACTTCCGCCTCCCCGGTTCAAGCAACTCTCCTGCCTCAGCCTCTCAAGTAGCTGGGATTACAGGCGCCCGCCAACATGCCCGGCTAATTTTTTTGTATTTTTGTATTTTTTTTTTTTAAGTAGAGGTGAGATTTTACCATGTTGGCCAGGCTGATTTGAAACTCCTGACCTCAAGTGATCCGCCCGCCTCGGCCTCCAACTAGCATTACAGGCGTGAGCCACCATGCCAGGCCTAGAACATTAATTTTGACCACACCTCTTAGAACATAAAATATTCTCTTGATTTCCAGTCTTTTAGTTTTGTCAACCTATAAATTAGACATTATTATTAATGTATAGCATTTATTTAGATCTACAAGGTTTACCTGATTCTTTCTCACCTTTCATCTTATGTTTCAGTCTCTCTTTGCAGGGTCATTTTTCTTCCATTGTGTTTAGAAGTTCTTTTGGTGAAAATCTAAAACAGATAAGTTCACGTTTTTAATCTGAAACTACATTGATTTTACCCTTTTTAATGAATAGCAGTTTTTCTTGGTATATAATTCTGGGTTAAATAATTTTTCTCAGCATTTGAAAGATACTCTTGTACTGTCTTCTGGCATTCACTATTGCTATGAGATATCTGTTCCACTAATGGTAAATAATGTATTTTATTTTTATTCCCTACCTGTTTTTAAGAAAAAAAATATGTATTTTATATTCTGTAGTTTCCCAACAATGTATAGATGTAAATTTATTTATCTTGCTTTTTTTTATGTTGTGCTTCCTATATCTGAGAATTCCTATCTGTAATCAGTTCTTTAAAAAAAATTTCAGCCCTTATCCAAATATAGCTTCTCGCTTATTATCAGTCTTCTATCTTGGTTTTTGTTTGTTTGTTTGTTTGTTTGTTTGTTTGTTTAAGATGAAGTCTCGCTCTGTCACCCAGTCTAGAGTGCAGTGGCTCAATCTTGGCTCACTGCAACCTCTGCCTCCCAGGTTCAAGCGATTCTCCTGCCTCAGACTCCTGAGTAGCTGGGATTACAGGTGCCTGTTACTGTGGCTGGCTAATTTTTGTATTTTTAGTAGAGACGGGGTCTCACCATTTTGGCCAGGCTGGTCTCGAACTCCTGACCTCGTGATCTGCCCACCTCAGCCTCCCAAAGTGCTGGAATTACAGGCGAGAGTCACCGTGCCTGGCTTAAACTTCTAATATTTCACCCTGTTTTCTTGGGAAACACTCCAGAGCTGGGTGTGCCTAGGTTTTCACATGTGTGCACATTCACCTATTCACAAGGACATACTCTCTTGCGTAAATCATGGTGAGAAGTTGGGAGAGGTGGGACTCAGAAACTCTGGCTCTGTCTTGCATCATATATTGGAATGAGCATTGGACTTTGGAGTCAACATGAGACACAGATTCTTGTCTCACCATGCAACTAATTAGCTATAGAAACCGTGTAAGCCGTTAACCTCTTTTAGCTTCAACTTCTCTCATCTTGCCTTTGTCTTCCAATTTGTCTTTTATTAAGGGCCTTTTCTTGTAAAGTCTTGTGCTAGGCATTAATGTTTATTTCTAGTTTGCTATCTATAAAATGTAAGTTTTGAGATCAATGGTTTTTAACGTGCTTACTAACCTTATTAACCTGAGGACCAGTGAAAACGTGTAAACGGTAAGAACAAGAGACACAGACCATGAGGCTAGAAATTCTTTCCACCAAGTGTAGAGCAGAGTTGCTTAAATTTAATCTCCCTACAAATCTTGGGGGCTGCTGGGAGTGGATCTTGTTAAAATGTTAATTCTGATTCAATAAGTCGTGGGAGGAACTTGAGATTCTGCGTTTCTAACAAGCTCCCGGAAGATGCTGATGATGTTGGCTTGGGGCCCACTCTTAGTAAGTAGCAAAGCTTGAGAAGAGAAGATAGTTGGGGAAAGGAAAGATTTTAAAGGAGAAGGACGATAAAAGTAAAGGGATTGAGATTACCGAAGGTAATGTTGTACACTAATTATAACGAAAAATTATAGTAGGACACGAGAAGCAGTTCTCTTTGCTGCGATTTTGAGATAATTAGGACATTTTTCACTATAATCATATATACTTTAGTAAATATAAGCACTTCTTATTTGATACAGATTTGTTTTTCTAGGAGTAAAGTGTTTCCCTATTTTTATAAATGTGTAAGTTGAAATGTTAGCTTACTAGAGATCAGAGTCATAATTACTGGTTTTTCATCCTTTGTACATCATCTGATATACATCTTTTGCCCATCCTTTGTTTCATCCTTTATGTCACCATCCATGGAAGGTGGGGGAGTGAGGACACTACCAATTTATTTAAACTCAAGATAGTTTAGATTTATGGTGTGGTATACCAAGTTAAATTTGTGCATCAGAAATATTTAGGAGATAAATTTAAACTATAGTAAATTATTGTGCTTGTCTGTTGAAGTCTCGCTTTTTTGTCTAATACATACCTAAGTGAAACAAATTATTTGATTTTTATCCTGCAAATGTGTGTATGTAACAATAAAATTATTGTTGCAAAAATTATGATGTATTTTATACTTTTCTTGGAGTAAATTCAAAATCTTTTGTGTATTTTATACTTTGAATACATCTTAATTTAATAACCGCATGTAACTAATGGCTACCATGTTGGATGGCACAGCTAAAGGCTTTCACCACATAGACAGTCACTGAGATTAAGGGATAGCTTCATTTCTTATACTTTTCTCATTTCATTTGGTAAGAACACAATAGCCTATAGTTGTATAATATATAAAAGTAGGACTTTTTCTCAGCAGCAGATAGGTGGTGCCCTGGTTGCAGGCTTTGATGGATTCTCAATGAAAATCCATTTGTCTAGTATTTATAAATATTTTGCAGTAAATTTTGTAAAGATTGCCTTATATGTGACATAAAAAGTAAGTATTTTGGTGGTTAGAATTTAGTAGTTGGCATTCACCTATAGGTGTGTTGGTCAACCCCAATATTATGTCTGAACATTTAAACTCTTAATGATTTTTATGTGCTAAGTGCATAGATTTACTGCTGCAGTTTGAGCATTTTTAAATTAAAATATATCTTTCATTCTGAATGTATTGATTTACACATCTCTGTGTCAATATTAAGTCAAGCGAATTTTCCAATAAGTTAAAAAGATCTGGCAGGGCAAGTTAAATTTATTAGATTTGTTATAGGGTTTTTTCTTGTCTGTGTTTGGGCGTCTGCTTTTTTTTCTTGATTGGAATTTTATTTTAAAAATACGACAAAAAATTTAATAGCACATTCCTATGCCTCTTACTTTTTGTGTGTGATTATTCTCTTTAATAAATTGTAAGCCTTCACTTTCCTTATTAGATTCTTGGCATTCTTTGCCACTGTTTTTTTAAAACAATGTATTTTAAGTATTTTTACATTATTGTAAGATATATCATTGTTTGGATTTTATTTGTGTTGAAAAACTAAGCTATATTTCTTTGCATCCTTTTTGTGTATGTGTTTAGGTGCGTTACACCTTTTAAAAAAATCATACTGCAAAGTAAGATTACCTCAACTCATTGGAAATATTTAACAAGGGTTGAAAAGATTCAGGCAAAATCCACCACAGTATCGAAGTGTACATCTGAATGTAGGATTTACATTTGATGTTACAAGTGAAAACTCTATTTGCGTATATTCACTAACTCAAAATATCAGTTGTCAAGTCTTTGGGATGTAGGAGAGTATTGGTCATTCTTTGTCCACACACTAGGAAGACAAATACTGGTAGTCTTGATTCATCAAGTGATGCTACTCCAAGTTCATTGATATACTCATTGGATTATGATTTTACTTAGCTATTTTAGACTGGCATCAATATATCTGTCATGATATGCCATTAATTCAAAGTTGACTTTAAAAGACAAAAGATGTAGTAAGCATGCTTCATACCAAAATACGTGGATTGTGTGAAAAGAGGGATGTGAGGGTGTTATTCAATCAGTAAAACATAGTTTGTAAATGGGTAAAAGCTTCGATGTAAGAGGAGAAGGCGGAAAATGGTACCAGAAACCTTAACCAGGACTTAGTGAACTTGTCAAGAAGTAGCCCAAGCTCAGAGGCTTGTGCCTATACTCTCAGCTCTTTAGGATACTGAGGCGGGAGAATTGCTTGAATCCAGGAGTTCAAGACCAGCCTGGGCAACATAGTGAGGCCTGTCTCTACAAAAAAATTTTAAAAATTAGCCAGGCCTGGTGGCATGTGCCTGTATTCCCAGCTACTTAGGGAGGCTGAGGTGGGAGGATCCCTTGAGCCTGGAGGATCCCTTGGGCCCAGGAGTTCTTTGAGGCTGTAGTGAGCTATGATCATGCCACTGCCCTTCAATCTGGGCAATAGAACAAGACCTTGTCTTAAAAAATTTTTGAAGTGGCAGAAATACTTCTTTTTAAAACAAAACAAAACTACTTTTTTGTGTCTTGGTGGTATTACTTGCAGTTTAAACTGCTAATCCTCCCCCTGCCATTAAATCAAATCTGCCTGGTACTTTGTGATCCCACCAACCCCCCGCCCCATACTGCAAACTCCCCGATGAAGTGGAGTTTGCAGTATGAAATAAAACCAGGCCAGGCACGGAGTGGCTCATGCCTATAATCCCAGCACTTTGGAAGGCCCAGGTGGGCGAATCACCTGAGGTCAGGAGTTTGAGACCAGCCTGACCAACAGGGAGAAACCCTGTCTCTACTAAAAATACAAAATTAGCCAGGCGTGGTGGCGCATTCCTGTAATCTCAGCTACTCGGGTGGCTGAGGCAGGAGAAACACTTGAACCCAGGAGGCGGAGGTGGCGGTGAGCTGAGATTGTACCATTGCACTCCAGCCTGGGCAGTAAAAGCGAAACTCCATCTCAAAATAATTATAATAATAAAAAGTAAAACCAGATTTTATATGATACTTCGGACTTTGGCATTGATAACCAATACTATTATGAGTTTCTTGACTTTGACCTGTTAGTACCTCAGGAATTCCATTCACCATATAACAAAACTGAATTTTTTTCTGTAGATAAAATAGCTACCTGACTTCAATAGATATATAGAGATAACATTTTATAATAGCTGAAGCTAATACTAATTAAATATTATGCAAAGTTTTTACACAGGCACACTCATTAGACCTCACACTACCATATAGCTTGGATACTCTATCTCAGTTTTACAGATTGGAAAATCAAGACATAGGTTGAGTAATTTCCTCAAGGTCACAAAGCTGTAGCAAGTGGCAGAGGCCACAGTTGAAATTAGGTCTCCATAGGGTCAAAGAACATGCTCTTAAATATTACAGCATACTGCTACCTCTTGCAATAAAAGTGTTTTGGCTTTATAATCAGTTGAGTTGTATTATTCTTACTTTTTAAGAAAAGATAACATTTTCAAAATTTGATTGGGGAATTTTCTACCTTAAATTAGGGTAAGGAATTTTTTTTTTTTTAATTATCATACTTTAAGTTCTAGGGTACATGTGCATAACGCACAGGTTTGTTACTTAATGTATACTTGTGCCATGTTGCTGTGCTGCACCAATCAACTCGTCAGCACTCATCAACTCGTCATTTACATCAGGTATAACTCCCAGTGCAATCCCTCCCCGCTCCCCCCTCCCCATAATAGGCCCTGGTGTGTGATGTTCCCCTTCCCAAGTCCAAGTGATCTCATTGTTCAACTCCCACCTATGAGTGAGAACATGCGGTGTTTAGTTTTCTGTTCTTGCGATAATTTGCTGAGAATGGTGGTTTCCAGCTGCATCCATGTCCCTACAAAGGACACAGACTCATCCTTTTTTATGTCTGCATAGTATTCCATGGTGTATATGTGCCACATTTTCTTAATCCAGCTGTCACTGATGGACATTTGGGTTGATTCCAAGTCTTTGCTATTGTGAATAGTGCCACAATAAACATACGTGTGCATGTGTCTTTATAGCAGCATGATTTATAATCCTTTGGGTATATACCCAGTAATGGGATGGCTGGGTCATATGGTACTTCTAGTTCTAGATCCTTGAGGAATCGCCATACTGTTTTCCATAATGGTTGAACTAGTTTACAATCCCACCAAGAGTGTAAAAGTGTTCCTATTTCTCCACATCCTCTCCAGCACCTGTTGCTTCCTGACTTTTTAATGATTGCCATTCTAACTGGTGTGAGATGGTATCTCATCGTGGTTTTGATTTGCATTTCTTTGATGGTCAGTGATGACGAGCATTTTTTCATGTGTCTGTTGGCTGTATGCATGTCTTCTTTTGAGAAATGTCTGTTCATGTCCTTTGCCCACTTTTTGATGGAGCTGTTTGTTTTTTTCTTGTAAATTTGTTTGAGTTCTTTGTAGGTTCTGGATATTAGCCCTTTGTCAGATGAGTAGATTGCAGAAATTTTCTCCCATTCTGTAGGTTGCCTGTTCATTCTGATGGTAGTTTCTTTTGCTCTGCAGAAGCTCTTTAGTTTAATTAGATCCCTTTTGTCAATTGTGGCTTTTGTTGCCTTTGCTTCTGGTGTTTTAGACATGAAGTCCAGGATAAGGAATTTTTTAAAGCCTTTTATTATCTTTCCAGTGGTCCTATACTTATAAACAGATGCGGGTTTCTATTAAATCTTTGCTTAGCTGTTGAATATATGCTGGTATAAAATAGCACTCTTATGTGAAAATATTTGTGCATTATCCAATTAGCAAATATATTATAAATTGCATTTTTTCAGGCATGATATTAGCAATTAATCTGCTTTGCACATTCCTATCTTAGAGTTTTTAAAAACTATGCAGCAAAAGCAAAACAATGCTAAAAAGCCAAAATATGATCACCAGTGCTTGCGATATATTCAGTCATCTGCTTAATCCTTATCCCCTTCGCATTGTCAATACCCATCTAATTCCACTTTAACAACAGTAATTGGCTGATGGAGTAGAAGATATAGATTTGTTTTCTTGATGACTCCTTGACTTTTTTTCCTCTGGTAATACTAATAGAATTCCAAATCCGTACTGGTGCGATCATGTCATGAGTAGGTCAACAGTCATGTCAAGGTCCTATTGGAAACCTCATAGCCAACATCTTAATTTAGACTTAGCTATCTTTTTCACTTGTATGTGCAATTGTAAGCAATTTTTTCAAGTCTCAGCTCTCCATTATAACAGAATTCATTTAGTTCAAAGGGTGATAGTTCTGCATGTGAATTATGTGGCTGAAGCTGGCTACAATGGAGTAAATAGAATGTATAAAAATTTGGGAACCATTTGCTTAGTGATATACATGTGTTTCTTTTTTGAAGTTACATAGGTTCAACAAAAATAGGAAAACACTTATGCATTTTCTTTTTGCTATCACTGTTACTTTTATGATATTATAAACTTTGCGGTAATGAAACATGGATGATTTAATAATGTTAGGTTCTAGGAAAGTGTACTTTAACTTTAAATAGGGTCTTAATCATTCTGTTACTATCAGATAGTGTGTCATCACTGGTTCAATTTAATTCATTACATGTGACAGGAAAAATATGTATTCATAATAGGAAAATGCATTCTTGAATTATAAAACTACTTTGATTTTTTGGGATGGGAGGTATATAATCAGGCAAAGCATTCCAGATATTGAAGTTTGGATTTGTAAGTGTTTGTGTACATATGTGTGGATATATTTACCTGTGTTTTAATATATGCCTTTGGTACCTTTTCATTTTTTTGGTTCATAACCTTGATTAATGTCTATCTACCAACTATACTATTTTCTGTATGTAAATGGACCCACTGCACTCATGATGTCTTGGATAGTAATAGATGATAATAACGTGAAGCTATTAGGTTTGGATTTTTAAAAATTTAGAATTTTGGAAAAAACACAAAAATTAAGTAGGAACAATGGGCTAAAAAATAGAAGCTATAAGCTTTTAAAACTTACAGAAAAGAACTTTTATAGGGACTTAAAATGAAGGCATTCTGATTACCCTTAGGTTTTATAATTTCTGCTAATATTGTTCTATTAAATTGAAATCTAGAGCGGTTCTTTACACTGATATTTGTTTGTTTATTTGTTATCCGCCAAGTACAGAGATTGTATACATCCAGGAGCGAGGCTTTATTATCATACTAATAGGTTTCTGGTACTGCCATTTATTTGTTTGGAAGGCCAAAGCAATCAAATTGGAAGCACATAAAGAATCAGTAACAGTTTTCTCATGTCATGATGCATTGATTTTTTACATCAGTTGTATTTTAAATCTGAGCCACTTGGAATTTTGACCAATAAATTCAAACTTTTATATTAAGTAAGCTTACCCGGTTTTGTCTTTTACTTAATGCCATTTGAAACAAAATTGACATAAACCTAGATGATTGGTTTCCTTTTTAAGGTGATGGTTGAACATGCTAATCTTAAGAGGATTTTTAACATCATTCCAAATTGTGGCTGTTTCATGTACTTATGTGATAACTAACAGTTTCCACCTTTTTCTAGGGCCAAGGAAAAACAAAATAAAACAATACTTTGTAATGGAAACAACAGTAGACCATGGGTCAGCTTTGAGTTCTAATCCCAGCTTTGTAGAAATCTAGCATTGTGACTTTAGGCAAGACATTTGAGCATTTTGTTTTTATTCCTCCTTGATATGAATGAACTTAAGCTTTTTATTTTATTCTTTTTACCTATATAAATGATGTTAAGTAGAAAGGTTGCCATAGGCCTAAATCACTTCTCAGACCGAGAAAAATCATGTAAGTACCACATTTCCAACCCTATGTGTGGATTTATCAGGAATTAAAAGTGAAAAAAATGATCTTTCATATTTCAGGTACTGAATATATGAGATTGAATTTTTTTTTCCCTTATCTCTGAATTTGATATCAAATTTTGCCTTTCTTTGTAGTTTGCTAGATAAGCTTGCTCTTTGGAGCCAAAAAGACCAGGACTCAAATCCTGGTTGGACCTGTCGCTATTTTTGACTGAGTGATTTTGTACAGTTTACTTAACCTCTGTACCTTGGTTTCTACTTTTGTAAGTGGGAATAGTAATCTTTACCTGGAAAAGTTTATGGGAGAAGAGAGGTTTAATGAGTATAACATATGTAAAGTACTTGGCAACAGGACAGGCCCATCACAGGTGTCCAAAAATGTTTTATCTTTTCCTTATTTTAGGTTTATGACTATTCCTTTTATTGTTTGTCTCACTTCGACCAGTTGCATGCCAGCTATCCACAGGCAAGTAAACCACCCAGAAACTAAACCCAGCTACTAAATGTCATCATTCCACATTGCAGGCCTAAGTGGAAGGGCGCTCCCTGGACTTAAACTAGTCTCAGAGCTATAGGAAATTCCTAGTCAACTCTGAAGTCAGCTTCAAAGCCTCTCTTGGGTAGTTTTGAGTTTATTGGTTTCAATCTAAATTTCCATGGCAACAATGGGGCTCAGGCTAGGATGGTCCCTTACGATTAAGAAAGTAAGCCCATTGCAATTGAATATATAAAAATGTTAAAAAGGCACAGTTTGTATCACTATCCTTCAAAAGACTTTCTTGGTCACTATATTTCTCTTATTTTTCTATTTACTCAGCATTTGAGAAACCTTCTAAGAAATAATATCTCACTGTTAGGTACTTCTAAGAATAATCATTATTTGTCTTAATATTCAAACAGTGGTTCCTATTTAGTATCCGTGTTAAGACTGCACGTTGCTTTTCTTTTTAAAAACCATTTTCTCAGATATCATTTTTGCAAAGCAAACCATTCTCATATTCTCTGCAAAATAATTAAGTAAACACATTTAGCAAAGTCTTAATTGAGCTTTTCCTACAGCTTGTTCTGTGAGCATAGAATCAGGCCATTAACATTATTTGAACATATTTCTGTAGTATAATTAACGGCCAGGATAGGTTGATTCTGAAAAGGCCGTCTAGCAATTCTGACACTGAGAATTAATTACGAAAGAAAAGATAGATTTGTGCTCCAGCTAGAATTAACCAGTGTTCAAAACATAAGCAGTCACCTTGGGCTCCTAACAAGAAAATGACACTCCTTTTTTTAATACCTGACTTGTGAAGTTTATTTAGACAACTCTTCTGCTTGTCAGCTCTGTCTTTTTCTGTTTAATTAAATTTAGAAAATAGTTCTTGTTTTTCTTCAGCCACTCCAAAGTTCATGTTTGTTGCATTTAATAAAATCACATTTTATGTGTGTTTGTGTTTAAGTGGTTCAGATGCTTATCAGAGGTCATTCATTCTAGGAGAAAGGGGATGACATTCAACTTAACACTTCTTCCCAATTTTAAAGAATATCTCTTTAATTAAAGACTTGAAAACTGTTAGTTGTTTGCAAGGAATGGCTCACATAAAATGCTGGTACTGTATTTTGCTGGTTTTTTTTCCAAGTGAGCACAATTATTTTAATGCTTCTAATGCAACTTTCCTCATTTTACAACAACAAAGACCCTCTTCAAATGTCTTACATTGGTTAATGCAGAGAAACACTGTGATAGTGGGGTTAATTCTGAGTGCACAAAGAGCTATTGGAGGGTACGGAGAGGGCATCTGTTGGATAAGCTTTCAATATGATGAGAATGATAACAGATCTGCCACTTGTGCAAAAGACAAGTAATCTTTTACAGTATTTGACTTTAAAAAGTGTCATTTTATTTGCTTAAAAAGCATATTTTAGATGAAGGGGTTATGAACTTTTGTGTCAGACTTCCTGTCTTCTTGCACTGTTAATGTTTTGGATTGCAGGACATCTGGATTTTGTTCTAACGTATCTTAAGTAGGTATAAAAATTATATTTGAAAATTACTTTTATAAAGGTGCTTGAACACTCTTTTGCTAAGGTTTCTTCTTACATTTTCACTATTAACCCTCCCTTCACCCAGAAAAGTAGCCTCTCTCTCTTTTATGTGTGGCTACGTATATATCCAGTTATTTGGGAAGTCATATACTACTCTTAACAACTGGCCTCATCTTAGATCAATTAAATCATAACGTCTGGAGGTGGAACCCAGACATTGTCATTTTAAAAGAGATTTGGTGATCCTAATATGCAACCAGGGTAACAGAATTTTAGAAGAATCAGGAATACCTGTGATTGAATTCTGTTTCTTAATGTATTCACTTTGGGGCCTTGGGCAAATGATGCTAGTCTTTAATAAGATTCTGTTTTCTCACTGGGGTTGTTGTGCAGATTAAGGGATTATAGAGCACCTGGTATAATGGTTAATGGTTGTTCAGCAAATACAGGGTGCCCATGAAGCCTGAAAACAATAGATAATAAAGTTTTAGAGACTGAAGTTGTTCTGGATGACAATGTATGTATTTGCCTTTGTGTCCAGACTTCATGGAAACTGTGAACATCATCATATAATATGGTTTTAAGCTTTTGTTTTCTTTTTATTTCTTTCTTACAGTGACCTGGAATCTGGCTTCACAGTGTAATTGGTCTAGTTCTACCCTCTTGAATTACACAGAATAAGTTAGATTCCCCCTTTTCACAAGACCTAAATTTAAGTTCTAATTCTTCTACTAGCTATCAATGTATCCTCTCTAAGTCTTTTTACCTGTAAGAAAAGTATCAAGATACCAGACAAATGAAAGGAATACAGTTGCCACATGATAGTCCCACAAATACTTGCACATTTCTTATATCTTTTTCATGCTAGATCACCTAATTTCTCCCTCCCTCCCTCCCTCCCTCCCTCCCTCCCTCCTTCCCTTCCTTCCTTCCTTCCTTCCTTCCTTCCTTCCTTCCTTCCTTCCTTCCTTCCTTCCTTCCTTCCTTCCTTCCTTCCTTTCCTTCCTTCCTTCCTTCCTTTTCTTTCTTTCTTCTTTTGTCTATCTTTCTTTCTGTCTTTCCGTCTTTCTCTTTCTCAGAATCTCACTCTTGTGGCCCAGGCTGGAATGCAGTCATGTGATCTTGGCCCACTGCAACCTCCACCTCTTGACCTCCTGGGTTCAAGTGATTCTTGTGCCTCAGCCTTTCAAGTAGCTGAGACTATAGGCATGTGCCACCGCGCCCAGCTAATTTTCTTTTCTTCTTCTTCTTCTTCTTCTTCTTTTTTTTTTTTTTGTTTCGTTTTTGTTCTTCGCTGGGTGAATTTATGTGTTTTTAGTAGAGACAGGGGTTTCGCTATGTTGGCCAGGCTGGTCTCAGACTGGCCTCAAGCGTAGATCACCTAATTCCTTTCAGCTGTTTTTCACCCTTTTCCAAACCCTTGTACCTTTTTGATTGCTCACCTTTAAATATGCTTTTTTTTTTTTTTCTTTAAATGTCTTTGAAATGTGGTGCCCAGAAGTAAAATACTGTTGAGTTTATTGCATATTTGTCTTCTTTTGCTCTGGGAACACAAGTCACATTAAAACAGTCTAACAATGCTTCATTTTGGGGGAGGGGAAGAGGGTCTTATTATATCACATTTAGCATTTAGGCTAACATTATACTGAGCACCTGTTTGGGTTTACAACTAAAACTCAATTTATACAAACATGTTGAGGTCAGTTTTCCTTTCCTCTAGAACAGTTAGAAAAAGAGAGAGTGTGTGTACGTTAAAATAAATTCCAGCTTAATGTCCCTGTTACATTTCTTCTTTTCAGTTGAAGGCTGGATTTCAGCCTGTCAAGACTTTCTTTTGAATCTTGATTTTGTCACCTAACACGGTCTGATATAATTAAATTTGAGAAGTATACATTATATTTCTTCATTCTGAGACTTTGAAACAGGGCTGATTAAACTGAAGGAGCCAAGAATAGCACCTGGTAGGCTGCCATTGGAAATGTCTTTACAGATTTATTCCAATTCATTTATCAGTTTTCTTTGCCTAAGTTTGTTTAAATTTCTATAATTTCACCTAACTAAACTCTTGACTAGCCATAGTTTACTTTCATTGTTGCAAATAATACCACTAAAGACTGTCAAATACCCTTTTGAAGTTCTAATACATGATATTTCTTACCATCATCCTTTCAGTATAGTAACCTTTTCAGTAAAATTAAATGACACTTTTTCCAGAATTTATTCTTAGTGAACCTATGCTAGCTCCTGGTGATTAATCATCTCTGTTCCTAGGTCTTCATAAACTGATGCAGAATTCTACCTTCACTCGCCATTGCTTTGTTAGTTATTAATTTGTTGGTCTCCTGAAATTTTTAGATACAAAGAAAATATAATTCCAGGATTGCATTTGAATTATCCTTGAATATCTACATGAACCTAGAAATTTGAACTAATTAAAAAAAAATGTTCTCTGTCTTGGGGTGCAAGATACTTATAGAAAGATTTATAGTAAAAGCAGCATTTGAGTTGGAAAAGGAAACAGGGACAAACACTAATATCCCTTTTAAGTACATATTTTGGGGCCAGGTGTGGTGGCTCATGCCTGTAATCCCAGCACTTTGGGAGGCTGAGGCGAGCAGATCACTTGAGGTCAGGAGTTCAAGACCAGCCTGGTTAACATGGGGAAACCCCATCTCTGCTAAAAATACAAAAAATTAGCCAGGCGTGGTGGCGTGCGCCAGCGGTCCCAGCTACTCAGGAGGCTGAGGCAGGAGAATCGCTGGAACCCAGGAGGCGGAGGTTGCAGTCAGCCGAGATTGAGCCACTGCACTCCAGCCTGGGCAACACGAGCGAGACTGTCTCAAAACATATATATGTTTTGGGTTATATTTGTTATTGTTGATCAAAATATCTTTACAATGTAAATATTGTTACCCATATATTTACTTATTATATCGGGGCCAGAGAGATTAAATAATTTACTCAAAAATCTGAGGATTTGAAGAGTCTTTGTCACCCCTACCAGCCCTCCAAATAGTGAATTTCCATGTTTTCTGTTCATTTTCTGGCTTCAAACATTGCCAAACATAAATTAGAATCTCATTCTTTTTTGCCTTTAGCATTTTACGTTTTGGGCTCTTGGGCTCTAGTCTTCCTCGTGGTATTCCGATGAGTTTGTGCTAATGTTTTATGTTCATCCTTGGCTTCATTCCATATCATGTACATATTCTTTTAACCTTTGGCCTTATTTAATTTCATTTATTTATTTATTTATTTATTTTTGAGGTGGAGTTTCACTCTTGTTGCCCAGTCTGTAGTGCAATGGTGCAATTCTGACTCACTGCAACCTCCATCTCCCAGGTTCAAGCAATTCTCCTGCCTCAGCCTCCCAAGTAACTGGGATTACAGGTGCACGCCACTGCACCCAGCTAATTTTTGTATTTTTAGTAGAGACAGGGTTCGCCATATTAGCCAGACTGGTCTCGAACTCCTGACCTCAGGTGATCTGCCCGCTTCGGCCTCCCAAAGTGCTGGAATGCAGGCATGAGCCACTCTGTGCCTGGCCAGGCTTATTTGATTTATTATCTTAAATACTTGCTTCATAAAATGGGTCACACATATCCACCCCACCCTCCACTTGCTTAATGACAGCATTGATTGTTTTTATTTAGAATTTTGAAGAAAGTAACATATCCTTCTTTATGATATAGTTTCTTCTAGTATTTTCATCCAAGTCAAACGTATTACTTAACTAATTAAAAGCGTGCATCCCCAAATATCTGTCTACTCCCATTTCGTCATCTGTACCGGTCTTATATTAAATTTTTTCTTCTGGAGTTCTTCTTTTTTTTTAAGTAATATCAGTGTTGTCTTTTCAGTTGTTCATACTGTAAACCCTGTTGTCATCCTGATTTCTGTCTTTCATAATATTTTAATTCCTTAGTAAATCCTAGTGGATCTATCTTCATATGTATTCAGAATCGCATCCATTCTTACCACCTTCAACTTCACCTTCTTGTTCTAGCACCACTACGTGCCTTTTTTGATTTTTACAAAAACTATTCGCTTTGCCTTTGCTCTCTACAGTCTGTTCTCAAAACAACAGCTAGATTGACCATGGTCAGATAAGTCCCATCTCATAATTCCTATACTCAGAAATCTTGAATGACTTCCTGTCTCATGAAAATAAAATCCTACAGTAGCTTACAGGACAAGACCCTATATCAAAGCCCCCCTCCCCATCTTTCTGACCTTCTACTTCCTGTCTCTTTGCTCATTCCTGCCTAGCACCACTGGCCTTGCAATCTTGCCTGCATGCTCTCAAGGTAGCTCTTCCCTCAGCCTGTGCTGTTGTTCCATTGGGTACAAGCATGGCTTTCTTCCTCACCTTTTTGAGGCATTCTCTGACTATTTAAAAACTGTAACCCTCTTGCCCCAGTACTCTCAATTTCACTTTTTTGCTTTTTTTTTCCCCATAGCACTTATCTGATCTATGTGTTTTTATTGTGTGTCTCCTCTTAGTGGAATATAGGCTCCATGAAAGCAGAGATTCTTACCTATTTTGTTCATAGCTATGTGCCCATGGCCTTAGCACACTGTGCCTGACACATAGTACTTGGTCAGTGTTTGAGAGAATATATGTATTCTGTACATTCAGCTTTTAATCCTGCATTTTAACTTAATATATAAGTATAAATAACCATACATTTTAATGATTGCATGATATTTCATCATGTAGATGTAAATATGTTCTTTGTTTAGGTTCTCACTTTTATACTGTTATAAATAATTTTTGTTTGTTTGTTTGTTTTGTTTTTGAGATGGAGCCTTGCTCTGTTGCCCAGGCTGGAATGCAGTGGCACCATCTTGGCTCACTGCAAGCTCTGCCTCCCGGGTTCATACCATTCTCCTGCCTCAGCCTCCCGAGTAGCTAGAACTACTGGCGCCTGCCACCATGCTTGGCTATTTTTTTTTTTTTTTTGTATTTTCAGTAGCGATGGAGTTTCACCATGTTAGCCAGGATGGTGTTGAACTCCTGACCTCATGATCTGCCCACCTTGGCCTCTCAAAGTGCTGAGATTACAGGCGTGAGCCACTGGGCCTGGCCATAAATAATGTTTTGATGAACATTTTGGTGAATGAGATTTTCCCTTCTGAGACACACACAATGCATGCATAGGCATATAATTATTTCCTTAGAATGAGTTACTTCAATAGAATTACTTTGTTGAAAACTATAAATATTCTTAAATATTTAAAGCCAAAAGGCTTGTACCAATTTATGAATGGTGTCTAGATAATTCTAACAGAAACATCAGACAGTCCTCAACATTACATATGGGCATTTCTCCTGTATTATGTCTGTGTGTTCATAAAGCAAATCAGATATAAGGGAACACAATTTGCACTGAGAACCAGCTAAGGTAGGATGCTTGCACATCCTTTACAGTTGCATTGTTTTAGTGGCTTTGTGCTTTATCATAGATGATTTTCAAAATGTGTAAAATATTACATTAATGACAATGCTAATCATGAACTGGAAAAGAAAGGCTAATACTCTTAAGCAAATGGTAGATGTAAGTAAGAGCTATATTTAGGTTGGGCATGGTGGCTCACTCCTGTAAACCCAGTATTTTGGGAGGCCGAGGCGGGCAGATCACCTGAGGTCGGGAGTTCGAGACCAGACTGACCAACATGGAGAAACCCCATCTGTAGTAAAAATACAAAATTAGCTGCGTGAGGTGGTGCATGCCTGTAATCCCAGCTACTCGGGAGGCTGAGGCAGGAGAATCGCTTGAACCCAGGAGGTGGAGGTTGCAGTGAGCCAAGATTGCACCATTGCACTCCAGCCTGGGCAATAAGAGCAAAACTCTGTCTCAAAAAAAAAAAAAAAAAGAGTTGTATTTGCTGAGTGATGTGATAGCTATATACTCACAGCTGTAAAAAACACCTCTTAGTATTAACTGTTTGCCTGAAAATAACTGTTATTGTGAATCTAAAAGCCTAATTTTCCAACCACAAGTTTCTCATTGAAACCATTGTTTTAATAGCATTTTTTAAATTGTGAAGTTTGTTAAGAGTAAAACTGCCACAGTAGCAAAACAGTCTATATTCTATTTTAACTGTCTACTTTTGTATTAAATTCAAAAATGGAATCTCAGTATTTCAACTACATATTTTAACATACTTTTAAGGAATTTGTACTCATTCTTTAAGTGTTAATTTAAATATCACTTTTGGATGCATCTTTCTTGATCTTTCCCAAAGTGATCAAACTGGTTAGAAGAATAATGAAGGAAAGTAAACAAAGGAATGGATATTTTCCATATATTTCATTAATAATTGGATTGATGAGTTAATTTTTCATATACGGATATGATATTCATTCATATCTTTTGCCCATGTATTGATTTGTGTGAACTGTATATAAAAATTAATAATGCTATGCCTGTCATATTTGTGTGTAATGAATTAATTCAGTATACAAAATGGAGATCTGTAATAGTGATACATATGCAGTTTTAGACCTAATGATAGAAGAATATCTAAAGATTAAGGAGTTTACCCTTCCCACAGCATAGGATGACTTTCAATTGGTAAGAACAAGTGAGCACAAAAGGAAGTTTTTACTTTTCAATATCTTTATTTTATGTCTTTTTTCTGTATTTGAATTGCTTGAGCTAAGGCTAGATAACTGCTAGTCAAGTATCTAAAATTTCTGTATTTATAAGAAAGTTACACTTACAGAATGCTGTGGTAAAAACTTGCAAAATATTTGCTCTTTCATCTTTTATTGGGGATCTCTTTTACTGTAGATATTAGGTTAGATCACACAGAAAAGCATAGAACTTTTTTATATATACATTTTATTTATACGTTAAGTTTCAAGCCTTAAATATATTCCTTAGAACAGCTGGTTCCCTAAAAGTGTGGAAATGTTGATGAATTGTCTTAATAGTTACAAAAAAGAAAAAGAAACCTCACACATCATGGATACTTATCGGCCAGTTTACAGTGTTAAAGTAACCATGTAGCAATGAATCTGTGTGTGAAATGCATGCATATGTATGTCTTCCTAATTCTTTTAAGAGTATAAAATAATACAGTTTTCTGTTCCTGCTTTTGCTCGTTACTATTGTGATAAGTGAAATAAAACTCCTGGAAAGTATTGTTTTTCTCTTCAGGAATTTCTTTAAATTTCATAAAGAATAGTAACTGTTTATTTTCAAAAATTGAATTCTACTTTGCAATTTTTCTGTATTCAGTTACAAATACAAAGTATTAAGTTTTCTTTCTCTATTAATATACATTGATTATAAATAAATGCATTTGCCTTTATAGATTTGCATGTTTGAAAATCAGTATTTTATATATAAATTTAAGCATTGGACTAAAGCAATTCCAGGGACTTGAGGTTCTTAGAATTTTTAGGGCCTTTGTATTGCCAGTAGTGAATAATTCAATGACTAATATCTCAAATAATAAATCATTAGTCAAATTAGCATTACCTTTTAGAGTTGAATGTGAAATTTGACGATCAGCCTATTCATGACAACACAGGAGCCTACCAGTTCCTGTTTTTTGCGCTCATTGCTGTTTAAATATTCTGCTTCTTCTTTTTCAACTCTCCTCAGTCATGTCTAGTTTGAGGGGCACAGGAAAAGTATTTAATGTAATATTTGCAAAGGAAATAAATGAGCTCGCAGAGTCATTTTTTTTTTTTTTTTTTTTTTTTTTTTTTTAGGCTATGATATCTAAAAACTTAATACTTAGAGCCAGCAGCACATTTTTGTCTTTCCTAAAGTATGCATTATGGAGATGTATTAATAACTTAATATGTGGGTGTACCCAAGTGAGGACTTCACTGATATTTGTTTCTTTCTTAATTTTTCTTTATGAAAGGAGCAGACACTTCTGAAATAGATTGTAGCTATGGGGAATTTCGTGTCCTTGGTTGTTCAACACACATACACCTGCTGTATTGTTTGGCCATAAACCAGAAAAAAGTTGTAGCTGAAATGGAAAAAAAAAATGGGACATTCTGTTGCATTTTGAGTATGTTTTCAAAGAGTTGCTGGAAGGTAAGCCTTGACTCAGTGATGTAATGTGTGGAGTCAAATGGAGTATTTGCTGTGCCGGAGAAAACTAATGGAAACATTCACTTGGGGTAAGACAAATGGTATTAAATGAGAAAACACACCATGAATTGCAAATGGAGCTGAGTTAATTTGTTGCTACAGTAGTGTTGCCCTACTGTTAAATGAAGGCTGTGTAATTATCTTGCTGGCAGAGATAATGTCAAAACCTCATTTCTCCTTACATGCCTCGTTTTTACATGAGGGCTAATTGAGCTGCAAGGTGACAACTGATTATATATGGCTATCATCCGGTCCTCTTGCTCAATTTGCAAATAACGTTACCCTTTTTTTAAGTGATGATTTTTATCGGACTTCAAGTAAGGTATTAAAGAAACTTTTTGAACTCTTTGAGTAATTCACAACATTCCTTTCCGTCTGCAAATTATTCTGGAATAAATTATCCTTTTTATACATACTTCTTTTTTTTTTTTTTTTAAGTTGAGATGGAGTTTTACTCTTGCTGCCCAGGCTGGAGTACAGTGGTGTGATCTTGGCTCACCACAACCTCCGCCTCCTGGGTTCAAGTAATTCTCCTTCCTCAGCCTCCTAAGTAGTTGGGATTACAGGCATGCGCCACCATGCCTGGCTAATTTAGTATTCTTGCTAGAGATGGGGGTTTCTCCATGTTGGTCAGGCTGGTCTCGAACTCCCAACCTCAGGTGATCTGCCTGCCTCGGCCTCCCAAAGTGCTGGAATTACAGGCTTGAGCCACCGTGCCCGGCCTACACATACTTCTTTAAAACTTTCTCTTCATTCTTCTGACGTGTCTATAAAACCATATTTAGAGATAGCAATATTTGTTTTCTATTTACTCTGTAGAGCATTATAGTTACGTTGAGTCAAAAATTATTTCTCTCCTGTTTTAATTTCTGGAAGTTTAAGCTTTTTTAGGTATTGAAAACAGGATGTCAGCAGTTCACATAATAGGAAAATGTACCTTATTTCTTTATCAATGTCAATCAAATCCTTATTTAGATTTCTTTCTTGTGGATATATAGGACTGAACTCATTAACCTGAGGTCTTTTCTGTCTCACTATCATGGTAGGTCTCAGTAGAAAAAAAAGTTTGTTTACCATGGAACCAGTCTTATTAATTTTGGCTCAGTCCACGAGGAGGCAGCATTTTATACAGCACAATTTTTTATTTATTTGAAGTTTGAAGGGTTGAGCAGTATAACTATTTTTTTGTGTGGTTTTTAATGTTCCTGAATATATACTAGATGCAATTCATTACTTCAAGGAAAAGACCTAATAGTGGCCGTATAATTGCAAGATAAATTGTTGCTCCCTTGGAGAATCTTCTGGCTTAATGCAAAATTCTGCAAAGGAATTCAAGATAGGATGTTAAGCTAGGGTAGTAGGAAGGGATATTACCTTTACTTGTGGGGTAGTCTAAATTTGAGAATAAATACCAGACAACTGGGTACTTTGGAATCCAAGTGTAGTTTGGAGTCAATAGAAACCCCATAGCAACTTAGCAACTTGTCCAAAGTCATTAACAATAGCAATAACAACAAAAGTTTATTTATAGAACAACAATAGTGTGTTGCCCAATATTTCATAGTACTGTTAAAGTTTTCAAAGTTTACTGCTAGGAAAGAGTAGGAGGAATAGCTGATCTGTACTGTTTTTTTGGGTGCCAAGTGTCTTCGTTAACCTTTACAACAACTGCATGAATTAGATACTATTATCCCTTTTTAACAGATGAAGAAACCAAAGTGCAGAGATGTTAAGTGAGTTATTCAGGATCACATTGCTAGTAAGTGACTCATGATCCTAAGCAAACCCTGTGGTTTGGACATATGTGTCTATCTACAGTTTATTAATGACAATATGGTGAGCCGAAAGCTTGTTTCAGATTAGACCACTGGTAAATGTACAGTGTGGTTCACATCTGGATCTTTTCACTCTAGGTTCATTGTTTTTGCCCTAGTCTTTGTTAATTTCCTTTTCTATTCTTAAAGCCAAGCCCCATATTTTCTTGATCAGTGTTTCTCTGTCCTAGTAGTTTTCCAACTGTGTTCCGTGCAGCCCTTGATTCCCATAAGTTATCTCAGGCCTAGTGAAGGTGCCAAGGCATGGGTAAGAGGATAGGAATCCAGCCTGCCATCAGTCATAGTAATTCACTTAGCCTTAAGGTTCCAAGCAAGATTTTTATTAGGAAAATTTCCCTGCTGAAAAAGTTAAAAAATAATATGCTATATTCCATGTAACATTATTCCTAGACCTCTGTTTACACCTGTTTATGAAGTTAATAAACCCAATGTTGTGTTTTAAAAAATGGAGGGGGGCATTCTGTGTTGTTTTCAGTAGTATATCTAAGCCACTTGTCTCCTCCTCAAGCACTGGAGTACTTTTCAGATCATTTGGAATTGCTAAGGTTGAGCTTGACTGCTGGTCAAGTAGGTCACTAGGCACTAGTGTGGTGATAGTTTTCTTGCACTGCAGTGCTTGGTGGTAGAAAGGAGAAAAGTTGTATGCTCAGGTATGTTCAGAACTTGGCATGCCTGATTGAAGAGAGATATTCTTCCTTGAAATTCCAATATACCTGCTTCAGAAAACACAAACTAGAACCAGTCCCCAGAGAGAATAATTTTTCTGTCCTTAAGGACTTGCCATTGCCTGTCAGAGATCCTTTGGGTCAGTTCAGAAGCAAGGCAGGTACCTCATCATACCCTGCAGAGGAGGGTGTCTGTGAGCCGTGTACCCTGTGTTTCTCCTCTACTTCTTGCACTTGTCAGGGGATGAAAACAGTGGTGATGATCCGGTTTCTGAAAGTCTGTATGTCACTCAGACTTTCAGTGAGCCCGACTCTAGATAACTGCAGTTATCTCAGAGGAAAGTGGGGAAAAGACCATTGGCAGAAGAGGAAATACCAATGTGTGAAGACAGTTTTGAAAATGAACTTGGCACAAATCAAAGTTTGAAAAGAATAAACAGGATTATTTTGTGCAGTTAAAAAGAGGAGTTTCTCCTAAATGTGGTGGGCTTGCCTAAAATGCATTAAATATACACACACACGCCTTGATGACAAACGTCATCATAAATCTTCTGGCTGCTTGAAGTGTCATCTATTTTTCAGTTTTTTATTCTCCAAGTGTGATTTTATCTCAGTAACTGCTGTGCATGTTTTTAGATAAACCTTTTCTTCAGTTTTAGTGACACCAGAGCTCCTCCTGTCAGCAAAGCAATGGTGTTTGTGATTATTTTATTAAGTTTTGTAGCAGATGCAGTTATTTACCCTCATGTTGAGTTGTAATTTTAAATGTCTGGTTTGCTTCCGCATACAAGGAAAAACCAAGTGTATTGTAGAAGTGACTGAAAACTGCAGCATTTCAGGAAGGTATAAATAATGCACAAATAGTACAGAGGTATTTTCTTTCTTTTTTTTGTTTGTTTGTTTTTTCCAGAAGTGAATGAAATTACTCACATTATCAAAACTTTTTATTTTTAAACTTTGAGTATTCTCTTAGCTTTTCAAGTGAAATTAGGGCTAACTGAGCATCCTTTTTTCCTACCCCATTAAATAACACTTACCACTGTCTATGCCAACTTTTAAAGTTTAAATCTTAAGATAGTGCCATCTTATACAGAGAAAGTGAAAAATGAAAACTTTAATTGATTAGTACCTAAAGAAAATATACCCGCCATGGGAAACAGACAGTCATTCTTTATTGTTAAAACAGGGTTGGGGGTGCTACTAACTTCCAGTCAGAAGAGTCCTGGGATGCTGCTAAGCATCCTGTGTACACACCAGTCTCCCACAGCAAAGAATTAACCTGGCCACAGATGTCCATCATGCAGGGGTTGAGAAACTCTGCTGTAAATAAAGCACCTACAGAATTGGAGGTTCGTAATTGTTGGGCCATTATATTCAGAATGTTTGAAGTTTGCGTATTCACTTAATGTTTTATTTGATAACCTTAATTAAGGGAGAATGTGTTCAAGAAAATGTATATAGGTGAGAATTGGCTGCTGTATCTTATTATATTTGGAAAGTGTTTGTTGCAGAAGTGGAAAAACTGGGTTTTTTTCATTCATTCAACATGTACGGAGCCCCACTATTTGCAAGACATTGATGAGCAAAGAGGAAAACAAATACCCCTGAGAAGTTAAATGATGAAACAGTCAGTGACTTCCAAAACCATTTGCTCAGAGCTGTGATAACATACGAGGAATAGGATACTGTGGGTATAGCGAGGAAGGACACGTAGCATGCACTCACAAGGTGGATGTAGGCAAGGGTCTTGGAGTACAAGCTTCTTAAGCTGAGCCTTACAAAATGAACAGGAGTAACCCGGAAAATGAGGTGGAGAGGAACAATAAAAAGCATTTCGGCCGGGCACGGTGGCTCATGCCTGTAATCCCAACACTTTGGGAGGCCAAGGCAGCGGATCAGAAGGTCAGGAGATTGAGACCATCCTGGCCAACATGGTGAAACCCCATCTCTACTAAAAATACAAACATTAGCCAGGTGTGGTGGCGTGTGCCTGTAGTCCCAGCTACTTGGGAGGCTGAGGCAGGAGAATCGCTTGAACCTGGGAGGTGGAGGAGGTTGTAGTGAGCCGAGATCACACCACTGCACTCCAGCCTGGTGACAGAGTGAGACTCTGTCTCAAAAAAATAAAAAATTAAATTAAAAAAAAGGCATTCCAAGCTAGAATAGCCTGATGTGGGACAGTGAGTTATAGACCTCTCTCTCTCTCTCTCTCTCTCCCTCTGGAATTTTGTGTCTCTTGATCTCTGTCTCTCTTTCTTGGGTGCGCTAATGGGTTCATAGGCTGTCTCTCTCAAGCACTTTTGGGCTCTCACTTGTTGTGGTGTCTGTCTTTAGCCCAGCTCAATCTCTGGTTTCTCCCCGAACTGGGTTGGAGCTCACTTGCTCTCTCTCAGGCTCACCTGCTCTCTTTCTCATTCATTCTCAACCAGACTTGGGCTCTCCTGGGCTCACCTCCCTTTTGCTTTCACCCTGCCTGCTTGTCAGTGTTTCTACCCTTCCTTTTTTCCATTTCCTGGAGCTAGCTTATATGTTTGTAATGCCGTAAGATGAAGGTAATGATAATCCTTTGTTAAGCATGGAGAGAAGAGTGCAAAGTGGGTGATAGTGAGAAATAGGACTGTAGCCAGCTCTCAATGGGATATTAGAAAAAGGAGTTTGATTTTTTATGTCACAGGTATGCAGGGGCTGTTGAAGGTTCTATATTGAAAACATATCTAGAATCTGATCTTTCCTTATATTTTGAAGGATTTTTTTTTTTTTTTTTTTGTTAGCAGTGGGTGATATGTTTATGTTTTAGAGTGAGTCATGATCCATGACATAGTATAGTGGTTGAGAGGTATCTTTTGGCCTTAGCTGATCTGGTTTGAGTTCTAGATCTAGTACCTAAAGCTCTACACATGCCATCTAACCTCTTCATGCCTCACTTTTCTTAGCTGTAAAACAAATGTATTTTTACAGGATTTTGTTGTAACATCTGAGAAGATTTGGTGCCATTTTAGATTAATTGTTTAATTATTTGTTTAAATTAATATGATTATACATATTCCTGAGGCAGTAGGGAATATTTAAAGCAGTATGTTCAGTTGAGTGTGAGGAACTTGAAGAAGAGAGATCGTGGGAGCCTGAAGGGAGATATTGTTGGAGGGAGAATTAGTGAGCGTGGTAGACCCACTTGATTTGTTTCCTACCAAGTATACTTGGATGAAGCAAAAAGAAGGAGTAGTCAGGGATGACTTCTAGGCTTTTGCCTTAACTTTGATTGATTGTAGTCTTTTGTGATGTTTTATTATTATTATTATTTTATTTTTTAAAACCTTTTGTAGAACAGGTCTCACTCTGTTGCCCAGACTGGTCTCAACTCCTGGCCTCAAGCGCTTCTCCCACCTTGGCCTCCCAAAGTACTGGGATTACAGGTGTGAGCTGCCGCTCCAGGCCTTGTTTTGCTTTAATGATGACCACAACTTGTTTGAGTTTTGATGGGGTGGAATATAGGAACTCTAAACAGGGAACGTACCAGAATTTAATTTAAACACCTCAATGCTAAAGAATAGGCATTGGCTGGCAGGATGGCTGGTGGACTTCTTAGATTGGTTCTTGACTTCTTCGTAATCAGTTGGATGCATGTAGTCTGTATAAAGGCTTTATGAGACACTTTATTATAACAGAAAATCATGGAATTTGTACCTTCCACGTTTGATTCCATTGTTGTTTAATGTTAGGATTGAGAGCCCTATTAGTAAAAGATACATGAGTTCACATGTATTCAATGTCAAAATATTTATTATTTATTTAGTGTATACTACATTTTAAACATGGTGTTAAGTGTTTAAATATATTACCTCTGTTACACACAGAAACCCTTCAAGACAGTGGTTATCAACACTGTACTGATGAGGTGCCGTTAGCCTCAGAGAGGTAAATGATTTGTTCAAGATTATGCAGCCAGTCTTTTTAGAGCCCTGTTTCTAATTATTTTTTTGTGCATGTGATTTCAACATGTGGTTTTTCTTCAATTATATAAAGCTATTATATAAATTTAGTATCATTTTAAATTCAAGATTGATGAAATAACAGGAAAATGCTTTGAAAAAGTCAGCGGGTTAAAAAGTCAATGGTTTGAAAATCATAAGATGTGGATCATGATTTAGAAGCATTTTACAGATTAACTTGTGTCTTCAGCTTATTAACTTGTTAAATGGTAATAAAGTTTACTTCTGCTTATTTTACAGTGTGATTATCATGTACTGAAAAGTTTTAGGAATTCAAAATTTCATCTTATGAAAGATACATTAGTGGACAGTATAGTGTCAGTGCAGGGATAGAAAAATAAACAAGTGGAACAGAACAAGGAGTCCAAAGCAAAAGCACTCAAATAGTCTCATTTGACACATGACAAAGGTAATAGTATACATCAGTGGGAAAAGGATGGACTTTTTAACCAAGGATGAAGAGATAATCAGTTATCCATGTAGGGTGAAATGAAGTTGGAATCTCTGCCTTATAGCACATACAAAAATTGATTCCAAGTGGATTAAATGCACAAATGCAAAGGCAAAGCTACAACATTTTTGAACAAATATTGAAGAACTCTATGACCTCAAGGCAAAGAATTTTTAAGTAGGACAAAAAAGTTTATAGAGGAAAAGACTGTTAAATTAAACTACATTAAAATGAATGTACTTTTTTTTTTTTTTTTTTTTTGAGTCGGGGTTTCACTCTTGTTTCCCAGACTGGATTGCAGTGGTATGATCTCGGCTCACTGCAATCACCACCTCCCAGGTTCAAGCAATATTCCTGCCCAAGCCTCCCGAACAGCTGGGATTACAGGCACCTGCCACCACACCCAGCTAATTTTTGTATTTTTAGTAGAGATGGAATTTCACCATGTTGGCCATGCTGGTCTCGAGCTCCTGACCTCAGGTTATCCACCTGCCTCGGCCTCCCAAAGTGCTGGGATTACAGGCATGAGCCACCACACCTGGCCAACTTGACATTTTTAAAAGATGTAAAGAGAGAGAAACAGCACACACACACCCCAAGCCACAGGCTGGGAGTGGCTTTTTCAAATGAAAAACACTTAGCAGAAAGATGAGCAAAACAAAAGAACAAATATTTCACAAAAGAAGAAACACAACTGGTCTATAAACATGATAGGTGTTCAACTTAATTAGAAAATAGGGAACTGTAATTGAAATCGCAATAAGATACCATTTCACCAGATTAGCAAAAATTAAAAACGGACAGTACAAATTGTTATCATGGTAAGGATCATTGGCATTCCTGAAACCTGTATCTGGGAATACACACTGATTTAACTATTTTGGAAAAAGGCACCAGTCCATAAAGAATGCATATCTCATGAATTTGCAATGGCCCCCAATGTATATTTCTCAGGAAAACTTCTGCACTTTTGTGCTAGGAGGCATGTACAAAAATATCCATAGTAGCAATCTTCGTAATAGTATAATACTGGACAAAAAAATCATAAATGTCTATTGGCAGGAGAATGGATAAATTGTGTTATATTCATTCAGTGGAATACTATATTAATAGTAAAAATGAACTACAGCTAGATGCATCAATGTTAATAAATTTCAAAATACAATATTAGAAAAAATGAGCAAATGCAGAATAATGCATACAGTGTGTTTCTATTTATGTAAAGTTCAAAGATTGGCAAAATGAAACAATGTTGTTTAGGGATACATACTCCAGTGGTAACAACTAATGAGTAGAAAGAGAATGATGAAACCAGAATTCACAGTAGTGGTTGCCCCCCAAAAAGAAGGGGGAAGATATAAATGTGGCAGGGTGAATGGGGACACTTGGAGTGTGTTAACATTCTAGTTCCTGGCTTGGGTTACTGCTCCTTAAACTACTCGTGTGGTTTTTTTTACAGACTTAACTGTATAAGCTGTATTTCAGAGTTTAAAAAGGATCAAAGCAATGGATGTTAGAATTTTCTTATGTATTTTTGTTTCTATCCTAATAATGGTTTAGATTGGCATTTTAAAGAAAAAGAAAAGTTCTTTCTTGGATAAATTACAAATATGTAATTCCATTCATTACATATCTCAAACCTCTTTTCAGTATTAGGAATGAGAGAGCAGTTCAAATGATTTATAAGTTGACTATTTTGTTCTGCCTGTCATGTAGTACAAAGTAAAAGAATTTGGAGTATGACCTGTATGACTCCGCCTTAGTCTCTCCATCTGTAAAATTCGTGTAGTATTAGCCCGTGCCTCATAAGATTGTATGATATAGGTACATGAAAGAAGTTCATAAACTTTAAGGTGAAGTGCAGATGTTCATAAACTTTAAGGAGAAGTGTAGTGTAGGTGTTAGTTACAAATGTAAGTGACATAAGAATTCCAGTCTCTGTTGCTGAGCGTCCTAGCTAAACCCTGAATATGAGTTGTATTTGCTGGAGTTGATTTGAAAATTATAATTGACTCTGTTTTGAACCATAACGATCTCCTAAATGGGTTGAACAGGTCTGATGCCCATTTGTTATTTTTATTAGTCACTACTCTTGTGGACTTATTCCCAAGCCTGCAGGCTTCTCCCTGTCAGCTGTTACTGCAGGTCGTTGGTCCTATGCTACTTTCTTATGGAGCTGATCAGCAGAGGAGGAAAAGTTGGGACGGCTTCCAGTGTCTAATTCTCTGCAGCTTTCCACCAAGTGATAACCTGGAATACTTGGTTGAGATGTGGCTTTATGTTAGTTATGTCATTGTCATGTTTTTTGAGAAACAATGTGATAAATAAGTATCATGGACATTTTTCTTGTCTTCCCTTACAGTGCTCCCGAGAGTAAGTAAAGGTGAGATTCAATCTGAGGCCAAACCTTTAATAGTAAAATTATATCAGAACTTCTAAACCTTCATACCCTAATGTACAAGCAGGAGCAAATTGTCCCGCTCAAGCTGACATTTTAGCCAATGTGGCAGAAAGCTACAATAGTGTGTATTTGAAACCACTTGTAAAAGAATTTGCAGACAGAAACTTCCCACTTAGAATTTTGAATCCTCTATAGCCTTATAAAATGAAATTATTGAACATCATTAGACTCTGAGGAATAAAATAAGATACAGACAATCTTTATAAATAGTTGGGGTTTTATATTAAATTATGATGCTAGCTTACCTTTTGCTGCATTCCTTGCCACGTTGATTTTTTAAAAAGAGGACCTGGAACGAAACTATCTCAGTAAACCTTGGTTTTAGAAATCCATTAACAGTGAGAATGTAGCAACCAAGTAATGGCATGATACGAAGAAGGAAAAGATTCAGGTGTCATAAATTTTCAAGCCATCTGTACACTGAGCAAACTGATGACTGATTCATGTATTTTAGAAGAATGGAAATCTTTAAAGCTCCTACTCTTTGTAGCACTGGCTGTAAAACCTTGAGTGCTCAATAGTACAGGCAAAAGCTCTCAAAAATATTTTCAACTCTTTTGCAGGGAAAAGTTTGTTCCTTTATAAAAATAAAATGGATAAATACAGGAGAAAGACAGTTTAACAATAAAGAATGGGGTTTTTTATTCACTTTTTTCGCAGAGTCAAACTCATTTAACACTGTAGTGTAGTAACATGTAAGAAATATCAAAGTACTTGTTTTTTAAAATATTACTATTATTTGTATAGGATTTACATTCCACCTACGTCCAAAACAGATTTACAGTTAGACTAGTTTGACTTTTGGAAGATTAGATTATGTCAGATTAAATAAAAGAATGTGCCTTATCAATAGATGTATGTATTCCTGAATCAACACTTAGTAACTACAGCATTTATGATAATAACAATAATGTTCAAATTGTGGCAGTTTTAATAGTTTCATTATTTCTTTCCTGTGACTGTCACCTCTTAGTGTTTTTTGTACTATAGATACAAGTTAATCAATTGCCAAGCAATGTAGTGTTATTAATGTGATCTCAAGAGATGCTTCAGTACAGATAGGGCCTGACTGTTTCATACTACATGCTGCTGTGACTTTTGGAGCTCAGTGAGGACTAGGTTGCCCTAGCTCGTGACCTCATAATTTCCAGAAGCAGGTGGAGGTGGCAATTATAGCTTCGGCCACTATCTTGAACTTTCTGTAGTAGGTGATGAATTGCAAATGGCTAGACCCTGTGCACAACAATAAACTCAAATAAATCTTCAATGTGTAATAATGACAAGAGCGAAAGACTGGCAGCTATAACAAGGCTTCTGTTGTCACCCACTTTACTGTAGCCTTGATATTCATCATTATCAGCTGGAGCTAGCTCAAGAGCTGGACAAGAAGGTCCGAAGAAGGATGAGTTGTTTGCGCTGAAGCGTCCAGTTGGTCCCATCTGGACGAAAGTAAATGGGATTTTTTTTGCTTGTTCACTAGGCCAGAGCTGTCCATCATTTTAGGCAGGTATCTGATCACTTCATGCTGTGGGACAATATGGCTTTACACTGTTTGGTTCTCTCTTGGTTGTTCAGTGTAACATTTCTACCCTGTTTGGAAGCTTTTGGTTACTTTTTAGTTATGTAAAAATGCCATTGTATTTCACAAAACTGAGCTAATGATATTCTCTATTGTTGACAAATGATTTCTCAAATGAGAAAATAATTTTAATGCAACTTGAATCACAATCGAAACCTGTGTCCTGAATCACGTGAGGCTTTTGTGTTGAATAAGAATGCATTTATTGTTTCTGTATACAACTTACCACTTTTAATTTTCAAAACAATAATGTAGACTATACAAAAAATTGTGTTGGAAATTTAACTTTTTCTTAAAATATGGCTTAATATTCCCTAAATACTTTACTATTGTTAATACATATAGTATACATATTCTTACAATTAAAATAATGACTGAGACAGTTCTATCAAAATTGAATATTGTTTGAGTTAAAGCCATATTCACGTGATCCTTCAACATTTTAGTCCTGTGATGAAATTAATCAATAAAATATGATGATTGGATTTATTGTTCTCCCTTAGATGCATACCAAATTTTTTAAAGTGCAGAATAGAGTCTGTTGAGTATTCATTTATGAAGCCAATATATTTATGTATTTTGTGATTATGAGGTTCTTAAAATGAAATATTGCAAATTTAGTTACTGATAGGTAGCTGATTTTCCTGGTGATTAACCACAGACATCTTAAACTAAACAACCCCTTAGTTTTTTCATTACTTTTTTTCTGTTGATTTTCTATCTTTTAAGAGAAATGATCATATAACTATTTTTTAACATTTTAGATTTGGTGTTTCCCGTTAAGAAAAATGAACTTGTTAATAATAATGAAACAACTCTGAGTACTTTTGCTTTTGATTAATGATTTTCCCATTATTATCACTTAAATTTATAATTTAGATAAACCAATAATTATATAATACAAATTCACACTCCTGAGATGATTAAAAGATAAGACTTCTGAGGTTTTTGTCTCTCCAAAATGCAGGTTCACTCCCAGGGTTCAGGCCAACTGACATGCCATCGTTCATTTTGTCTTTCCTTCATAATAAATCTTTAAGCCTTGAGGCACTAGACTTATGCAGATTTTTTCGCATTTTAGTGTCTTGATGGAATAACAACTTCCAATTTCAAAACCAAAGTATATTGTATTTCATCTCCGTAGACCTAGCTTCACCCAGTAGTGGCCACATGAAAATATATGTCAAGAACACTGTTTTTTCATATTGGAATTTAGGCAATTTGTTTTCAGAGTGTGAGCAGTTTCAACCTATTTTTGGAACCCCTTTGTGGCCTGACCATTCATTCCAACATAATTTATGGAGGCACTGTACCATGTGGACTTTTCATCACTGTCCAGCTGAAATTCTCTGTTGAACATACACTCTTCTCCCTTTGCCCTCCTGTGGCTACTTTTACTACTACCTTTACTGCTTCTGGAACAGGTAAACCAGTATTGAATTTGTATTAGGCCACATACACCTTTAACTAGATAAGTTGTTAAATTATATGAGTACATTCTGAATAGTATATGTATGTGTATATGGATATACCATATGAATCTGTTTCAGTTCTAATGAATACGAATATATTTGAAGTGCCTCCTTATATGTAAAGGCCGAACTTTAGTTGACATTGCTTCAGTAAATGTTGAGAGGTTTTACAAGGTTTTATTCATATACATCAGACAGGTTTTATTCATATACATAGGAGAAGTTTACAAGGTTTTATTCAGATACATCAGGTTGGTTTGTTGGTAAGGCAGTCAGTATTCTTTCTCCATATTTCGCCACCAGATATACTACTTGAAGTTATGTTAGTAACTGATAGGTAATTGCAAATGTACCCATCTAAAAATAGATTGATGAAGAATTTTTAAAATTATCTTATTGTCTTAATAAAGTTCTTAGCCTGTAATGTTAAAGAATATTTTCTGTGGCATCCAAGGCTATGATAACTGAAAAGTAAATAATTTAAAGGAAAATGAGTGATGTTACATGATATGTAGTTATTTTGTCATTGGCAAGCATGCCATTTTACTTCTAGCCATTTGACCTTATACAAGTTACATGACCCCTCTAAACTCTGGTTTCCCCCCTTGAAAACTGGGTTAATGATAGTACTTCTGTTGTAGCATTCTATTGTGTTAATGGATATAAATAGCTTAACATGATTTCTGCCTAACATGGCGCAGAGTTTTCAAAAAATATTATTCAGATACAACAAATACAACATTGAATGAGATCTGTGTTCTTATTTCTCAGTTCATGGTTCAAATTGCTAATGTTTCTGGCAAAGGAGACTTTTTTGGCACTGTTTTCAAGGTTGAAGTATTAATAGAGAAGACTAGCAGTCTTGGTTCTTTCAATATTAACCTAGAGCAGTGGTATTCAAACTGTACTATGTGTAAGAATCAGCTGGAAGGCTTGTTAAATTAGGAGTTGCTGGGTCCACTCCCAGTTTCTGATTCTGTAGGTTTTTGTTAGGGTTTGAGAATTTGCATTTCTAGCAAGTTCCTAATTGACACTGATGCTTTTAGGAACACTGGTCTACAGAGACCTTTTCTTAAATGACAGTGAGAATGAAATGAATGAATTTATGATACCTTGCCTTTGTGTTTAGTACCATTGGCATCAAATAGAATGCCCGTGCAGGCCTACAAAGAGCAAAGACTTTCTTTACTGACCATACATCTTTTTCTGTTTCTGACATAACCAGATTTGCACTCCTGACTGGTCTGGATTTCTCTCTGGTTTTTTTTTTTCATGGTTTCTGAAGAATTCTTGTTATATTTTCTTAAGAATTTAGAGCTTCTTAAATGATTTTGATTAAAATATTATTTCAAATTATGAATTTTTTAACAGATTTATAATGCATAAGCATATGAAAAATCATCTGTCCATGTAAGCAAAAATTCTTTATAAAGTCTCTGATTATATGCTATGTAATTAGACTTACTAATCATGTAATTACTTATCTTAATTATTGCATGTCTTGCTTCCCTACATGTATTTAAATAATTATATTAAAATAGTATATAATTACAAAAATATAGTATAATATCACAGATATTTTATCACTTATAGAGAAAATATTTATTCATTAAAATTATGTAAAGTAGACTAGTGGAAGTTAAAAATGATTTTAAAATCATGTTTTTAAAATTGTGGTAAGTACAGAGTAAGCTACTTCATTTTTTGAAACAAATTTTACTTTGTGGGTTTCTGTTATTGAAGCAAATTATTAAACATTTTTTATTTTGTCAATAGATTTTTGCTATGTCTTTTTTTTAAACCAACTAGGTAATAAGAAAATTTGACTTTCACTTATAGATGAGTGTCATTCACTAAAAATAATTTTAATTAATGATGATAGCATAATTTCAGTTTGTATTTAACACTATTCCTAGATTTTTTTTCATGTGTTTGTAGTTGGTCTCTCTTCATGAGAATCAACTTTGAGAGTAATGAGTGTCTATTTTGTACACCTTAAGGTCCTTAAGGTCAAATCAGTACTCAGCACTGACCAGACAGGTTTCTGTAAGCATTTGGTGAATAAATGAATAATAATGATCTTTTATTGGGCACTTACTATGTGGTAGATCTTTGATTAAGAATGTACGTACTTTATCCTCATCATGCCCTATAAAAATTAGACATTATTAATCACAGAGGAACCTGAGCTTACAGAAACCTACCATGGGTCATAGCTAACAAGTGGTGAACCCTTGTGTTTCTGTTATAGAACCCAGAGTCTTGTCACTAAATCATGCTGCCTCAAAGTTTTATATTCTGTGGGATAAAATAGAAAAATATGTAGTATTTAGGAAGTGTAGAGTTTAGCATTTAGGAAAATAGGAAACTAAAAATGGTGAATAGACAGTTATTCCTTACAGAGTTCTCCCGTTAAGGAACTAATGAGAAGGAAATGAGGTTTGATTTTGTTTGTATATAATTTAAAGCAATTGACATCCAAGTATGGTGTTTGCAGCCAACTAAGAGCAAATCTAAATGTGAACCTAAATTCACTGAAAATTTTTAGTCTTTAGGCTTTTCTTTTTTTCTAATTCCTATGACTTTGCATAAGATGAGTTAGTTTATGGATTAATTTGCTGATTAAGAAGCCTTTCTACGTTTTGATAGTCCTTCAGTCATTTAACTAAATTAGTCCATTCTTTGTTTTTTCTCATATATGGTTCTTAGTAGATTTATCTTACCAAGGAATATGAGTTATCAGCAAATGCTTGTTGAATAAATAATGAATAAACACATGAATGAATGAATGAATGAATGAATGAATGAATGACAAGAGTTTCTAAGTATTTCATTACTTCTCTCTGAATGGTCTTCTGTGAGATGTAATTCAGATAAAATGGAGCCATTTGTTTGTATCATAAGGGCAAAGGCTGAGAGGTAAGAAGATACCACATCAAATGAACTTTTCTCATGGGATACTATTTCTATACACAGTAGCAGGAATATCTTAAATGTTTCTGGAGCATTTTCATTGCAAAGCACCATTTACCATCTTCATTTGCCAAATATTAGCTCCGACGGACAATCCTAACATAACAGATACATGGAACATGAGGGGCGAGTCTATATCCTGAGAAATATAAATTTATAATTAAGTTTAAAAAGCTCATATTGATATGAGTTATGAATTGTATGGTCATTAATTGAGATTAATTAAAATATATCTCCCATGATGTCTAATCCATAATATGTGCTCAGTAAATGGTTTTGTAATTGAACTGAGAGACTGTGGCCTTAAATGAGAGCTGCCAAAACTTAAGTATTTTGAAAACAGTGTGTTTAGATACTACTAGACAAAGCTGTATAGAAAGAGGAAAAGAACAAGCAACAGTATACAGACATTCGTTTGCACCTGGCAACTACCACTCCTCAGGTGATTTTTATTTTTATTTTTAAAGAGAATACGGCACCACCATCAAACTGTGATATCTCCCCATGTATTAGTCCATTTCCATGCTGCTATGAAGAAATACCTGAGACTGAGTACATTATATGAAAGAGGTTTTATTGACTCACAGTTCCACATGACTGGGGAGGCCTCAGGAAACTTACAATCGTGGTGGAAGACACCTCTTTACAGGGCAGCAGGAGAGAGAATGAGTGCCAGCAGGGGAAATGCCAGATGCTTATAAAACCATCAGATCTCATGAGAATTCACTCACTATCATGAGAACAGTATGGAGGAAACTGCTCCCGTGATTCAGTTACCTCCCATCGGGTTCCTCCCATGACACATGGGGATTATGGGAACTACAAGATGAGATTTGGGTGGGGCCACAGCCAAACCATATCACCCAGTTTAGGACAAAAGAAAGTTTTATAAAAATTGTATTCACTGAATAAATTATAGAATTCACTATGAAAAGCCTGTAAAATATTCAGAGTATTCTTTTCACAACTGAGATTTCTGATTTTGCAAAGATTGAGAGAAGCAGGTGTCTCTTTTAGTATTTGCAGCACATGTAATCAAAAAGATTACTTTCATTTTCAGGGGTACTTGTGCATACCTGTGCAGGTTTGTTACATAGGTAAACTTGTGTCATGGGGATTTGTTGTACAGATTATTTCATCATCCAGGTATTAACTCCAGTACCCATTGGTTTTTTTACTGATCATCTCCCTCTTCCCCCACCACAACCTCCAATAGGCCCCAGTATGTTTTTCCCCTTTATCTGTCCATGTGTTCTCATCATTTATCTCCTACTTATAAGTGAGAACATGCAGCATTTGGTTTTCTATTCCTGCGTTAGTGTATTAGTCCATTTTCACACTGGTATAAAGAACTACATGAGACTAGGTAAATTATGAAAAACAGAGATTTAATTGATTCACAGCTCCACAGGCTTAACAGGAAACATGACTGGGAAGCCTCAGGAAACTTACAATCATGGCAGAAGGCGAAAGGAAAGCAAGCACATTTTACCATGGAAGAGCAGGAGAGACAGAGGAGAACTAAGGGGGAAGTACCACACACTTTCAAACAACCAGATCTCATGAGAACTCACTGTCACTTCCCCAACAGCAAGGGGAAGTTCGCCCCTATGATTCAATCACCCCCGCAACAGACCTCCTCCAACACATGGGGATTACAATTCGAGATGAGATTTGGGTGGGGACACAGAGCCAAACCGTATCAGTTAGTTTGCCAAGGATAATGACCTCCAGCTCCACCAATGTCCCTGTAAAGGACATGATCTAATTCTTTTTTATGGGTGCATAGTATTCCATGGTGTCTATGTACCACATTTTTAAATCCAGTTTATTGATTAGCATTTAAGTTTATTCCATGTCTTTGCTATTGTGAATAGTGCTGCAGTGAACATATGCATGCATGTGTCCTTGTAATAGAATGACTTATATTCCTTTGGGTATATATGCAGTAATGATATTGCTGGATCGAATGATATTTCTGTCTTTAGGTCTTTGAGGAACTGCCACACTATCTCCCACAATGATTGAATTAATTTATACTCCCGCCGACAGTGTAAAAGCGTTCCTTTTTCTTTACAACCTTGCCAGCGTCTGTTATTTTTTGACTTGTTTTGTTTTTGCACTGTCGCCCAGGCTGGAGTGCAGTGGCGCGATCTCCACTCACTGCAACCTCTGCCTCCTGGGTTCAAGCAATTCTCCTACCTCAGCTTCCCAAGTAGCTGGGATTCCAGGTGCCCGCCACCACACCTGGCTAATTTTTTGTAGTTTTAGTAGAGACAGGGTTTCACTATGTTGGCCAGGCTGGTCTTGAACTCCTGACCTCATGATCTGCCTGCCTTGTCCTCCCTAAGTGCTGGAATTACAGGTGTGAGCCACCACGCCTGCCTTGACTTCTTAATAATAGCCATTCTGATTGGTGTGAGATAGTATCTCATTGTGGTTTTCATTTGCATTTCTCCAGTGATCAGTGATGTTGAGTTTTTTTTTATATGATTGTTGACTGTATGTATGTCTTCTTTTGAAAAGTGTCTGTTCATGTCCTTTGCCCACTTTTTAATGGGGTTATTTGACTTTTTTTATTGTAAATTTGTTTAAGTTGCTTACAGATGCTGGATGTTACACCTTTGTCAGATGCAAAGTTTACAAAAATGTTCTCACATTCTTTAGGTTGTCTACTCTGTTGATAGTTTCTTTGTCTGTACAGAAGCTCTTTAATTAGATCCCATTTGTAAATTTTTTTCTTTGGTTGCCATTGCTTTTGGCATTTTCATCATAAAGTCTTTGCCCATGGCTATGTCCTGAATGGTATTGCTTAGGTTGTCTTCCAGGGTTTTTATAGTTTTGGGTTTTACATTTAAGTCTTTAATCCATCTTAATTTTTGTATGTGCTATAAGGAAGGGGTCCAGTTTTATCTTCCACATATGGCTAGCCAGTTATCCCAGCACCATTTATTGAATAGGGAATCTTTTTCCCATTGCTTGTTTCTGTCTGGTTTGTCATAGCTCAGATTGTTGCAGGTGTGCAGCCTTATTTCTGGGCTCTCTGTTACATTCCATTAGCCTATGTGTCTGTTTTTGTACCAATACCATGCTGTTTTGGTTACAGTAGCCCTGTAGTATACTTTGAAGTTGGGTAGTGTGATGCTTCCAGCTTTGTTCTTTTTGCTTAGGATTGCCTAAACAATAGTTTTTTGTTTTTTGTTTTTTTCCATTTCTGTGAAGCATCTCAATGGTAGTTTAATAGGAATAGCATTTAATCTATAAATTGCTCGGGCATTATGTTCATTTTAATGATATTGATTCTTCCTATCCATGAGCATGAGTATTTTTCTATTTGCTTGTGCCATCTCTTAATTCTTTGAGCAGTGGTTTGTAGTTCTCCTTGTAGAGATCTTTCACCTCCCTAGTTAGCTGTATTCTTAGGAATTTTATTTAAAAAATTTAAAACTTTGTGATATAAAAACTGGTAAGAGAATCTTCATTTCACAGGTAAGAACATAGTAGTTGGCAGATACTCAAACCCACAGTTCATCCTACCCATTGTCTAACACTTTACCTAGAGAAAATTATTGAAATGGCATTGTTGGCTTTATAACATTACGAATGTCTGTTTAACAATTATCCATTTTCTCAGCAAATGCGTGTTATGATCTAGCTATGTGTAAAATAATTTCATCTGTATTTGACGCTTTGTAATTTATAAAACCCTTTATGTATTTTACCTCATTTTAGTTTTCTACACATCAGGGCCTCTCATAATCCCAGTTTGGCCTCGTGATTCCCTGGCTTGTTCTTGTGACCAATTGTGCTTGGAGCCATGGACAACACAGAAAAACAATTACATAGTCTACTGCCAAGAAGCCTATAATCAAGAGAAAGGTCTGTAGACAAGTAGCTATTAAATCAAATTCCTGTTAAAGTGTTTAGACATTCAATGAAGGACAGATCAATTTTGATTGGAAAGATAAGAATTTCTTAAGAAGATCCTTTTCTTTTATTTTCCCTTTCTGTGGGAGAAGAATAATAAGTATGCACCTTTATGGACTCAGACTCTAGGTGCTGCCCAAGTACCCTCTATGACAAGGACTAGAGGAAAAGAGGCCAAGGCCTCACTCTAAGATCTTACCAGCCAGTCGTCTTCCCAGAGTCTCAGATATGGTCTTGGTAGTGCTTGTGCATTGAAGGAACTCCTGCTGTGAATAAACAGTGCTTCACTGTCGCTCTCCACTCACATTTCTGAATTGAAGGGTCACCTGGAATCTCTGATTGCTGGGCTACCTCAGCCAGATTTTATGTTGTAGCCACTTGTAAGAAAGTGGGGACAGGCATGTATTGACTGTCCTTCTAGGAAGCTGGGCTTTCAAGAGGAGAGAAAGGAAATGGCACTGTTCAGAGTTTTGGTTGGTTTTGATAAAGGAGGACCTAAAATATGTCTGCCAATTGGGAAGGCTCCTGTAGGCAGGGAGATATTGAGAAAACAAGGAGAGGGGCTAATGGATTGAAAGAGGTTCCTAATTAAGTGAAAGACAGCAGGAGCCAGAATACAGATGGAGAGCTTAGCCTCAAGCTACGCACTGTGAATGGGAGGAAAGACATTTCTTTCATTTTACTAGAAGGAACGTAAAGGGCAGGTATATTGGAGTTAAGTTTACAGTTTCAGGGCAGGAAATGAAAAACTGTTCATTTATATTTTATTTGTAAGATAGAAGGCAAATTCATTTGCTAAGGTTGGGGATGGCAGGGAAGTGGTGAAAAGGTTTGAATGGACTTGAGAAAGTTCTCAATGCCTTATGTGAAGAACTGAAGAGAGAGAACACTAGAGACTGTTGGGATTGCCCACTTGCACATGCATTGACCAGGTTCATCTCATTTGTGTGGCTTTTTATTTCCAACAGCAGTTAGCAGCCTGGGTATGGAAGGCAGATAATTTACAGGTGTGTGGAGAAATCTTGGCTTGCTTCTGATTAGGGATTACTTACGCTGGTGTGTGGAGAGAAGAACTGACAAAGGGAATTAAACTTTTTTTTTTTAAAGAATGTTGGCCTCTGGGTTGGAAAGGATAGTGGACACAGGAGAATCACATAATTTGGTTTGTTTGTTTGTTTTTGAAATGGAGTCTGGCTCTGTTGCCCAGGCTGGAGTGCAGTGGTGCGATCTTGGCTAACTGCAACCTCTGCCTTCCTGGGTTCAAGCGATTCTGCTGCCTCAGTCTCCCCAATAGCTGGGATTAGAGGTGTGTGCCACCATACCTGGCTAATTTTTGTATTTTTAGTAGAGACAGGTTTTGCCATGTTGGCCAGGCTGATTTCGAACTCTTGACTTCGAGTGATCCGCCTTCTTCAGCCTCCCAAAGTGCTGGGTTTACAGGCATGAGCCAATGTGCCCAGGTTATTGCAGTTTCATATCTCAGTTCCGATGTTCAATATAAGAATATCTGGAGTAAACTTTTTTAAGACTTTATAAAGGTAGTGACTCAAGTATAACTATATACACACACTACAAATAAGATAAATTAACATCTTGATATTAACTTCTAGTCCATTCACATTACAGAAGCAATACAACTCTTAACCAAGCGAGCCTAAGAAGGAATCCTCTTGAAGGATTCTCTTCTTGGTTTCTCATCTTTGGTTATAACTATGGCTCTTCCTGCCCTTCTTTGTTTGTTCTTGGAGCCATGGACAACACATGGTCTTGTCCATGGAACTGGGGGCTGGACTGGTCATTTCCTCGTATCAGATGATTTAATACACTTTCTCAGAACATTTAGGTGTTTATCATAACTTAATTTCAGGCTTTGCTATTAGCAGCTTACAATATGCCAAGTATTGTTTCAAAATATTTGATGAGTAACATCTTAATTATTCTCACACTATCCCTATAAGTAAGATAAAGGTGACTTTGAATCATGTCGGGAAACTGAGGCATGGAGCAGATTTAAAACATTCCCATCATGATGCTTTTCAATGATGTAGCCTCTGAGACATAAATCTAAAACTGACTCTGGAGCCAATACCCCTAGCCACTACTTTGTACTAAATGTACTAAATGCCACTATATTCTCTGACTAGCAATTTCTTAGTCCCTAAGGCGTCTGTCTCTTCTTCGTAATGTTATGCAGATGTGAAATAAGGTTAAGTGGACTGATGTAGGTAAAACAGGCAGAACTGTGACTGGCTCATGGCAGGTGTTAGGAGTTTTAGTTCCCTTTTTTGTCTCCAGATGCCACATGTACCAGCATCTTAAGCTCAGGGATGGATTACTCTCTTTAGTGAGCTGCAGCTGACTGCCTTTCTTTAATGTCCCTACACTATTCTGCCTTATGATGCCAGTGACAAAGTAGGGGGAAAACTTGCAGATTAAGGAAAAGTGGAAAAGCTTGTGGAAGAAAATATCTTGTCAACTCTGGAGGATACTAAACCCTAGGCAAAAGCTTTCAGTTTAGGACTTTGGTATTAATTCTTAAGACTTTTTGGGTTTTAAGTAGGAGAAACCCAACTCAGCCAGTCTTATTATGCTGAGACATTTTTAAAAGGAAATAGATGTTTATTGGCTCAGAGAACTAAAGTGTTAAATCCGCAGGCTTAAAGGATGGCTTTGGTCCTAAATCTGGCCCCTTCCATGTGTTGGCTGTTTTCCTCGGGATTGAGTCATTCTTGGCCAGGCTCTCCAGCTTCTAGAGACAGAGGGCTCCCAGCACTTGAAACTTATATCTTATCTCTGGAATCCTTCTCCCACCCCAAAAAGAGGAATTTTTTCTTTCCAGTAGTTTCAAAACTGTTCTAGAATTGATTCTTGTTGACTTTCACATCCCTGAGCCAACTATAATGGGCATAGTATGGGGTGCTGTGAATGCTCAGGCCTGGGCCAGGGAATTGGAGACTGTGCCACTGTATCTCCTACTGTAAGGATGAGAGAAGGATATTTTCCTGTGGAAAAAATCAGGATGTTGTTATTAGAAGAAGGAATAGACACTGTCACTCACAATCAGGATGTTATTATTAGTAGAAGGAATAGACACTGTCAGCCAACCAGTAGATGCTCATCACAGCCTAAACCCAGCAAGATTCCTTAAGAAACGAAACTTATATTGTATAATCTTGACCCTCTTGACCTCAGGGTATATAGCCCCCCCCCTTAGAATTTTTTTTTACCAAAAAGCAAGTTCTTACATGATTTATGAGCATGAGTGACTTAGTTGAACCAAAGGACATGCTAATAAGAAAATTGGGATATTTGGGCTTTCTATAAAAAACTCTACTTCAGTCTTCCCAGATGGAATACCTAATATGTAGCTTGTGAAAGAGGCTTGAACATTTTATTCAAACTAAATTTGGATGTTCTCAGCTTCCACTTTGTCATTTATCTAAAAGGCTTGTGTTGTTAACTTGCTGATCAGATTCTTATGTGATGTATTTAATTACCCAACCCATTGTCTTACACGTAGTAGATGATAAATAAGTATTCATATGGATGAAGAAAATAATTGAACTTTTACTATATGTATGCATTTAACTATTGCTAATTTTTAGGATACTTATGTGGCTGAACAGAATATAGAAGCTTAAGTTTTATGATTTTGTTTGATTCTTTTGTTAATGCAGGCTGCAATGTAGAAACTTGCTGGACATAAAATGAAATGAGCTCTCTTCAAATCAAGGACTCTTTGTAATTATCGGGCTTTGAGACTCCACTTGTCAGACCCCTAGTGACTCACGAGACTGTACTTTTTAACTGCTGTGACAGGACATCTGTATACCCTAAATATGAAACTGCAGGGGGAGAAAACAAAAACATGGCTGATTTTTCTTAGGAAGTACGGAAATTTAGACTCATGTCAGACATCTGAATAGCGCAGTTATTACCTTGTGCCCAGTCATTTCTACTGCCGAATTGTGTTGCATTCAATGATATCAGAGATTTATAAAGGCTTTATTAGAGAAGTAAAGTCACAATTTGAAGAAAATGACAGAATTTTCAGATTGAGTAATGATTTTGCTTTCCTTTAGCTTTAGAGAGCAAACTTGGGATGATAGAAGGTGTGTCATTGTAGTACTCCATCAAAAGGAGCTCGTGGACCTTAACCAAACTTGCCTACCGATGAAAGAACTTAATTACAGAAGCTATAGATGAATGTATTTGTCCCAGAAGTTTCTAAAATTCCTTGTTGTTTGGCCAAATTCAGTGAAATGTTTGGATCCAACTGGAGTTAACGGTTGTCACGCCACACGTACGCAGGATACATCTGGCTCTTACGTACTCTCATTGAGTCTCCAGAAAACAGTATTACAATAAATTTGTGCACAATGCCATATTTCAGCCTCAGTGTTTGAGCCAAAAATAAGGGTCGATTGTTGTGAAGAGAGACACTGTGGGAACAGATATTAAATGCCACCTTGGAAGCTGTTTTTCTTTTCACCTTTCACTACATAGTCCTAAGGCTACTACTTAGAATTTATGTATAGTAGGTTCCTCACTGCTAGAAATTAGGATTTTTTTTTCATATTTATAATTTCATTAAAAGACTTACCTTGAATATTACGTACTTGTTGAAATCTGTTTACCACTAAAATGGATCAGAATTGATACTTTAAAGAGTAGCACTATTGTACAAACACTGTGCACTTTAGTGTAATAAAGTTGACAAAAATGGCTTTATTGTTTAGAAAGGATCAATCACTGCTATGTTACTAAGATAAAAAAGATTCTATATTTTTGAAAACACTAGTAGACTATTGTTTATGACTGCTATCAATGTAAAAATTCATGTTACTTTCACCCATAATCATGTAGTGTTTTGTTGAATAAGTGGGACTGCTGCTTTAAGGTAAATTGTTATCAGAGGGTTCCAAGACACGGACAGTGCAGGAACAGCCTAAAGCCATAGGACCCAATAGTACCTAGCAGCCAGCTATAAAAGGGGCACTTAGCTGCAAGTCTGTCGGTTTTACTTCCTGTTCATCTATCTGGTTTTTCTCCCTCCCTCCCTCCTTCCTTTCCTTCCTTCCTTAAATTTCACTTTAAAGACCATTAGAACCTCTTTGTGATTGTACCATAATGAATTAATCATGCTTTATCAGTTATAAAATTGAAGAATAGCATTTAATTTTTATATTGCCTAACCTTCCAAAACTGTTTAATGTAAAAACTCTCTAAAGAAATGCAATTCTAACTGAGATTGGAAAATTTCAGGTTGAACCTGATATGCAAATATTTATCATAGGCAATTTTTATGTCCAACCTATTAACGCAAAACTAGGTGGTTGTGATAAAAGTAGTGACTATTTCAAACATACAGTAAGCATAGATGTATATTCATTAAGTTTTTTATAAATACATATATAAATAAATTGTAAAACAATCAAGAAATCAAGGCTTTCAGGGTTATCTATTGCCATTGTTTCCTATGCATTGAAGCCCTCACCATAGCCATTACGATAAAACGTTCCCTAAGTACATAAAGGCTCTGATCGTTAAGATTTTTATTGCCAGCCACACATACAGAGCTGCAAATTGCCTTGTTTCAGATTTATTATGTATTACTCCAGAAATTCTATAAAGATCAAAAGAACTGATTACAATGTTGACCTTTGCATTAACTCATCTGAATTTAAATTCAAGTGTTTGATTTGGGAAAATAAGTCCATTTATCATAGGTCTGCTACTGAGGGGATTGTGCAGCACTGATTGGGAGTGCTGAGACCAAATTTATTTATTGAGCGTGGGCTTGAAAATTGTTTGTAGGACAAGAGGAACAAAAGTTTGACCTGCCATTGTACAGTACCAGGGGAACAATGTGGACATTGCCCTTTTCAAATTTCTAATAGTCTGTTTCAATCTTGTTGTTAAAATCTCAAGATAGTAAATTGAGCAAATATATACTGGTTTAATCATATAAACTCTTCCTTGATTTGAAATTAATGATCCTTCTTTTACTGAGAGAATAACCATTTTTTTCAACATGATATTTACATTTTGGAACAGTATGAGATGCTTCCCATTCTGAAATTAGCCTTAATATATTAGAATTGAGCTCATACTTGTCAGTGTTTTATTTTTTTATCTGATGTACTAAGGAAAAAATTGTAGTAATGTTTTCCTATATGAAATTATGGATTTCATTAACTTTCACATATGGAACTATTTAATTATCAACACACAGAAATTCTATTAAACTCATATGCCATACCCACACCCACACCCCAAATGGCAAATCTTGTCCACATTGATACACCTTTTCATCTGCTTTTAGATAAGCAGAAGGTATAAGAAAGTGATTTGATAAAGGGGGCGGTGATGGGAGTCAGCACAAGGCATCAGCATGAATCTATCCCTAAATGCCCATGCTGTTTGACAGTATAGCATTCATAACTGTGTGAAAAATTAGGACCCAACACTGTTAAGTATGACTATGATGGACATAACTTGGCCCATAGTAACCCAAAGAGCCTATTGGTATATATATTTTTTTAAAAGCATACATTGTGGATTAGGATTTATGCCCACCTTATCATTAAGGTTCAGCTCTTCTGCTCTTCATGGTGATTAACCTTCCAATCCAAGCCACAGTCAGAATGGAGAGGCCAGGGTGTTACCCATTTGCTAAGTTTCAATGCGCAGACTGGAAACGATTACAGTAGACCCTTGATATTTGCAAGAGATTTGTCCTGAGACCTTCATGTATCTGCAAATGGGAAAATGTAATTACATATTATTTTCCCCATAAAATCTGGTGAAGTATAACTAAAAACCATTTTGACCCTTCAGACTATTAAGGATTCTATAAACACAAGAGTAAATTATTTGTAAAGCTATTAAAGAAAATTCTGCCAATAAAATAAACTCCATAGCACATAACATTTTAGTAACATTAACCCCAAATTTACAGAATCTGCAAATCTTAAATAAGATTGATGTAATGAAATTTAGGTGTACAAAGGTGTATTGAAATGTGAATGCTCAGCTAACTTGTCATGAACCTGCTTCATGTATGTGAGTCACATCATTAGAACTGCCACAAAAGCATGAACGAATATATCATGCCTTTTGGATTTCTTGAATATTCTCTTGCAAAATTTCTTGAGTTCAAACTTTATTTTTTTTAATGGATGTAGATTTTTTAGTTGATACCTACAGGAATCTATCTAAGTTAGAATCCATTCGTTTTTTGATGGAAAGGTAGGGCTGAGAGAATAGTTTTGTACTTATTTCATCTTTATACAGTCTAAAAATAAAGGATCGTGGTAAGGAGGAGGTAACGTCTGTGTAATTAAAAACTTAGTGTTTATTACTGAAAGAAATAAATATGTATAGTACTTAGATATTATAATCTGCTTACTGTCTTTAAAGAAGTTTTGTAATTTTTGATATTAAAAAAATGAATTGCAGTGAGAAAATCTTGAATGATGAAATTTCTATGTTATTGTCAAATTGAAATTCTTGGAATTATCCAGATGATTGAATTAGTGGGAAAAGTTGTATTCATCAAATTAATTTAAGCATTTCCTTTTTTCCTTATTTAGTCTAAATGGACATTTAAACCCTCAATGGTTTGATTGTACTTTGATGAATTTGACTCTTTCGTTTCACCATTTTCATCACGTAAGACCAAAGTGGTTTCATTTGTTGCAGTAATGATGCTTTCACCTCATATTTTAATATTTTGAGTAGCATGGGGACAGTGATAGTAGTGAAAGGGTAGTTAGGAGAAACAGGGTTTTAGAAAGAGAATACCTGTTATCAGGGCAAAGCACTTATAATCTTTATAATATATAATTATAACCTTTATATATTATAATTATAAAGCCTTATAATGTTTTCCCATCTCATACTTCTTAAGATAATTAATTTCAATGTAGCAAACATATATTGAACACCTACTATGTTCCACACACTGTCTTAAGTAGCCCAGATATAAAGTTTATTAACTGAAACAGACCCTATTGTCAAGGGATTTGCTACCTAGCAGGGTAGACATGTGCTTAATATAATGTGGTAAAGTGTGTTGTTAATGGAATGAACAAAAAGCTGAGGAAATTCAGAGAGAGGGAATAAACCGAAAAGGACTCCTTTTCTTTGATTTCTAATCTGTATGAAAATGACCTAAGAACTCAACATAGAATCACCAAATGTTTTTGATGCAAAGGATTTTAGAGAAAATACTGAATTTTTTTAACAGATTCAAAAATCAAGATCCAATGACTTAAAGTGACTTATCAAAGCTCATACCTCTCTTTGTTTGGCTGGTTGATTTGTTTGTTTTGTTTTGTTTTGTTTGAGAGGGAGTCTCACTCTGTCACCCAGGCTGGAGTGCAGTGGCACAATCTCGGTTCAGTGCAACCTCCGCTGGTTCAAGCAACTGTCCTGCCTCAGCCTTCCGAATAGCTGGGATTACAGGCATGCGCCACCACACCTGACTAATTTTTGTATTTTTTTGGTAGAGACGGGGTTTCACCATGTTGTTCAAGCTGGTCTCAAACTCCTGACCTCGTGATCCATCCGCCTCGGCCTCCCAAAAAGTGTTGGGATTACAGGTGTGAGCCACCGCACCCAGCCATACATCTGTTTTTTAAAGAATATGGTCACTGATTACAGATTTAGTGTACTTGTAGAGGTTACCATCTAGGTAAAACCTTCCTAATCACTAGAAAGCAAGCAATTAAGTTCAAAATTATATAGTATTCACCTTAATTGCGATGGAATTTCCAAAAAAATTAGAAATAGGCTAATAGAAATTGAGAATACACTACAGAAGAAATCAGCAAATTATTTGGATAAATGGAGACTATCAGTTTGAATGAAAGAAAAAGAAAATAAGAAGCAAAAGAGCGGCAGTTTCTGGTACTAAAGTCCTCATAAAATATTCAGTGCATGTGTGCCTCTTTTTTGCCAGAGTGTTGTGCTTATAATTTTTTCTATGTATTTTCTCTTTTTAATCCTTACAGAAAATCTATGAAATCAGAATTACAATCAATTTATGGCTGAGATTATTGAGGCACAGAGTGAGTTAATTAACATAGCTAGGTTGCTTAGTAAAAGAGATTGCTTCATCTGACTGCAAAGCACTCCTTCTTTCTTCTGTACTATCCTGTTAGTCATTAACAGATGACTCCCAGATTTTCTCACCTATGAGACTAAAAAAGTACTGGTGTTTGCCAGTAGCCAAAAACAAGTAAATAGATACTAATAAAATTTTAAAATTGGGCTTTAGGAAAAGATGCTAATTTGAGAGAGATTCTAATGAATTTATTTGGATATAAGGAGCTTCATGTGATTCTTAGCGTATACAAAAACAGACAGTGTAAGTGATTTGAGGGAGAAAAAGGGAAGGGCAAAGTTAAAAGAAATTTAAAAATTTAAAAACGTTTTTGTAGTCTGAAATCAGTAGAGATGATGAGGTGGAACTATTTCCAGAGTTAGTGGTAGGCTGCTCATTCCCTCATTGCTGGTTTTTAGTTCCAATTCCAAGTACACTGGGGGTTGTTCTCGTAAAACCGGAGTCAGTTGTCTATTCATTCAACAAATATTCTAGGTAGTATTTTAGGTACACAGGATGCATTTTGAACAGTCTTCTTTCTGGCTTTTACTTAAAACAATCTTGTGCATTAACTTGGCCAGGCAGCATTTTGGGAGGCCGAGGCAGGCGGATCGCAAGGTCAGGAGATCGAGACCATCCTGGCTAACACGGTGAAACCCCATGTCTACTAAAAATACAAAAAAAAAAAAATTAGCCAGGCGTGGTGGCGGGCGCCTGTAGTCCCAGCTACTCTGGAAGTTGAGGCAGGAGAATGGCGTGAACCCAGGAAGCGGAGCTTTCAGTGAGCCGGGATCACGTCACTGCACTCCAGCCTGGGCTACAGAGTGAGATTCCGTCACTAGTAATAATAATAATAATAATAGTAATCTTGTACATTAACTTAAAAAGAGAATAAAAACTTCCTTTTTAGACTGTTACCTCAATATCAACTCACCCACTCAACTGAAGTAGAGTAAGTAGTTACTTGGCAAATTGAGGTAACAGTGTAATACAGAGGAATTTATTTTTTCTATTTCGATTAAGTTAAGTGATTGAAACTAAAAACCAGCAACAGTTCCAGGAATGAGTAGTCCTAATAACTAGGTCTGAGTTGAAATGTCAAGCCTGTTGGTAAAGCAGATTGGGACTATAAAATCTATAAAATCTGCTAGGCATAAGAACTAGCATTATTGGGTCCTTACTATGTGCCAGGCATTTTTCCAAGCACTTTATGTGTATTAACTCATGTAATTTTCATAACAGCCCTATGAAGCAGGTTTACTATTATTGACTTTTTACCTGTAAGGCAACAGATGTACTAAATAACTAAATAGCTAGAAAGTGACAAAGCATGAATTTGAACAAGACAGTTGACTTAAACACTCAAACTAATCTCCAATTATTTAGTGCCAAGTTGAGCTAAGTAACTGAGACAGACGTCTGCAGTATCCTGAACTGAATGTAGTTAGTACCTTTACAGCTCATGGTGCAATAAATTTTGTACCCTATCCAACTGTGTGGTCATGTGACATCTGGTCACCCTGTAAGAATTGGGAAAGCGCCAAAAGGATCCAGCTTTAAAGAGGACAATTAATTTTTGCTTAATCCAGGTGGTGGTGAGTGCAGAGGGTACCAGTTGTGAGCTTTTATTATCTTTATATATCTTAAATTTTTTTTTTTCACAGACTGTAAGTAATTTTATAAATGGAAGAAGGAGTTTAACACAGAATTTCATTTTGAATATGAAAAATGGCCTTATTTTATAGGTGAAAGTTAACTGGACCGTCAAGGCCATGCTCACTAATAAGAAGATGGGCAATTTTTACTTAAAAGCTAATACTTTACTCAGTTGATAATAAGATTAAATTACAGTCTAGTGTTTGATTTGAGAATGAATGTTTGCTAGGATGTTTTTATAGCTGTTCCTAAATCTTCAAAATGTGGGTGGCATAAAGTATGGTCTCTATTTTATAGGAGAGGGCAATTCATTATAAGAACTGTAAGAATCTTTTTATTTTCATTTATTTATTTATTTATTTTTGAGACAGGGTCTCATTCTGTTGACCAGAGTGGAACGCAGTGACGTGATCTTGGCTCACTGCAACCTCCACTTCCTGGGTTCAAGCGATTCTTCTGCCTCAGCCTCCTGAGTAGCTGGGATTACAGGCACCCCCCCACTATGCATGGCTAATTTTTGTGTTTTTAGTAGAGGGGGGGTTTCATCATGTTAGCCAGGCTGGTCTCAAACTCTTGACCTCAGGTGATCCGCCCACCTTGGCCTCCTAAAGTGCTGGGATTACAGGTGTCAGCCACCACGCCCGGCTATAAGAATCTTTTTATAGATCTTATTTTATATTCATTTAAGTATTTCTATACATCACTAAAAGAGCACAGAGTTTTCTTGCTAATTATATTTGTTATCCCCATTGCTATTTATCAAATCTATATCTATATTCAATAAAAAGGGCTTAATGAAAACCTGTGCACCTAGGATTCTGTTATATATGATTCAGAACAAAGTATCTGGCATGACTTTCATGGAGATACCAATCTCAATATCAAGAGAAAACATAAATACTTAAGTCAACAAGTGAGTATTGTTCAATTTCATATTTGCCATATGCCAGACACTGAGCAATGTATGGGAGAAACACAGTTGAGTAAGAGACAGTTCCTAGTCTCTAGATGCTGCTAGTCCTAGTCTGAGAACCACACTTGGACAACCATGGCATGTGGCAATGATTCTCCAAGTGTGATCTGGAAACCACTGGGGGTCCCTGAGACTCTTCGAGTGGGTCCTCAGGGGCAAAACTGTTTTCATAATACTAAGATATTATTTGTCCTTTTCAACTTTATTTTTTCCCAGCTGTACAGTGGTATTTTCTAGTCTCCAGGAAGTGTGTTCTTGTAGATTCTTGAATTTAAAAATTAGCCCAGTTTTAATATCTCATACACTCAATATCAATAGATATAATCTACATAAACAAAAGTTCTTAGTAGTCCTCCATCATTTTTAAGAGTATGAAGTTTGAGAATTGCTGTTATAAAGAAAAGAGCAGGCTGGGTGTGGTGGCTTAATGCCTGTAATTCCAACACTGTGGGAAGCTGGGGCAGACAGATCACTTGAGCTCAGGAGTTCAAGACCAGCCTGGTCAACATGGTGAAACCCCATCTCCCCATCTCTTAAAAAAAAAAAAAAAAAATTAGCCAGGTGGGCATGGTGGTATACACCTGCAGTCGCACCTACTCCGGAGGCTGAGGTGGGAGGATCACTTGAACCTGGGAGGCCAGTGGGACCCTGTTCTGTTCTCTGACCTCACATTGTACCCGTCTTTCCTTCCCCACACAGACTTCCATCCTACTCCTTGATCATGTAAACTCTTCCTTGCTTCCAGGCCTTCATATATCCTACTTCATTTGTCTAGGAATGTTTCATTCCTCCTGCCCTTTGCTTGGCTGCTCCATCTTATCCTTCAGGGGTCAGGTCAACTGGGGTTCCTCTTCCCTACCACCTTCTTATTTATTTCCTTCATTTCATTTTCTAAAATCTGTAGTGTTCTTGTCTGTTTGTTTTATTCATTGTGACTCCCTAGAGTAAAATGTCAGTCCCATAAATGCAGGGGCCCTTTCAGTTTTGTTCACCAATACATCTCCTCCTCCTTGCTCAGGATACATAGTCAGGGCTCAATATGTTTTTTGTTGAGTCAATGAACCAGACATTTCTGGACCAAAATAGAGGCTATGCTACTTGTCAGGTAGGTGGCCTTAGCTAAGTTGTTTTAATCTCTCCGAGCCTCATTTGTAAGATTGAGATAATAATTAGAATCTTGCAGAGTTGTGAGCATTAGAAATATTTAATATGCAGCTTCTGAGAGTTTCTGCCACCTAGGAAGTACTCAATCATTGTTTGTTGAAATCAATAGTAATGGATACTATTTACTGAGTACATACTGGGTTAACCACAGAGGACAGAAGAATAAAACAGCGCACCTGCATCTGGAGATGCTCACAGCCCAGTGGAGTGCGCTACTTGAGATTCTGTTTGTGTACCGGTCCAGTGGAGTTGGGTTGCAGTGACATTATGTCCATGTTTCACAGACTGACTATGATAGACAATATCCTATTGTTTCAGATTCCATGGTGTGGTTTAATGTTCACAGAACTCATAGTTAATACTGTGAAACAATTCAAGAAATAATTGGTGATTTCCAGTTTCTTAATTATATTGATGCATACATGCTCCTCTTTGTAGGTAGCTTCTAGAACGGTTTGTAAGCACATATGACATATCCTGCGATAGTCTCAGAGTATATGCTAGTGCTTGACAGCATCCTTTCTGTCAATGAATTTCTTAACAGTGTGCTACCCAGAAAGATAATTCAGCAATTTGTTTTTCTTTTTTCTTGTATTCTTTTTTCCTCTGTTTTGACCAACTTGTCAAAAATGTTTTAGATGTTCATTAATTATAGTAATGAGCATCTCTTTCATTTTCTATATTTTAAAAATTATGAACTACTCTTTATGCAAAGCACTGAGTAAACATGCCTGTAGTCAGTTGATTCTCTTTGTATTCTCTACTGGTTTTGTGTATGTGTGTATGTGTGTGTGTGTGTGTGTGTATGTGTGTGTACTATTTCATGAGATTGGTATTAGAGTGGTTTTAATTATGCAGATGGCAGTGTGACTTCAAAAACACCATATCCAGATTTTTGAAATACTATAGTATTTAACCTGTTTGTGAATTACTTGAAGTATAGACTGAATTTTTATGACTATTGCAAAATGCTAATCAGCTCTCATGAAAAATATTTGTGCTTTTGACTAATTCAGCACATGGTTCAGTGTAGGCAAATGTGCCAGATCCTGGTGGCAATACAACAGTAAATAATATATAGCCTCTGCTTTTGAGAATCATATTATTATAGAGAAGACAAACATATGTGTAATCCTAACACGAGGCAGGCAGTATGTTAAGTGATATAAGAAAGATACAGAGACATATAGGAATTAAAATTGTATAAAGAAATTACTTCTGTTGTGTGTGATCAGAGAAGCCTTCAAAGTTCTGCATTGTTTTGTATAAAATTAAATAAAGTGTGCGTGTGTGTCTGTGTGTGTGCGTGTGTGTGTTTGTGTGTGTGTGTGTAACTGGGCTTGGGAGGAAGTGCGTTCACTTTATTTCTTCCAGCAACTGAATGCCATGTATTCAACTGGTCTGCCTGTTCAAGTTTTCAGGCCCTTAGAATTGGCCAAGAAAAGCAAATCAGCTGTGAAACATTCAATTTAGTGACGATTATTATAGCTAAAATACTTCTCTATTTTATTTTAACTCATGACCTTTACACTAATTGAAAAGCATCAGAATTATCAGCTTATACAGTCACCAATAATGTCTTTGTGGAAATTATTGAATTAAGTTTTATAATTTAGACTAAGTACCACAGGCTTTAAGAAACTATTTTTAAACAATGAGTGTTTTGTAAACTAGGTATGTATCTGCTCTTCTGAAACAATCATGAGAAAAAAATTATTCGTTTGATTTTTATCAAACCCCACCAAGATGGTTTCAGTTAATTCATGGAAAGAAGTGGTGATGGCCCCAATAAATAAACATCTTTGATGGCACCATTTTTCTGTGTACACACGCCTTCCTTGCTCCCACTCCCACCAACCCTACAAAACTCCTTATTCTTGCTAACATCCTCTGTAACATTTATTGTCATCTTATTATTGAGATTGTACTTTTCATTAGACTGTGAAACAATTAATACAAATAATAATAGCTAATATACACTGATCTATATGCTTTACAAATGATCTCATTTAATTTTTGTAATAAAGCGATCAAATAGGTACTATTATCCACCTCCATTTTGTAGATGAGGAAATTCACAGTCATAACACTGAAACATGGAGAAGTTAGTATTTGGACCCAGGCAGTCTGGCTCCATAGCCCAGTTTTCATCTCTATGCTCTTCTATTGAGAACTACTTTATACTGGAGGGAGAAAAAATGATGAAATCCACAAATTTCAGTTTATTTTGTTAAACTTGATGGGTAGCATATTTCATTGTGATCACTGCATTGGATAACGAGAATTACCGCTAGGACTCCATATTACTTTGTAGACTTATTACAAAGGTTATTTCTTTGTCACTGTTGATTTTGTAACCTGTAGATTGAAAAGCATGACATACATTATGTGGTATTTTGCTATGAAACAGCGAGAAAGCTTAAACTAGTATTTAGTACTTTACTATTGTGGATACATTGAAAGATTTTTATCTATTCTAATTTGTAAGGATAATTCCTATATTCATGAATATGTTCTGAAGAGTTGATGTCAGTTTGTAAGTGTGGTGAGCAAAAAGTTAACTCTTGGGTGAGAGAAAATGTAGCTTCTTTATTTACTGCATTTGTTATTTCTCATGAGCTTCTGCCTGTTAGTGCCTGGTGTGGGGAAAGTGGGGAAAGAAGTACATTGGTGGAGGAACAGGAATCTGGGAATTATCTTAGTCTGTTTCGTGTTGCTATGACAAAATACCCAAGACTGAATAATTTATAAAGAAAAGAGGTTTATTTAGCTCACAGTTGTGCATGCTGAGAATTTCAAGGGTACAGCACTGTCTTCAGGTGAGGGCTCTTGTTCTGCATTATAACATGGAGGAGAAGATCAAAGGGGAAACAGACATGTGTGAAGAGGGAAACCTGAGCAATGTCCTGGCTTTATAACAACTTACTCTGGAGGGGACTAATCCATTTCTACAAGAATTAATCTAGTCTTCCAGCAGGAGAACTCACTACCATGCAGAGGGAACCAAACCATTCTTGAGGGATCTCATGACCCAAACACCTCCAACTAGTCCCCACCTCCCAATACCATCATGCCAGGGACCAAATTTCAACATAAGTTTTGGTGGGGACAAACAAACCGTATCCAAACCGCAGGAGAAAGTGAAACATTTTTCAGTTACAGTTATCTCTGTATAAACTATTTCTTTGGGTAACTCAGCCCCTTTTTAACAAATGCTTGTTCTTGCAGTTGTCCTCTCTCCCTATCTCCTCTCTCCAAGGTGGCACTACAGAGCTTATGTGTCCTGGGGGGGATTATGGGGGAATCTGTTACCTCAGATCCATGCATCATCTCTCTATCCAATCACTATTCTTTGCTTACTGACCTCTAGCTGGTCTGGACTGAACACTGGCACCACATTCACTTCTGTGAGTCTGGCTCCATTTGGCCTTTGGGGGTATTATTCTGGTGCCCATTACTGAAGCCCACAGATTCCAGCCATTTGCCTCGGATCTTCAAGTCCCTGTGCTTTCTTGAATCCAAAGACAGTCCTCACCCACTGGTCCCCTCATTAGGGTACAGAAACTCCTGGATCACCTGTCTCACATACTCAGACCTTGGGGAACCAGCAGCGTTCTCTCAGGCTATCTGTCTGGCCTCCACCTTCCACAAATGCAGCATTTTTACTACTGTGGCCTGTTGGACAAGGTGCCAGTTCAAATGTGGCACCTCTTCTAGACACGTTACTCCCCGACTGTACCTCAGGAAGCAAACATCCCTCAGTCCCCCCATGCTTTTCTTACCTTCCACCTTACTTTATGCAAGAGGCATGGAGATCATTAGAATGTTAGTTTCTGACTTACTCCTCCTACTTCAGCCTAGTTCTCCTTTCCATGCACCAAGGAGTAGGAAGGGGCAGAATGCCTCAGGTCCTAGTCATAGGCAGAGGGTTTCCCTCATCCTGCTGTGTGTAGAAGAAACCACGTGCAAGCTCTTGACATAGGATCCAGAAAGCAATAAAGAAGTAAAGGTAAAAATATGGAAATTCAATACATGAAAACATCTTGTTTGTGTCTTTTTATTTTTACTTGGCCACCCTTGACAGAGTCTGATGATGTCTATTAGTCACGAAAATCTAGCTTAATTTTTAAAGACTTGAGCATAGAGATTATTTTATAGGATGAACAATATTCTTAGATTTCTGAACCTTTGTTACCTATCCAACCATTATTTCCTATGAACTTCTAGTCAGGTTTATTTTCTCATTTCCAATATATGTACCCTTTTGATTCAAAACTTGTTTATGCATATAGTCACCCCTCCTTCCGTTGGCTTAGAGCCTAGCCAGCTCTAACACTCAGCATAAGTCTCATCTCCAAAAACCACATTTGCTAATTTGGGCTTTAATGCTTTTTTTTTTTTTTTTTTTTTAAACTTCTGTTGCAGTTATAACTAAATGCAAACAGTTTAGTAGTTGTTTAATCTTTAGATGGTTTTATGTTTTAAGTCTGCAACATATTAGTTAGTAGGGTTGATACTGTGCAATTCATTAGAATCTTCCATATAGCACCCGAGTGCTGGGCATATGAAGAAGTTGTTTACAGTCTCCTCTCTTATTAGTGAATTCCTGGTCCACCAAATGACACGTTGTTTTCAAGGACTAAATGTAGAATTTAATGGATGTAATTGGCTTCATTATTATTAATTACGAATTGAGCTTGGTGTACATAATAAGGTAGCCATATAATGATGGGTTGTTGTATTTTGTTTCCCCCCTGACATAGAAAGGCACTTGGTGGCTTGGTTACCCTGATAAAGATGCCATGATGGAAACCTTTGATTCTTTTGGTCTTTAACTCCTAGTCAAAAAAAAAAAAAATTGATGTTATTGGCCGTATCCCAGGTACCATGAAGTACAAAGAAGGGCACAAGGCACATGCCAACTGAGTTAATCACTTGAACTTTCCTTAGAAACTTCACCACCTGGTGACTACACATACCTCTTATTGTCCAGAACGCACCTCACGGGAAGTGAGTTATCTCTGGCTGCCTGACTGACTTTATAAACCAGTGCTTTCCAACCTTTTTGACACCAGGGACTGGTTTCCTGGAAGACAGTTTTCCCACAAACTGGGGGTAGGGGGATGGTTTGGGGATGAGTCAAGCACATTACATTTATTGTGCACTGTATGTCTATTATTAATACATTGTAATACATAATGAAATAATTATATCATTATTACATTGCAATACATAATGAAAAACTTCTACAACTCACCATAATGTAGAATTAGTGGGAGCACTCAGTTTGTTTTCCTGAAACTAGACAGTTCCCTCTGGGGCCGATGGGACACAGTGACAGATCATCAGGCATTAGATTCTCATAAGGAACACACAACCTTGATCCCTTGCATGCACAATTCAATTGGGATCACACTCCTATGAGAATTAAATGCCACCACTGATCTAACAGGAGGCAGGGCTCAGGTGCTAATGTGAGCAGTGGGGAGCAGCTGTGAATACAGATGAAGCTTTGCTTGCTCATCTGCTGTTCACCTTCTGCTGTGTGGCCTGGTTGCGGTCCCTTGCTATAAACAACCAGACTTGGGATAGACATTTACTTCTATCAAGGTAAAGCTATTAACTATTTTAAAAATGTGAGAGTCTGGCTGTGGTTATTTACTTAAAATAGATATTGACCCAAAAATGTTAAAAGTTTTAGGTTACTTGGGATTTTTGTTGTCGTTTATTGAGCATGTAATATGCTAAGATTATACTTACACTGCTATTCGTTAACTAATATTTGACCTCTTTTTAATTATCTCATTCACTCATTTATTCATGCCGCAAATAGTTTGCAATATGTTGTACATTTGTACTTTTTCCCTCCCCCATCAAATCATGATTACATACTTTTTTTTTTAGCTGTGGAAATTTTTAGTGCAATTAACAGTATAATAAGGTCTTGAACTGCATCAAATAAGATTGAATGATTGAATGATTGCCTGCGTGTTTGCTTTAGAACAGCTTGTACAGAGCAATATTTTAAGTGTTTTATTTGCTAAATATAAACCATATTAAGTTGTCAGTTTAGAAGTGTTGAGACTATCAGCATTTTTCTTATAAATTACCATTTGTCCTTGAGATTCTTAGAAATACATTTTTAATTATGAAAACCAGCTGTAATTTTTTCCCTTGATGTACATTAAGGTTTTATGCAACACCACTATCAGGTTAAGAAGAAATTGACTAGTTTATAAAAACAGTTTGAAAAATAGTAGAAATAATACCCAGTTCAAAAAGTATGCACAATGGATGATGTGACACATTGTTGAATAATGTGGAAAGAAAATAAATTTTAGCTGCCAAAATGTTGATCATGTGATTTTGAGTACTGAAATAATTTAAGTAGTTTATAAGCAAGCACTTAAAAGTTTTCCTAGTCTGCTTATATTCTTAAATAAATTTTTTAAATGTGCCTGTAGAATTTTTTTCAAAAAGCTGTATTAATAATGTGTTACGTCCTCAAACATGTTTGCTGAATCTCATCATTATCTTCACAACCGTATTGCCCTCTGACCTCTTCTGCTACCCCCCAAAAAATTAAAAAGAAGACAATTAATTTTACATGTATTGAGCTTCAACATGCATAATTCTCCCTAGGAATGAACTATTGAGATCTCTTTTGTTTTTAAGTCTTATCCTTTGTATAATAGGCTTTATATAACCTAAGCAACAAGGAGAAAATACTTTCTGGCTTTTATTTTCTTTACGTGTTTTTTTTTTTTTTTTTTTTTTAACCTTTGGTAAAATAGTGGGAAATAGGAATGAAGACTTTAAACATAAAATAGAACGTTTATTCATTGTATGAAATTCTTTAAAATAGTTGAACATTACTTTTAAAGAATGACTTAAATGTCTAGAGAGATAAAAAAAGATTTTTATAAACAAATTCCTTGGCAGCGACTACCTTATGTGCTATATATTTCAGGATAATAATAAGGGCTTACTGCAGGTCAGTGTGTCATATCCCAGTGGTGTCTAGTGAGATGGAGGGTTATCTTATATGTCAGCTAGATAACCCTCTGAACCATTCTGAGCAGGCAAGATAATGGGACTGAATTCTGAAATGAAGGTTGAAATATATTGGAATATTGTTACATGTGAGAACAATAACTTTTTAAAATAAACGTAGTCACCTTTTGACATCATTAGATATATTTGCTAATAATTTTTAATAGAGTATATTCAGGTGAATAGATTGGGTAAAGGATGAAGTGAATCAAATATATGATTATATGTTTAAATAGATAAATACAAATTACAAATTTTCCCACACACGGGAAGCTTTATTATTAGGAAGCTGCTGAGCAAAAACTGAAATATTTTTTTCTTCTCTATTATGAATACTGAATGGACATTTCCTAATACAAGCAAGGTTTTGCCTTCTTGACTGCTATTTCATTTTAAATATAAAATTACTCCCTCCCAAACATAGGAGCAACAATGTAGAAATTTTTTAAATTGCTTTAGATTACTATGTTTCCAGGATAGTATTTTCATAAACCATTACATAAAATATTAATCTCTTTTCTTAAAATTAAAAATTCTTTCAAGTTTTTAAATTCAGTCTTCTTTGTGTTTGCCTCCAAAGTCAGTTTGCCAATCCTAAATATAAACTTAATTTTGAGAAGTCGTATGTGTGTGTGTATTGAATGAGTCCCCAAAATTATTTGTTTTTAAATGCAGATGTGAGTTGCTTTGATATGAATTAAGAAAATCCACATTTAGATTATCATGGTATATAAATTAGAATTTTAGAAGATATATAGATTGCCAATATAATCCAAGCGTATAGCAGTGGGATGAAATGATAAAAGTTTTTTACACCATCTTACATACAATTTTGTTTATTACTTTGTGATTTATTCATAAAAGAAGATCTTTATGCACAGTGGATTTTACGTAAACATACGTGGATACATCCTTATTTTCTTGACACTTGTAATATTGCAAGCTTCATAAATGAGGGATTTAGGAAGCCTTTGGTCAGCCAGTAGAGGCCACTCACAGCTTGTTACTAAAACTGGATGGCAAAGCAAAACTCTTTACTATCAATATTGGGCATCATTCTGATCGGTTAATTTTTAGTTCCTTACTTAACAAAAATAGTATTACGATGGAGTGGTATGAAAAAAGTTGTTGCTATATTTGTTTTTGAATTATGTAGTGATTAATCTTTTCTGTGAAAGCATTTAGATTTTTCATTAGTAGTGTATACCAGAAATGAGAATTTATGTATTTAATAATTAGATGTATTATTATTCTAATAGACCAATAATTCTAAATTCTTAATTATCAATGCAGACTGGCTTTAACTAGGAAAAAATTGTTTAAAATGAAGATTTAAAACAATGACATTGTTTAGTTTTATGTTAAAAACGTAATTGCTAATGTCATACATACAACTATATGTGTATGTATATATTTCTAAACTTCAGTGTAATTTTCATTCTGTCATTTCATAGAGAACTATATGTGCTGCTCTTAAAAATACAGTAAGATCACTTGGAAACTAGCTGAAGTCTATGTCTTTATTCACTACTTAATGCAATGCTGTCAGCTGTAAGGTTAGCATCTTCCCTGCAACACACATACGGATTCCTCTAGGAAGGCTAATCCTCAATAGAAAGGCAAGCCCTGTACTTCTCTGTGGTTTATTTCTGGCTGGTTTTTTTTTTTTTTTTTTTAACAAAACCTTTCTGGTTTAAAGATGTAATCACGTATTTAGATTTATATCTGCTTTCAAAGGAAAAATAGCCTAAGTTCTCTAATTTTCCCCAAGTTCTTTCACATATTCTCATCATGGAGTGTTTACTCCCCTCTACTACACTTTGTAAATGTTATCCTTCTTTTGCTGTAATGATTAATAGGGGAGCCATTTGTTATTCTTGTTAGTCCTTCTATAATATGTGCTGGTAACCCTGTTAAGTGCTGCCAAGCCCTGCATTGCATATACTTAAAATAGCCCACATGCTACCCAGAAGTTACAGGCAAGGTCTAGATTATCCTTGGCTGAAGATTTTCCTAGAGTGTATTCTAGATTCAGGCCATCATTCAGGCCATCATCTCCTGGGACAAATCCCCAAATACAGAAAACACTGGTTTTGATGTGTGGTTTTTTGTTTTTGTTTTTGTTTTTTGTTTGTTGTTGTTGTTGTTGTTGTTGTTGTTTTTGCAGTCTCCCTGTAGGGGAAAAAGTACTAGGTGGTAAATTGGACAATTTTGATTCAAAGTTAGCTTATTCAGTCCCTATCATCTAGGGCATGTGCCCTCAACTCTGTGAGTGTTAGTTTCTTCACTATTATTTGAGAATAATGATGTTTCTTCACTCTAGGCACATTGTTTATGAAAAGCAAGCCATAAAGCAGGCTATAAAGAACAGGAGTGACTGGACACCATAGCTCATGCCCGTAATCCCAGTACTTGGGGAGGCTGAGGTGGGAAGATTACTTGAGGCTGGAAGTTCAAGACCAGCGCACCAAACATAGCAGGGCCCCAGCTCTATACAAAATTCTAAAAAAGTAACTGGGCATGGTGGTACGCACCTGTAGTCCTAGCTGCTCCAGCAGCTGAGGCAGGGGAATTGCTTGAGCCCAGGAGTTTGAGGGTGCAGTGAGCTGTCATTAAGCTATGAGTTGTGAGTATTCCTGCTTGGGCAACAGAATGAGACCTTGTCTCAAATAAGTAAATACACTTAATTTAAACAAATAAAAATAGGGATATTATTATTAATGACAATAGAAATATTTCTAATTATATTAATTTTTGATATATCTTTTGTGCTCATTATTACACATTCTTTGTCAGTTTGTTCATGCTTAAGTCCTACCAAGAAAGATTTAAAATTGCATTGTAAAAACGTAACAAACAATACAGAATTTTTATTTTAACCTTGACTAACAGGTAAAAATAATCAGTTTCACCCACTATACTATAATTTAGATAACATGAAGGCTATGAATAGTCCATACTATATAGGTCCTAGTTCAAAGTCTTTTCCTAAAAGTCATACAGCGTGAGCTCTGCTAATAAGAGCAAGATTGCTTGTGAATATTGGTATTTTTAAAGATATGAATGATAGGAACCTGGTATGACTTTTTGTACCATTATTAGATTTTATAAAATTCCAAACTTTGAGGCATTTTCTCCGTTGGAAAACTGAGTTATATTGTATAACCTTAGTGATTTTCTACAACAGTTTTGAACACTCCTGTAATTCAATTGTCCTCAGGAATGGATCATCTTCCTTCCTGAATTTCTTTCTAGGAGGACATTGTCTGAAACTAAAACATCTGGTAGGCAAGGATTTCTAGTGACTTCTCCCTAGCATTAGACACATTACCAGGCATACATTAGATATTCATTTTTATGGCATATATTTCATATGCACCAATTTGTTCATTTCTTGTAGCCAGTGATGAGGATTTTTCCTGGCCTGCCATATAAATACATTTTTACTTTAATAGAAATCTAGACAGATAAAGGTGAAATATGAATTATTACGTGAATTATATTTACTAATATTTTTCAGGTTAAAAAAAAATCAAAACAACCCTTGGAATTAGAGGAGCTCCATAACTTCACTTTTATCAAGACATCAAAAAGATTAGTTCAATGTAACAATATAACTAAAATCACCCAACTGAAAGGGAACACGTATCACTTATTATATGATAAGGTTAAGCATAATTTTATATGTGCGTTAGGTTACTAGTTGAATTGTACCAAGTAAGCAGTACTGGATTTAGAATAAGAAGCTCTCGGTGGCTGCATAAGGTGCTAGATCACATTGGCAAGTAAGTAAGGATCAGCTTAGGGAAAGCCTTGCATGCATATCTCATTAGTTTTCATTTTACTTTCAGTGTAGAGCCATGGATGGCTGTGGAATGAGAAAGTTGACATGTGAAAAGCAGCAATTTAGAAAGTTGAATTTGGCACATTGGTAAGATGGATTGGAGCAGGGGGAGATAAATTGCATGCAACTCCCTTAGAGGTGATTTTTTATTCCTCTTTATTCCTCTTAAATCAGATAACTACTTTGTTTCCTTTTAATCTTATAACTGATATCCAATTTATGCTCCTTGAATTATCACTTTTTGTATTTTCTTTAAAAGGAATTCTAAAGTAATTTTTACATTTTTGTATGTTGCTTTAAAAGTAATTTTAATGTTATTTCCTTGAATATGTTTCTCATCCCCAAACGGATTGTGCTTTTTGTGATTTGTGACTATTCTGTAATAAGAATAGATGATACAATGAAATATTTTATTCATTCCTCCAACTATCTTGTAACAGAACTTTTAAAACACCAATAAAAAACAAAAGTGCGCTCATTTGAAATGCTTTCGAAGAATCTTCCTTTATTCTTCTATATGGAGATAAATATTCAACACATTTATTTCAATGTCTATTAATTAAAATGAATTACTGTAAAACATTTAGAATATTATTTTACTTAAAAGTCTTGTTTCTTTCTTCAAAGAAGTTGAGTCAAATTAATAATTGACGTAAGAAAAACCAGAAACCTCTGGGTCTTGACAAACTGGCCCGGAGCCTGAGGCAGTGCCTCCCGACAGCCTGGAGACCAGGCATATTAGATTGACCAGTCTTCACAAAATGGAAAGGCCTTCTTTTGAATGGCAGCTTGCCAACATAAGTGTTTGTCAGTGTGGGCACTGAAGCAGAGTAGAATTTGGAAGGCAAATAAAATATAGTTGAAAAGCAGAGCAAAATTGAAGGGGACCCGCTGTACTAGAAGGAGAGAAGAAAGGATGATGGTTTCTTGTTCTTACATGTGGACATGAAAAGAAAATTCATTAATTTACAGAAGGAATCTTAATCATTGGGAATGTAAGTAAGATATCCGTATTGAATGGCCTCTGTATTAATCTTACAAGACTCTTGTGTCTCAGAGAAGTTTACCTGATTTGTAAAGTTATTTGTTTGGTTACGTAATTGTGAAAGAATAGTATGGCATGCATTGGATTTGATAATGACACAATTAAATGAAAATGAGACATAAAACCAACTTTTTATCTTTTAAGTAAAATCATGAAATTGGTGTCAATACATCAGGGACAAAAAGAATAAGAAATTACTTTTAACATGTCTAATAACTTTGAGAGAACAGATATTTTGTCATTGATAATTGATCATTTAGCAGAATTTCCAATATATTGGTGCATATTGACCTCCTGAATCGATAGTGGTACTTGTACAACTGTTGTTAAATTTTCATCTCTTGCTACTACATTCTTATTTCCTGAGATTGATAATATTTAAACAACAGCAAAATCTATGACCCATGTGATCTTTTAGAATTAGGACACAAAAGTTATGTTATCTAGAAACCATCAACTCTTTTCTAACTTTCAGTTTACTTCTTAAGACTTTGTGTGATAAGCATCTAATAAAAAGAAATATATCTCCTTTATTTCGAATTGTAGTCATTATTTATGTAGTAATATTTAACAAATGAATCATAAGAATTCAGGGCATGTAACGTAATGTCTAAGGTTATCAACACTAAATATTGGCTAATTACATAAATGATTGTCTCCAGGGTTTTGTCAATTATAAGAATTGGATTGTGAAGATACTATTTCTCATAAAGAACAGAATACCTGTTTCCTATCTAATCTTATGGAATTCTTATGGAATAAAATGTATTTTTCTCACTAATAAACTTTACTATGTGAATATTTTATTAGATATTTAAAGTGAAACAACTTCTTAAAATTTGTGATTTCTAAGACAGTTCTGAAATCACTAGAAAGCATATGGTTTGGAGAAGAAAACAGTCACCATACTTAATTGTATGCTAGAATTTAATACTTTGATCTCATGTTTAAAACTGCTTCTTTAATTTTTGTAAAGATTATTTTCTATCTTGAATAAATGATGAAACTTTTAGAAAGAATTCTTTAAGTATGTTCCTTGAAGTTTGATAGTATTTTGAAGTATTCTCCTAATAATCAGATTAAACATGTTTTAAAGTTTAAAATTCACTAAAACTTCAGTACAACACTGCTTTCCACAAGCTGAATTCTATATTAAAGATATTATTCTCAAATTTTAGGTAAGTGTGTCTAGTTGCCACAGTAGCAAAAGGTTCCCATTGTAAGAACATTTTGCTCCTGAGACAGACCACTGACATTGACCCTGAAGAGATCATCATATGTTGCTTTATTTCATTAAAAAAAGTAAATTTCTAAACTATGCCTATTTTTGCATATCTTTAAAAGTAAAACAAAAATTTAGTTAAAATAACAATAAAGGATAGTCACCTCTGTCTTTTTAAAGGGATCATGTAGTAGGTAAATATGTAAAATCATTTAAATATCTACACTTGAAACTGTAAATCTTTTGTGGGTTACTTGCTGCAATTGAATTGAGCTTACAGTATTTTTATACATATATATGATTGCTGAGAAATACCTAGTATGATTATTTCTGACTAGATTGAAAGCTTACATTTGTATTATGGTATAAATTAGCTATAAATTCTGTTTTATTGTATTCAGTTGCTTTGTTTTCATCAGGCAATTTATCACATGGGTGTATGTGAAATTTCTTTATTTATTAAATTTCAGATTATGTATTTCAAACCAGAGCAAGACTTAAACATTTTTCCATAAGTATAGCTTCAGGTAAACAAGCAATTTTAGTCCTGAAAATAGCTTCTGCTTCTGTCAACACGTTGTTTATTTTTTCTCTGAGATAAAAAGTTTAGTTTTCTGATATTTGTACCGAGATAAAGTCAGTAAACAAGATTAATATAGTGTGGAAAAGGTTGTCAGCAGCCTTGGCAAAGGAAATAAGTTGCCTGTACATAGAACATACTGTAAACTGAATAAAAGTGTCAGGTCCACCATGAGATAATGTGATCATGAACCTCTAACAAAGCATGACATAGGCACAGTCGGCTTTTCTCATAGCCACAGTGTAGAAAATGGATTATGGTATTCCAGGGATACCCACTGGAATAGCATGAAAACCTCATTTTGAGATGAATGCAGGATGCAGTCCTGGAGTTGAGCCACATGTTTACCTGTGGTGCTCAAACCATAGGGTTATTAATGTCATCATCTGTGCACATTTGCAGTATTTGCATTTCTTGGAATTTCTGAGTATATGCTGGCATTCTTGTAACCCAAGTGATACGAGAAGAAATAAGGTTTTGAAAATGTTAGGGTGTTCTCTAAGAGGAATTTTATTGCTGTCTCATGCTTTCCCCCCCATCCTATATAAATGGCACTTCTATAATTACGGAAGGTTTTTTTTGTTGTTGTTAAAATGGAACATAACTTAAAGCCTTTTGCTGTAAATGTATGCCTTGTCAATTGTGATTGATAGATTCATTCTTGTGCAGTGCTATGTTCCCTTTGAGAACCATCTATATATGAAAGTTGTGAAATTCTAAAAAAAAAAAAAAAAAAATAGGAGTAGCTTACTTCAGATTTTAAATTTTATTTAGAAATAAAGGAGTGAAAATATTTTTCTCTTAGATGAAATTGTATTTTGTACTATGTAAGTACACAGATGACTCCTATCTTCTCCGGGAAACTATGAAAAGGGTTGCTCACCACTTCCTTGATCTAAGTTTTTGTATATATTTAAATGTATGTGTTATAATACATGTTATTTATATTTAGGATCTAGCTACAAATACATTGGTCCTCGGAAATATCTGCTTAACACTGATCTAATTAAACTTTTTTTTTTTTTAACATAATAAGTCACTGGTCTGTGTTTTTTAAAAGGATATTTGCACTATTGTAAATAGTCTTTTTTTAATTTTTTTTTTATTATTATTATTTTGAGACAGAGTCTTGCTCTGTCACCCAGGCTGGAGTGCAGTGCGCAAGCGATTCTGCTGCCTCAGCCTCCCGAGTAGCTGGGATTACAGGTGCGTGCCACCATGCCTGGCTAATTTTTGCATTTTTAGTAGAGACGGGGTTTCACCATGTTGGCCAGGCTGGTCTCAAACTCCTGACCTCAGGTGATCTGCCCACCTTAGCCTCCCAAAGTGCTGGGATTGCAGGCGTGAGCCACTGTGCCTGGCCAAGATTTTTTTTAAATAGTTTTAAAAATCTAGGAGAGGGGTCGGGCGCCGTGGCTCACGCCTATAATCCCAACACTTTGGGAGGCCGAGGCGGGCCGACCACGAGGTCAGGAGATCAATACTATCCTGGCTAACATGGTGAAACCCCGTCTCTATAAAAACACAAAAAATTAGCCGGGCATGGTGGCGGGCGCCTGTAGTCCCAGCTATTGGGGAGGCTGAAGCAGGAGAATGGCGTGAACTCGGGAGGCGGAGCTTGCAGTGAGCCGAGATTGGGCCACTGCACTGTATCCTGGGGGACAGAGCAAGACTCCATCTAAAAGAAAAAAAAAAAAAAAAAAAAAAAATCTAGCAGAGGAAATATACTAGACCAAAACAAGTAGAGTATTCTTACCAGGAATTAAATTATACTTTTGATCCACGCAATGTTGTTAGAGATTTGAAAATCTTGTATTCTCCATTTTAGAGTGATGTCCTCAAATTGATATATCACTATTATCCATGGTCGTTTTATATACAAATCTCAAATTTATTTTTTCTTTTTAAATTTCCCTGTAGGTACCCACTCCTGGCCCAGTGGGTAACAAGAGAATGGTTCATTTTTCTCCAGATTCTCATCACCATGAGTGAGTACTCAATGTGTTTATATAACCTTATTGAAGTATTCTACTTAGCTCTTTGGGGAAATTATTAGCTACTACTAGTAAAGCTGGTTTAATTTGTACTTTTTAAAAAGAGTAAGTATAATTTACCATTGGTAATAATGTAAGAACAATTTAAATGAAAACCATGACAAAACTTAAATGGGGATTTTTAAATATAGTTATTCTGTTATTTGTGATAGTATTTGAAATTCATGCATTATTGAAATGTATGTATTATCTTTAAAAATTTAAATTTTCATTACATTGAGTAGCATCAAGCTTTCCTACTCCTCCATCCTTATTCTCTATCCCAACCCTTCTAAAATACTAAAATGAAGAGTACTAAGCCAGGCATGGTGGCTCATGCCCATAATCCCAGCACTTTGGGAGGCTGAGGAGGGCAGATCACCTGAGGCCAGGAGTTTGAGACCAGCCTGGCCAACATGGCGAAACCCATCTTTACTAAAAATACAAAAATTATCCGGGCGTGGTGGCACATGCCTGTAATCCCAGCTACTCAGGAGCTGAGGAAGGAGAATCGCTTGAACCCAGGAGGCAGAGGTTGCAGCGAGCTGAGATCATGCCTCTGTACTCCAGCTTCGGCAGCAGAGCGAGACTCCATCACAGAGGGAAAAAAAAAAAAAAGAGTAAAAGACTGTTTTGTGGTTTTTTTTGTGGGGGAGCCAAGCGTGGTGGCTCAGGGCTGTAATCTCAGCACTTGGGAGGGCAAGATGGGCAGATCACCTGAGATCAGGCGTTCGAGACCAGCCCGGACAACATATCGTGAAACCCAGTCTCTACTAAAAATACAAAAATCAGCTGGTTGTGGTGGTGCATGCCTGTAGTCCCAGCTACTTGGCAAGCTGAGACAGGAGACTCACTTGAACCTGGGAGGCAGAGGTTGCAGTGAGCAGAAGCATTCCAGCCTGGAAAACAGGGCAAGACTCCCATCTCTCAAAAAAAAAAAAAGTACTTCTCTACTTCCTGCTACTGCCAAGCATTTGGTAATAATATAAAGAGCTGTGAAACAACCAGAATGTATTTCCGTTTTGCAACAAAAGGAAGAGACTACTTACTAGATAATTTTTAGAAACTAGGTAGTTGTAGCTTTGACTTTGGTAAATTATTGCTTGAATTTCCACGGGTTAATTCTATCTGTAAATACATCTTTGTTGGAAAAGCTTAACTTGTTGTGTATTTTAGATCAATACCATATATCTCCTGCAAATTTGATTGAACTTTTAAAAAGGCCATAAAGTATGGGAAGACATGAATTAATTATTGAATAAATTTTTTGTGGCAAGCAAACATATTAGGATCCATTAGTTTCTATTTTTTAAAATCACTACTTAACAAATATAAAATAGAGATTATTGTTCAGATATAGCAAAATGATATAATAATCTTATAGTGGCCTATAAATTCAAAGTGCATGCATAGACTATAGAATTGTGGAGAAGGTAGGCTATTTCTTTTTTTTTTTTTTCCTTGAGACAAAGTCTCGTTCTTGTCGCCCAGGCTGGAGTGCAGTGGCGCAATCTCGGCTAACTGCAACCTCTGCCTCCCAGGTTCAAGCGATTCTTCTGCATCAGCCTCTTGAGTATCTGGGACTACAGGCGCGTGCCACCACACCCGGCTAATTTTTGTATTTTTAGTAGAGACCGGGTTTCCCCATGTTGGCCAGGCTGGTCTCGAACCCCTGACCTCAGGCCTTCCGCCTGCCTCAGCCTTCCAAAGTGCTGTGAATACAGGTGTGAGCCACTACACCTGGCCTAAGGTAGGCTATTTCAACAAAAGTTCTCATTCAGGAAATGAGATACTTAATACTCAGCATGCCACAACGCATATATCCAGTTTGGCAAGCAATTCTCTCTCTCCTCTCTTGGAGAACCTAACTTGTTATTCTTCCTCTGAAGACCTCAGCTGATATGTTCATTGCAGCAGATGCCTTAAAGGGTACTGCACAGTTTTATCAGCCCATTTCTTGTTGGTGAAAGTAAGAGGTTTGTCATCTGCCTAAGGAACTAAGCAGTCACAGACTCTTGTTGACCAAGTTGTTTATTTCAGCACTAGCATTTCATCAAAAATACAGTGGTTTCTGTTGTGTTTGTTCTTACAGTTTCACGCCAGCAAATGCTGCTGGCCTCCATGATCTTCCTCTCCTCTTAGTCTCCTTAGTTTAATGGCTTCTGCCCTGAGGCAGGTCAAAGCCATGGCCTCCAGCAAGAAGGTATAGGTCTTCAGGAAGTCTTTGTCAGCAGGCTCATGCTTTTTGTCAGAGAAATCCTACAGGGAGGTATTCAGGAAGATCTAGACTAGAGTCATTTTGCTTGTTAACTCTAGCTTCCATGCCACTGCCTGTTTCCGTTTAGGGGTTCCAAACATGGTTTCCCCAGCTGCAATTGCCTGATTATAAGACTTTAATTCAATTTAGATTATATTTTATTTATTTATTTATTTATTTAGACAGGGTCTTGCTCTGTTGCTCAGGCTGGAGTGCAGTGGTGCAGTCACTATCATGGCTCACTGCAGCCTCAACCTCCCAGGCTCAAGTGATCCTCTGGCCTCAACTCCACAAGTAGCCGGGACCACAAGCATGGGCCACCATGCCTGGCTAATTTTTCTCTTTTTTTTGATAGACATGTGGTCTCACCGTGTTGCCCAGGCTAGTCATGAACTCCTGGGCTCAAGCAATCATACCACCTCCACCTCTACCTCCCAAAGCGTTGGGATTACAGCTGTGAGCCCCCATGCTTGGCCTTGATAATGTTTTATAGGCTTATTTAGTAAGTCTGTATTTTCATCCCTTTCTTCAGGCCCATCCCTTACCTATGTAGAGCCAATGAGGAGGAGGTCCCTTACAGATCCCACTCTTGACAAGGAGAAGCCACAGGACACCACATCATGGGAATTTTCTTTTACGCAAATAAATAAGTATACAGGCAATGTTGTGTAGACACAAACACACACAGACTTCCAGTTAAGTTACATAGGTTGATGCCCTCCTAGGGACTGGCCTGCCTGTCTGCTTTAAAACTGACTCCATTTTACTTCAGCTTGTCTCTTTTATTGCTCTAGGAGAAAAGCCCAATATCTGAAATGTTCCCATCAGCTCCTTTAACAGAAGAAAGTATATGGCCAGTATCCACTCTGGCCAGAGAGTTTTAGTTATATGGTTCCCCAACTTCCTAGCTGGAATAAATGATTCTATACTCCCTGTTAACCTTCTTCCATTCCTCCTTCTCCCTGAGTTAGATACATGAAACTGACTCTTATTATCAAATTCACCATCTCATAGTACAAAAACTAAGGTGCTCATACCCTCAGGATATACAAATAATTTCTAGCAGAATCACCAGTAGTTTTAAGGGAGTCAATTTTCAAATCCCTTGCTTCCATTTATAAACGTCTTTCCTGAAAATTATCAGCCCCGGTTATTTTGCTGGTTCTTACTTTTCCCAGTGCCTTTCTTCTTCCTTAGGGAAAAAAGACACCCCTACCAATCCTAATCTTTGGTGCACACTATAAAATCTTTCCGGGCTCTAAACAGAGATATTTCAAATATTGTGCTGGTATTAATGTTGAGGGATTGGATTTAATGAATAAATCACAAAGCATTTTGCTATTTAGGTATACAGTTTCTAATTTTATTTCATGTTTACTTTATTTTATTTATTTTTTCTTTTGACATGGATTCTCACTCTGTCACCCAGGCTGGAGTGCAGTGGCATGATCTCAGCTCACTGCAACCTCCGCCTTCCAGTTCAAACGATTCTCCTGCCTCAGCCTCCAGAGTAACTGTGACTACAGGTGTGCGCCACCACGCCCAGATAATTATTTTTTGGATTTTTTTGGTAAAGACAGGGTTTCACTTTGTTGGCCAGGCTGGTCTCGAATTCCTGACTGCAGGAGAGTTGCCCGCCTCAGCCTCCCTGAGTGCTGGGATTACAGATGTAAGCCACTGTACCCGGCCTCTAATTCTTTTTTTTCAGCAACTGCTAGATTATTAAAAATATTTCTTAACCTAGAAGTCGTTTTGTGACTTTGGGCATAAAATTCCAAAAGACTTTAAATAATCACGTGACTGTGCTAACCAGGTTCCTTTTATTTCCATTTACCAGTTTGTGTGAACAAGGTTTCTGAGCACTCTATGAAATTAAAAGATGGTAATCGAATTGACACTAAAAGACATACTCATCAATGAACTAATTTGGCGGGAAAGCTCATTAATGATGCCTTTCTAATAAAATTTTATTTGTTATGTTTACTATTGTTTTATTTTTTGTGTTTGCTGTTACCCAATATATGATTATATATTAAATATATGTTAAACAGGAGTTAAGGAGAAAAATAAACTATGTAAAATTTTCAACTTTTAAAGAAATGTGCATCCTGGTTTGGTTTTTGTTTTAAATAAATGGTGGAGGGTATCAAATCACAGTAATATTTATGTACCAATGTATATATTTCAAAGAGTAGCGTAATGGTTTTATTTTAAATTATCAATATATTGATAATTTATTATCAATTATAATTGATAGAAAATTAAATCCTTGCAAATGTTTAAATTTTTGTTGAAAAATGTTAGATGTCTTCCTAACATTACGTGAGGAGAGTGTTTTCATAACTATTTCAGGCAATACGTATTCAAAAATGGTAAAGACCACTGTTGTATAGCATGTTTTCAGGAAAAAGTAACAGAATGTTCTACAAGTAATGGTTTAAACAAATAGCAGTTTAGTTTACAGGTAGAAACAGAAATCTGGAAGGAGGCAATTTCAGAGCTATTGAGGAAGCAGTAGTACTATCTGCTATAACCTCCTTTAAGGAATCATTGGTGTTTCCCCTCAAATTCCTATCAGCATTCTCTATATCTCCTATTTTTTCTTGTTTATTTTTACTTGATTGTGGTATTTATTATATTATTATGTGTTATATAATTGTAAAATGCATGTTTTATTCCCACTGAGGGACCAAGAACTTGCCGATGTTGGAGACTTTGTCTTGTACTTTGAATCTCTTACATTGTACATCACAATGCGTTACAGTCAAATCATAGGCCTCGGTTCAAGATTATCAAGTTCTACTGCTAGCTAGTGATGGAAAGCATCCATGAAGGCACCAACTGAATACTTGTTAAATACAATTGATAATTGGCAGAAGAAGCAAGTACTAGAGCTAGAATGAACCTTAGGTGCTGTCCAGTCCAGTCACTTGAATTTTATAGATGAGAACTTGAGGCTCAGAAAGACTCAGTTCAGAGACTAGCTTGCAGAAGATATAAAACAAACCACCACCAGAAATAAACACTAAAATTGGTCATCACTGGATGATGGGATTGCAGGTTTGTTTTGTATTTTACTAGGAGCAGGTGAGGTAGGGGTACATGTTAGTATCTACCAAACTTTATTTCAGTGGACATGTTACTTTTATATTTAGAGGACAAAAAAGCCAGATGACTCACTCCAGACTGGAATGCAGTGGCACGACCTTGGTGCACTGCAACTTCCGCCTCCCAGGTTCAAGTGATTCTCGTGCCTCAGCCTCCTAAGTAGCTGGGACTATAGGCGTGCACCACCACGCCCAGCCACTTTTTTGTATTTTTAGTAGATATGGGGTTTCACCATGTTACCCAGGCTGGTCTTGAACTCCTGACCTCAAGTGATCCACCCGCCTTCTCCTCCCAAAGTGCTGGGATTATAGGCGTGGGCCACTGCTCCAGGCTGCAGTCTTATTTTTGAAGACAGATACAGAAAATCCTTCCAGAGTGTCATAATATAAAAATCCGATCATTTTAATAAAATAGCACAACAATGTACAAATTGTTTTAAATACCATCTAGTAATTATTTCCTTGAAAAACATATTACTGTATTTAAAGTCCAATCATTAATGTATGATAAGTTTCTTTTAATCAGAAATATGTAGTACAGAGAAATGAAATATTGACTAAGATCAATATTGACTAAGATCAATTAGTATCTAATTTCTCAGTAAAAGTAACCTAAGTTTTGAAATTATATTTTAATTATTCTGTTGACTTTTTAAAGCTACAAATGTTAAAATGTTAAAAATAAAATTAATGTATGACTACATTAAAAATATATGTAAGCATAAAAATGGAGCTACTTCTTATTAATTCGGCCTCCCTTTATGTACTCTGTCAGTGGTTCCAGAAATTTTTTCTTTTTCCAATCACTTGTGAGATACTTGCTTTTAAATAGAGATAAATATGATTTCTTAATCGATTGTGCAATTTATATATTTTACTTTTATTTCAGTTTTAAGTAGAGGATATTTACCTGAGGAATTGTATGTAAATCAAACTTATTTTAAATGCACATGGGTAACTCATTATAATCCTATGACGAATTCCTTTATAAAGCAAATACTCACCCCTTATTTTATCTTTTGTGTAAATACCGAATTTGCTTAAAGCAAGATTTGCCTGGATTAAAGGTTATGTTCATTGGGAATACTTTTTACACTTTGAAATTTAACATCTATTGCTTTATAGTGAAAGTGTCTTTAACTCTAGATTGAGATAAATAAGAAATACAGATCGATTCCTCCTCTGATTTATTGTGATTCCCATGGGTGAGTCATTTAGTTTACATGTCTTAAGTTTATTTATAGAATAAATATAATATAGTAACAGTCCTTTCTTATATAAGATATTTTTACAAGATGCTTAGGTAAAATACAGAAATATTAAAGTAGGTATGAAACATTTCAAAATGATGATGATAAAGATGGCATACTTTATATTGTACACTGTATTTTATTTTTTCAGACAATTTTCATATGCACCACTGTTTTTAGTATTTTTTACTACATCTCTCAAGTAGTCATAGCAGGTATTAGACCCCATTTTATAAATAATTTGACTTTTCTGAAGTCACACACTGCACATCACTCAACCAAAAGTCAATTAAAAAGACAAATTTATTAAGCCTCTATTAATTGTTAGTTAACATACTAAACCTGTTAGGGTATAAGTAATGCCCTTTAGCACTTGTTTCTTTATAGACAGTTAGAAATTAAAAGGTAATTGTTGCATGTTAAAACTTATGGAATAAAGGTTTACATATTACTATATTCCACTGTACTGTTAGGGGAAGAAAATTAATATTTATTTTAAACATCATCTGCCAATTTCTTAGTGTTGTTTTAAGCCTTCCAAATACTGAGAGTGGTTAAGTTTATTTTATGCATGAGGAAGAAACTGAGACTCAGAAAATAAAACAATTTGTCAGAATTCACCTAATCAGTAAGTGGCAGAGCCTGTATCCAAGCTTAGGTCTTTCTGATTTAGTAACCGCACGAGGCTGAACTTCCTGAATTTACGTAAAATTTGTAGTTTAATACAAGAAAAAAGGTTTTAGCAGGGCCTCTTGAGCATAATTTTAGAGTTGACTTTTTGTTACATAGAACATTTTATTGAGTGAGGAATACCTTTAGCATCCTGGTCTTCTAGTCCATAGAGCATAAGAACCCAAAGGAATCTTAAAAGATCACACAGCCCAGTGTTCTCATTCCTTTACCTTCATATAGAATAACATAGCAATCATAGTTGATGAAACTCCACCCTATATCTCAAGTCATTCATTTGTCCATTCATTCAGAAGATATTTATGAGGGTGTACTAGGTGCTGGGTTTACAGTAGTGAATAAGACGACATGATCACGGTTGTTGTGATTCTCACATTACTTACAATGTGATAGAGATAATAGAGATTAGTCAGCACACACACATATGTATAATTATACACTGGCACATAAATGCATTATTATATACTGAGCTAAGTACTCTAAAGAAGAACTTGTAAAAATTGAATTTGAACTAGACATTGAGATGAGGACGGCTAATGAGATCTCTAGGATCTAAGTGAATTGGTGGCAAGAAAAGCATTTCAAGCAGAGAAAATCATATGTGTTGTGTTCAAGAAACTAAAGGAATGCTTAAACAATATAGGAAGGAAAAGCATGTGGTATGTGATGAGACCAGAAAAGGATCAACAAGGAGCACATGATGCCAAACCTGGTAGGTCATGTTACAGATTCTTTCTCCTAGGAGTGTTTGGAAAGCCACTTAAGGTTTTGGTTTACCTTCGCTTATTTATTGTTCACTTGGTGTGAATGAACTCCCTGTCAATTTCTACATTGATAAATGTGCCCTATTCGCCTTTTGGCATCCTCCTTACGATTGCTACCAAGATCTGTTCTTACCTAGTCACATGGCTTCTTAATACTCTGTTGTCTTGCCCTAATTTTTATTTCCATATCTCGATCTATGAAACCCTATTACAGTATATTGGGTTAGGAGTTTGACATATATTTCTACTTCTTTGTCCCCCTCCCTCATCTCTCATGTATAATTTTTCATACTTGCAAGTCTCTTCAATAAAGTAGTTATAGTTCACAGGGAAACTGTCGGTATAGAAGACTGTATACCATTTTATCAGTTAATTCATATATTTAGTGATAATCCACTTAGACCAGTGTTACCCAGCAGAAGAACTCTTTACAGTAGTGAAAACGTTATGTATTTTCACTGCCCAGTATGGTAGTTATTAAACCGCATATGCCTTTAGCACTTGAAGTGTAACTATTGCAATTAAGAAACTTAATTTTTAATATTAATTTAAATTTAAGCCGAAATGGGAGGATCACTTGATGTCAGGAGTTCGAGACCAGCCTGGCCAACATGGTGAAACTTTGTCTCTACAAAAATACAAAAATTAGCTGGCATGGTGGAACATGCCTGTAATCCCAACCAGTTCAGAGGCTGAGGCAGGAGAATCACTTGAACCTAGGAGGTGGAAGTTGCAGTGAGCCGAGATTGTGCCACTGCACTCCAGCCTGGGTGATGGAGCAAGACTCTGTCTCAAAAAAATTAATTAATTAATTAAGTTAAATAAATTTAAATGACCATATATGGCTAGTGGCTACCATATTAGCACAGGTTTAGATCATTTTATATATACTAGACCCACCATTAAGTTAAAATGAAATTATGCCTCTGAGTCCAAAAATAGAAACTTATCTCTAACAATAAAAATCCATATTACAAGTTGCAATAGCTCTTTCCTTCTGAAAAGTACATTTTTAGGAGACCTCAGTTAAGAATCTTGAGGTTGATTTTGTCCTTTTGTCTAGATATAATATTAATTGACTTCCCATGAAATCCTATACATTTCTGCTGCCTGTAGTTCAACACTGTGGGTGAGGAAAGGGGGGATTAAGAAACAGTGAGAAGGAATTAGTGTGGAACTCTGCATCTGCAGAAATTTTAGGTTTTAAAAAGCTTCTTTCCTAAAGGTTTATTTTCTGGTCATTCTTAAAAAAAAAAAAAAAAAAAAAAGTTCTTTCTACTCCACAGAGTTCCCGACCACAACTGCTCTACTGTACTTGAAAGAGCACTGTACTGAGGGCTCGATAAGTGATGACTATGCCTGTTACCAGCAGTGCCACAGGGAGGAGTAAATGAAATAATATGCCAGGCTTAGCTCCTAGACCTCCCTAAACTGCGTCTGTGTCCTAGAGGGCGAACTGAATTTGGAAACCACATTCAACCCTATGAATTGTGAGAGCAGGCAACCTGCCTGTGTCTCTAAGCCCAGCCATTCTTTACAGTCGATCAGTTTTAAACTCTTCTGTGCTCCCTGCTCCCAGATTTTTCTATCACTTTTAGTCTCTCCATGAAGCCCGTGTGGAACCTTGGCTCCAGTGTAAATACATATCAATAAATACGCATTCTCTTTCAGAGCATTTTTTTCTTCCTCTGCCTTTCATAAACTTGACTCTGACTTTCAAGGATGCTACTTCCTGTGTTTCCTTGTTTGCTCATTTTTCACTAGAAAGTTATTAAGTAACTTTTATTTTCCATGTATTATGCTAGATTATGGCAATACAAAGAAAAAGAAAGAAGAAAGAAAGAAAAGAAAGAAAAGAAAACCAATCCTTTCCATTATGCCCCCAAAACATGATAGTGCTTGAAGGAAATGAAGGGGAAGTATATGGTTAAAAATACAAGATATGGAATCAGACAGACTGAATTCAAATTCTGATTCCAGTACTTGCTAGCTGTGTGAGCTTGAATGGTAATAGGACTATTTCATAAAGTTGTTGTAAGAATTGAATGAGATAGTTCATGTATGGCCATGAGAATGATAACCAGCACACAGCTAACACTTACTGAGTGGTGATAGTGCTTTTATTGCAACTTTGATTACTGCTTCTACCACGTTTTCTACAGCTGCTACCACTATTTCTGTTAGTGTTACTATCATTATCCTTTTCTCAAGGACCTCTGATTTTTTATTAGGATAAATAATCAACTGCAATATACGAATATAATAGCTTTAGTGGAGATATCGGCAGAGACATTGGGAGTTTTGGAAGAGGAAGCATCTAAATCTGCCAGGGTGAGGTCAACAGGCTGCTCAAAGGAGGAAGCCATTCGCCTCCTCTCATTCCTATAAACCCTAGGACACAGAGGCCACCATTTTCCGACAGCATTATTGCCCCTTCCAGATTATTCCTTTTTTACTCCTGGGTAAAACTGTTTTTGTTCTCTGAGGTTCATACTACCATCTACCTTTCCTTATTTGCCCTCATTCATATAGGACTTTGGCACTTGAATTAGTCTTTCTTTCCTGCATCAACCTCAGCTATCCTAATTGGTGACAACATGTGTAATGGTTGGAAGGGACATGGGCTTTGGAATCAGGAGACCTAACTGAATTCCCGCTCTGCCGCTTAGTTATGAAATCTTTGGCAAACCTCTTAATCTCTCTGAGCCTGTTTCTTTATTTGTGGAATGGTAATAGTAACTACCCCTAAAGTCGTTTAAGGATTAAATGGCCTTGGTAAGGGCTCAATGCATGTTGAATACCCCTATGACCAACAAAGCCATGGCAGCGGTTGGATGGAATAGTACATGCTGGCATCTAGCACAGTTTTTTTTTTTTCCTCCTGGAATCCAGTGTTCTTCATCTGACTGCTACTTGAGACACTCCCCTGGCTGCTCTTAAATATAACCATCACCTAGAACTAATAGAGCTCTGAAGTTTTGAATGGTATTATACCATTTTCTTACCACAGCCTAATACTCTCTCAGCGTTTTTCTTATGTTCACTACCTATGTTCTTTAGACTCATTAAGACTGCTGTTTAAATTTGGATAAACTTATCCAAATATGCTTTCACTCCCCTTTTTCTTAGACTTAGAGGAAAAGATCTCTCTTCTCCTGTCCTAGGCTAACTCTTAATACCTATGCTTTTGATTGAAAGTTTTTTTTTTCTTTTCCAAAAGCTTCTTTCATCATCTACTACATTTTTTAACCTCCCCTTTAATTTTCTTTAACTCTAATGTGTTTTCTCTCTCTCATACTTTGAAAGCCAAACTTCTAGAAAGAGTAGATGACAGTATAGGCCCTTCTTCTCCACCCTACCATGATATTATAATCCTGATTTCTTCCCACATCACTTTCTAGAAACTTCTCTGGAAAAGTTCACCAGTGACCCCTCCAGTTGTGTTTTCTCAGTTCCTGTCAGACTTGATTTCTCTATATTTAACACCAGTGACCACTCCCTTCTTAAAACATTTCTTCATGACCTCAGTGATACCACTGTCGCTTGAGTTGTTTCCTGCTCTGAACATTTATTTTTATTCGTCCTATCCAGATTCCACTAGAAAGAAGAAAAAAGATGTAAACACACAATGACAAAGAAGGAACATTTCAGCAGATTAGAGATTTCAGCCAATTTCTAGAGCTAGAAGCACTTGGAGATTTGCACCTAAGTAGGCAGGTAGAATAAATATAAACTTAAGAGTCTGGTGAAATAAATGCTGATTTGTCCCTTACAGGCCCTAGAAAATGTGAAAACTTCAAAATAGGGTGGGGCACGGAGCTGAAATAGTATGTCTCAGTCAAGAAAGTAAATCTTTCTTTTCTTCAGAAATTTACTAATCTGAGAAAAATAGACAAGATAGTAACATTGTAAGTTTCCACCATGAGGAGACACTTGTATGATCATCCTGTAGAAAAACTTATATGTTGAAAAAGCTCTTGTGATCAGTTTTGTAGTTCCTTTTTAAATATTGACTAGATAAGTAAGGATCACCAGATATTTGAGAAAATACTTTAGTATAAAGAGAGGAACAAACAGGAAAAAAGGACCTGCTCATTAAAAGATGCCATAGACAGATAATTTATAAACCAGGTAGAGTAAAATGTTAATAGTAGAATCTAGATAGTGGTATATGGGTATTCATTCTAAGATGCTTTTAACTTTATTGAATATTTGAACATTTTCTTCATACATGTTGAAGAAAAAGTAAAAGAAATGAAAAATAAAATGGGAGATTAAAATGAGGAAAGAAATCAAGAGATCCACAAATATGAACAGACTTTATGGTTCATAGGTAGGAAGATTCAACATAGTAAGGACGTCAGTTTTCCCCAAATTGATAGTTAGGTTTAATGCAATTCTTATCAAAATCCCAGCAAGATTTTTGTAAATATAGAAAAGATTATTTTTAAATGTATATGGAAAAGCAAAGGAACTTGAATCGCAAAAACAATTTTTTAACAAACAATAAAGTTATAGGAATCATCCTACCAGATTTCAAGACTTACTGTATAGCTACAGTATTCAAGACTGTGTGGTATTGGCAGAGGGAAAGGCACATAAATCAATGTAACAGAATAGAGACCCCCAAAAATAGCTCCCCCCCGCACACACACAAATACAATCAATGGATTTTTGACAAAGTTGCAAAAGCAGTTCAATGAAGGAAGAATAGTCTTTTCAACAATATTTAAAACTAGTGTTCTGGAAAAGTCCCTTTAAAGGGATGAAAAGAAGCTACGCACTGAGAGAAAATATTTGCAAACCACATATCTAGCAAAAGACTAGTATCTAGAATATATAAAGACCTTTCAAAATTTAATAGTTATAAAACAGTTAAAAAACAAAACAATCAAGTTAGAAAATGGACAAAAGACATGAACCTCCATTTTACCAAGGAGGATACACAAATAGCAGATAAGCACACAAAAAGATGTTTAGCGTCATTATCTATTAAAGAAATGCAAATTAGGACCACAATGAGATATCACTACATAGCTATCAGATTGGCTGACGTAAAACATAGTGACAGCATCAAATGCCAATGAGGATGTGGAAAAACTGGATTACTCATACATTGCTGATGAGATTATAAAATGGCGTAGCCATTCTGGAAAATGTTGGCAGTTTTACGAAACTAAACATGCAACTACGATACTAATGAGCAATTGCACTCTTGGTCATTGACCCCACCGAAGTGAAAACACTGTTCATAGAAAAACCTCTACACTAAGGTTAACAGCAGCTTTATTCATAATAGCCCAAAAGTGGATACAACTCAGAAGTCTTCCAATAGGTGAATGGTTAAACAAACTATGTACACCTATACAATAGAATACTACTCCGAATAAAAAGGAATAAACTATTGATACATCAACAACTTCGCTGACTTTTCAGAGAATTATGCTGAGTTTAAAAGCCAATCTGAAAAGGTTACATCATACCATTTGTGTAACATTATTTAAATGACAAAGTTATAAAAATAGAGAATGGGTTAGTGGGTTAACAGGGATTAAGTATAGGAGATTGAGGGTTGGAGTGAAATGGGTAAGGCTATAAAAGGGCAACATGAAGGATCATTGTAGTAGTAAATTGTTCTGTATTGGTCTGTATCAGTGTCAGTATCTTAGTTGTGATGTTACACTATAGTTTGCAAAATATTATCATTTTGGGAAACAGGATAAAGGTGCACAGGATCTCTACCAACTGCAAGTAAACCTACAATTATCTCAAAATAAATATTTCATGTAAAGATTGATAAATCATTCAGCAGGCAAACAAAAAGACAAATTTCAGGAGGAAAAAAGTAAGAAAAACTAACAGATCAACTCAGAAGATCTAACATTTAATAATTAGGCATTCCAGAGACAGAAAAAAGCAAAAACAAATTTTCTCACACTGAAGGACCCAGATCTCTTGATTGTGAGGTCTCACCCAACACAGTAAATGAAAAATGCACACTACTAGAGAAATTAAAAACTTCTAACAGCATCCAGAGGAAAAAATCCAGATCACATTCAAAGCAACGAGAATAAGCATTTTTTTTATCAGCCTATTGAAAACTTAAGAATATGAAGAAGAAAACAGACAAACAAGTGGGAAAACATCAACTCAAACAATAAGAATATGAAGAAGAAAACAGACAAACAAGTGGAAAAAAATCAACTCAAACAATACACTTCTCAACCATTCTCACTATTTGAGTGAGTTCTTCAGCAAAAGGTGGAAATGAACTGAGAAGGTGCGGGATCCAGGGAACAAGAGGTGTGGCAAAGGAGAGAAATGACATGAACACCCAATGAGAGCCAAGGAAGTTCCAGGACAGATCTGGAGAACAACAGCTCAGATGAGACCAGGTAGACAGAGGGCTTTGGGAGGAGATCACTGGAGGCTGAAGAGGAGGGAGGAATAAGGGATGGGCGTATTTTCAGATATGTTTTAATATTTGAAAACTAACAATGATAAAAATAAGAATGTAATAAAGATAGGCTGGCAGGTACTAGAAAAATTAAGAAGGCTGGCAGGTACATAGAAAAAATAGCAAAAACAAGACAAATATCAACTTTAGGAGAAACAAAAAGAAACCCTTAGCAGCAGAAAGTATTCATGTAGTCATAATAATGTCTGTATTCACAATTGATTAATTAAAAAGATGCTGTAATTGGAAATAGAGAGTTGGGAGATTAAAAAAAAAGAACTAAGTCTATGATAATAGAAAGTCAGTACTTCACATCTAAAATCAATGAATCACAAGCTATTGGTATAACCTTATTCTTTAGAAATATAGCATTAAATACAAAACAAAAGGACTAAAAGAGTTGACAGTGGTTTCTCTCAACAGAGCTTAGGAGTCAGGATAGATGGAACAAGAAATTGCTGTTTTTAATCCTTTTAGTTTTTTTTCTTTTAAACTGTGTGGATGCATTTGATTTAAGAAAAATGATTTTCTTTGAATCAAGAAAAGGCACAATCCAAATCAGAGGGGAAATATCTTAGTCAAGCTGTCAGAGGAACTACAGTGAATGATTAATTAATTTGGTAATTAATCCAGATGTTATTGACTAATACCAATAAATGTCCATTCCCCCATCACTGGTGGAATCTGACCTGCCTAGGAGCATCACTGTCACTATCTTTGAGCTTGAGAAATACTATATTAATGCATAGACAAGGCCTATTAATGAAGAGGCTGTTTGTTCCTGGTTTTAATACCACAGAGGCTAGAGAATGCAAAGAAGTCTTAGAGAGTCCCAGGACATCTAAACCCTTTCTAGCCCCTTGCCCTTCTGCAGCGTGGTGTGGTGAAAACACCTTATACAAGTAAGCTAACATTCAAGCCCTCATTTCTGTATTTGGAACATGAGCCTAACCTTGTAAGGATTTTGTGAAGATGGGAAATAAACCATGCCACGTGCTTAATTAGTACATAAAGGTACTCGGTATTATGGTTGTTGAAGTCATAAATAGCATTAATAGTAATGTTAGTATCATTCCCTGTGATTGTGGGCCTTTAGTGATTGATTTGCCATAATACCTCTCTCAATTTCCTAGTCCTTGATGTTTACAGTTAGTTTTTTTATGCAGAATACTGCCAGAGGACTGGGCGCATAGCTAATGATAATAACTCCTGTGGAAAAGGTACTGCCAGATACGTCAGTGTTAAGAGTCCCAGGGGCAGCTGAAGCAAAATGGTCTGGGCTAGGCTATGTGAGAAGGCAAGGCTTTGATGATGCAGTAACTTCTATATTTTTGATGTTGTTGAACTTGTTCTCAGCCAGACTCTAGGTTGTTATAACTGTGGAGGGAATAGGTCCAAGGTACCTCAGCTGATGCTGCAGAATTCATATCAAGGGCTTTGTGTATTGCTCCTGGGGGCATAGCTAGACAATGTAATATTCTTGTATTTTTAACATTTTTTTATAACTCCAACAATCAAAAGGTCATAATTTGTTGTAATGATGCTATAATTAAGTTGTGGTAAATGATAGCATTTGTAGATTTTATAACCAGAATTGATTCATAAAATGAATACAGTCCCAGCAGTTTATGTTAACATAATTAAATGGAAATGTAATTCTAACTCAGTTTGCTTATTAAATTGAAAATTACCGGGTTATGAGCACTTTTACGTTTCTGTCAAAATTGGTCTAAGTCTAGAATTCAATGAAATATCCATTAAAATAAAGCATATTGAAGGCTCTGTTGCTGGTGACAAATAAATTCCTTAAAGCACGTGTGACTTGATCATGTGAGGGCATGTGCTTTTAGTTAGGTTCCCTCTAACTGCCTTTTTCTTTCCTCTGCAGCCATTGGTTTAGCCCTGGGGCTAGGACAGAGCATGACCAGGTAAGGACCATTGTAATCCGAAAGGAAGTTACTCAGCCTCTTTCAAGTATTTAACTGTCTCCCTTCAAGAGAGTAGATCAGCTCTATGAGAAAAAATACAAATCCCTGCTCATTTTAAAAGGTGTTAATTATGCCAACGATTAATACACTGACCAAATAAATGCATGATCCTTAATCAGCATGAGAGTTTTCTTTCCTTTACTGCCACCGTCTTCAGTCATATGTGTGACCTCCGTGGAAAGACTCTGAAACTCACTCATTTGTAGGAGCTCACTATTGATCTTTATTTTTCACAAAGTTAAGGTATCAAAACAGTACATGTGCTTAAAAATTAATTTGTATTAAATCTAAGTTCAGCCAGGAAGAGAATATTTGTATCTGAAGTTTAGAAGGTAGGGTGAAGAGTTTCTTATACTTTTACATTATATTTCTAGATGAATTTTTTTAAATCTCTTTATTGGTATACATGGCAGCACAATGATTAGTTGACAGTGAGAAGTTAACGTTCATTGCAGTTATTTTTACATATAAAATCAGCAGTTACCCCTTGATTATATTAGTCCTTTCTCAGAAGCATGCTTAAACTTGTGATGTTTTAAAGCATATACATTTTAGAGTTTGCATCCTTGCAAAGTTTGTATCTTTTATTGTGAATGATAAAAGTTATTTTTAAAATAAAAGGGAGTGATAAACCTCAAATCCTCAGGGATCATTTCTTCTGAGGGGTAGGCAGAGAAATAGGTAGTGAAGAGGACTTTGTGCTTTAATGGTAATTGGTAACATTACTCTATAATGTTTGATTTTTCTTGGGTTGAGCAGCAGGTTCACAGCTGCTGCATATACCATAGTTCCTTTTACTAATAAAAGGAAGGTGCTATGCACTTCATTATGAACCCTTCTTTATTTTTTAACACACATAAGCTTAATAGAAATACCTTTCATTTTCATGATTTTTTTAACTTGCTTTTTTTCCATGAGAGTGAGTTACCTCTTTAAAGATACTTCTCACATTAATAATGGACTATGTGCCACTATTTCTATGAATTCAAAATTAACTAAGCTAAGCTACATCTATGATGTGTTCCTCTTATTATTTGCAATACAAAAATTAGACTTTCTGCTTTCCTAAATGGTTCATATCCCTCTATGTACAATGCTTACAATAATATTCTGCTTTTAGTATTAAGTTGCATCAGGATATATTTTATCTGAAAATGTAATTTTATAAAGCTCATTTTCTACGCTTTAGAACTTGAGAAGTACTAAAGCAATGTTATAAATCTAGATTTTAGACTATGGTATACCTGGTTGCTTCCAGCCAAGCTTTTTTCTGAAATTAAAAATTACCTTTAATAGCTAATACCTTATAAGGAAGAAATTGACCAATTTTTTAAATCTTTTTAAATCTTTTTGCCCGATTTTTGAATCAGCTTTTTACTTAAACTTTGATGTGCCATTTCGGATCTGTATCCTTACTAGGTAGATTATTAATTAATAAATACAGTTAATTCTTGTTACATATGGTAGTTATATTCTATGTAGTCATTTCAAACACTGAATCAATGAATACTGAACCATTGCTTGTAGGGGAAATACAGGGTTAGGTTTCTTTGAACCCCACGTCACATCTTCATCAACTGATCAATACATAACCTTGTTTTGTGTGTGTTTCTGTTTAAAGACACCTTATTTAATGTCTGTTGTTGATTCATTAACATTGAACTCACGACCAATAGCGTCATAACTCATGCCTGAATGAAGCTTATCTAAAGCACATATTTTCTCTTTAAGTCCCATCACTGTCTTCTTGCACTTAGGAACAGTAGACAGCTCTTTAGCACTATGCTTGGTGCCATTTTAAATAGTGAAGTCACCAACAGAAGCACAATTACACAAAACAAACAAACAAAAAACCAAAAAACTCATAGCATTAAACAGACTGCAAGAAATACACTTGTTTATACTATGAGAGCTTGAAATGAGGCCGTGTCACCGGGCTGGAGCTCAGCTGGAAACATATGTTAGAGGCTACTCAGATTTTTACCACTCTGCCTACACATGTCTGCACATGACTGCAAAAGCAGGGGAAGCACTGATTTTTGTGTTACAAATAAATGTTAGCAAGTAGGTATATGGAATCTGAGTAATGACAATGAATTGTACATGTATGTATATGTACAATGCATTCTATTTACATAAGGGATAATAATTTCTTAGTTCAACTCAGACCTAACTGTATAGCAAACTAAACTGTTGTCTGAAGTTAGGTGCAAGTGATGAAATGCAAGACCATGAAGTATAAAATCTTTTAGTTTATTGTTGAATGATTGACTAAATTGACTTGCATGATTACCTTATGTTTTTCTCATACCAACTTAACACTAAGAAACAATAATATTAACCCTACTTTTTAAATTCCATCTCTCACTCCTTTCTCCATCTTAATGATTCTTCTTTCTTGCTGTTCTTCAGTGCTAAGTCCCATTTCAATTTACCATGCATAGTGATCGTGCCTTTACTATACATTTATTAAATAACTTACCCACCAGCCACTATCTGTTGAGTACTCTCTATTTTTATCAAAAGAGATATTTGTAAAAAAACAACACAATTTTTCCCCTGAGGTGGTCATAGTCTGGAGAAGGTAAGCAGTAATTATACTATGTTGATAAATGTTTCAGAAAACCATAGAGAAGGCACTATGAAGGCCACAAAAGAGAAATGTCGAACTTAGTTCATGGGTGGAAGGAGGCTTTGCTTCCTTGAGACATTTTGACTGAGTTTACAAGAAGTATCTTAGTGAGTCAGATCATAGTTTGGATTTTACCTAGTTCCCCTTTTAATTTTGAGGACACTGCTGAGTGTGGAGAGACTTGAAATTATTTGTCTGACACTTGAGGAATTACCTGAACAGTGGCTGCCAATAGAAGCACTCCTGGGCTTGAGTGCCTTATGTATAATCAGGTAGTAAAGAGAGGATTGGTGGAGAATGAGATTTCTGCTCTTTGTCTTTCCTCTTGAGATTTGAGACTTTTAATAACCTTGAAAAATGTCACAAATAGCCACAGAAACTCTTAGTTCCTTTTTTTAAATGTAAAAACCATTATCCACAAGGTATACTTTTCTTCCTGGTTTAATTCAGCAGTTTTTCAAATTGTGTACGTAGGTTTTTTACTTACAGATTTTAATGTAATTCTTATATGAGTTATTTTTTAATATACATCTGCAGGTCACTAATAAGGGGATTGTATCTTCGTTTGGCCTAAGTCCAGCAATCTGAAAGTTGGAAGGTAAGAAGCACTTCGCACCATATTCAGAAGTTCTGTTTTTGATCAGAGTTGACATTATTGAGTCAGAATCCAGAAAAGTAACCTCACTTGTGACACTGATAGGAGTCCAAGGGAACAGAAAAAAATATGTATCAAGAAGAATGAAAAAATTTTCAAAATCTTTTGACCTACTCTTGCTTATTAGAGCAGGGTTCAAGGATTCTTATTTATTTTGAATTCATAATCTGACTTTTAAAAAAATATATTGGAGTCTTCTTTTTTTTTTTTTTCTTTTTTTTTTTGAGACGGAGTCTCGCTTTTTTGCCCAGGCTGGAGTGCAGTGGCACAACCTCAGCTCACTGCAATCTCTGTCTCCCAGGTTCAAACGATTCTTGTGCCTCAGCCTCCCTGAGTAGCTGGGATTAATTACAGGCACCTGCCACCATGCCTGACTAATTTTTGTATTTTTAGTAGAGTTTTGCCATGTTGACTAGGCTGAATTCGAACTCATGACTTCAGGTGATCTGCCCGCCTTGACCTCCCAAAGTGCTGGGATTACAGGCGTGAGCCACCATGCCTGGCCAGGAGCCTTCTAAATGCAAATATATGTTGTTCAAGTAACACCTTAGATTATTTTTTTCATCTTTGCCCCATAAAAGATCTAAGCTCACATATTAACTTGTGATTCATGACCCAGAGATCTCTGTAGTTTTATCTGAGCTTCATTTTAAAGTTGCAGTGGTATCCCCAGATTTATAATTGTATTGATAAGGTGAAATAAGTTTGTGATGGCTTTTATACATATAGATGCACTGCATTAAGTAATGCCATTGTTTGACTTGTTTTTATGTACAAAGCCCATCAAAACTATAAATTTGAGGAAGAAAACACATTCTTATATAAATCTAATAAAAGGAGCTATAACATCAATGTTCAGAGAGGGTGCTATGTCATTTAAGTTCATCCAGGTTGGTGGCCTCTCTGAGAACTATCCAAACCTAGTAGATACAACCTAATGTTTATTTTGGTTCTTATAATTGCATTTTTCAAAACTAAACTATAAATTTTTAATTTTTTTTTCATAACATTGTGTTTGGGATTTTGAGTTCTTTATCTGAACTGTTTTAACACAAGCCTCAGGAATAGTGTTCAAGTATCTGTCTTTTATCAGTTAGAAAACTTAATTAACCATTAACTGTTATCAATTTAAGGTAGAGGTAGAGATTTCATCATCTTACTTCTAGCTATCTGTGTCACAAATGTTGGTTTGTATATATATATATATTTTTTAAAAGGCACTAGACTTAGAAATGCCAAAGTAATTAATTTTCTTTATTTTCAGAAACAATTTAGTGTTCATGGTACGAAGTGTTTCTAAATTGAAACACTTTCAGATTAATGGATTTAAGATAACTGTTTGCTCTTTTCTATAAGTAGTAATAACGAGATATGGCTTCAGCTACATATCAGATACCAGATCTCACTCCCTCTTCCTTTATTTCATTCATCCATTCATTCAGCAAATATTTTTTGAGCACTGAAATGCTCCAGACACAGTGCATGAACCCTGAAAATGTAGGCAAATTGCATAACCCAAGCAAAGGGCCAGAGATGAGCAACAGCATGGTACATACCCCAAACTAACAAGTTCAAGATGGCTAGGAAATATCATTTAGATGGAAGAAGGATAGGTTGGGGTAGGAGGAAACATAATAAATTATGAATTTAGAGATGTAATCAAATTATGAAGGGTCATGAAAGCCTTATACAAGATTTTGAGTTTGATCTCCATAGAGTCATATAATTAGATTAATTTTAGAAAGCTCATAGAGTCTGCAGTGTGGAAAGTAGATTAGAAGGGAGCAGACCTGGAGGCAGGGAGATCATTTGGGAGACTTTGCCAGGACAGAGAAAATGGTGGTCTGAACTAGGATGGTGGCAATGGGAATGGAAAGTAGACATTTAAGAGAAAATTTAAGAGTACTTATTTAGTTCAGACATTCCTTGAAGAATAAGCCTAACCATATTCTTGATCATCTAATTAAGGTCTATTCCTTCTCAAGGACAGCTAAGTAAACTAATAATTGATTCTAAGTGATGTAATTGAACGGTTCAAAGCAGTTATTCGTCATTAGAAATAATTGATACTGGTCAGATAATACCTACCGAGAGCCAGTCCCATTAATTACATTCATAATTATAATAATAGCATTTAAGCCATTTCCTTTCTCAGCATTTCCTATGTTCCAGTTTTATAGTGCTAAATATTTTAAATGGTTTATATTACTTAATACTCACAATAGCGTTACAGGTAGATATTATTGTAATCTCCATTTTACAGGTGGAGACCAAGGCTTAGAGAAGTTAAGTACTTTGCCTAAAGTTACACAGGTTGTAAATGGTAAAGCTGTTATTGGAACCCAGTGACTTTTTATTTACTGGCCCAGCTGGGATTAGAACCCACCTCTATCCTGCATTATTACTTATAAGACTTTTATTTTTGTTGGGGTTCATTGCTAATATTCTGTACAACTTCATTTTAGCCCAGTCTTGCATATAATCATATTTCTGCATAAATAAGATAAGCTAGAGTTTGAGTGAGCACATAGTAAAGAATATTGACTATTTGCTTTTTTCTTTCCAATTAGTTAGGGTAAAGCAAGTGTGAAGGGAAGTAGATGGTAAGGCATTTTGAGGAGGCAATCAAATATGTTTTTTTCTAATTATATATTTCCAAGCCAATAATTTCTTTGAAGAAGAATGTTTTAAGCGTGTTTCTTTACCATGTTAGGCCAGTAGGTACAGAGAAAATAATATTAGCTCTTTATGTCAGCATAGGTAACAAAACCTTAAAAAATTCACAACTGAATGAGACAGTGAAGGCCGTTGACAAGAGAGGTTGCATTACTTCAACCAGGGCTACTGCAGTGAACCAGAAAAAGAACTGTGTTCTAGACTTCCATCCCCAGGCCACATCTTAACTGACTCTGAGGGCAGTTTAGCTGTCCAGGAAGAACTGGATTGCTAACTCTCACTGATAATTTTGCAACAGTGACAATAAAGAATGAATTTTAAAAAGAAAAATTTGTCTCCCTGAACTATTGAACTCCAGAAAAAGTAGTACTTACAGTCTTTGCTTTAAGAGAAACCAGTAAAAAAAGAAAAAAAGAAAGCCATGCAAATAAATGAATAGTGTCCCTTTGAATGAGAATATTTTCCTACTTGCAAAATAATATAATGAAAATATTTTTGTTTCTATGACTTTGTCTTAACACTTTGTGTAGCATCAGCTTCTGAGAGATAATCGAGCTGAAAGAGGACACAAGAAAAATTGTTCTGTGAAAACAGCCAGCAGGTAAGCAATTCAAAATCACTTTTGATTCATTCATTTTCTTTTTTCTATGCCTATAAGAATGGAATGAATTATTGTTAGGTTGTCTTTGGTTCTAAAAAGTCAGCTTAAAATATTTTATGTATTGTTTATTGGAATATATTTTAGGATTACTAGTAATGAATAGAAAGATATTTTATTTATATTTTTTAAACTTGTAAAAAATAAATAATAATTTTTAAAATAAAATATTTATCTCCCTTAACTATTGCATTTTAGATCAACATTTACCATAATAATTCATTTTTAATCTAATAAATGAGCTTAATCTCTTTCCCTAAACTTAAGTGGCATTTAGACCTTATGAGAAAGAAATATGTATATTCTCATAACATATAAATGAGTAAAGACTGGGAAGAAAGTAGTCTCTTTTAAAGAGTGCTTTTAGAATCTTGTTCATTTTTTCCAATGTTGGTTTTTTCCATAATATTAGGAATTTCCCCCAGTTTGTTTTTTAGACAATATGTTTTCAAATTTTGCAAATGGGGTTTCTGAAGACTTAATTTTTGTTTAGATGAAAGTGGCTACCCTTCTTGTCAGAATGTTGATTAGAAAAACTGCCCTGATATTTACATTTGTTTTATCCTTGAGAAGAGACAACTGACCTCAGTAGCCACCATTGCATCCCATGGCTTCCCAGTGGTAGTGTGCTGTCCACTGACTTTAACATTCCCAAGTAACCAAACTACAGCTTCAAAGTGCCATGTTGTGCAGATAAATGTCAACTGAGATCCCACTGGGTGTCTGCGGAAGCAAATGCAAATCCTACCTAGCATACCTAATGTAAGACAATCAAAAATCGCCAAACGTAAAATGAGATAATTCACCATCAGTGATAGTCAACATAAACGACTAAGAGATTTTCTCCTAAGACTGCCAGATCCTAAAATTATAAGATATAGATTATAAAGTAACTATGTATGAGACGTTTATAGAAATAAAATTAACAAGCAACAAATCACGATAAAAATGAATCAGTAAGAAGTGAACAATATATATAATTTTTAGAAATGGGAAACGTGATCGTTCAAGAGATAATTAGTGAAATGAAAGATACATCTGAAGAATGGACCAGAACATAGTATAAAAATTCAAGGAGATGAAAAACTGAAGTAGTACGTAAGAGACTTAGAAGATCTGTGATACAGTCAATCATAGTCCGTGATGAAAAGAATAGAATAGCTGAAAAAAACATGAAATTTGATGAGATGGTCGCTAAGAATTCCCAAACCTGGTAAAAGTTACAAACCCATAGATACAGATACAAAAAGCACGGTGAATAACATGCACAATAAATAAAACTAAATCCACACTTAATAATATACCATAGTAGACCAAAAGCAAAGACAAATGTTAAAAGAATCAAGATAAAAGGCAAATTATCTACAAAGGAACGACAATGATATTATCAGATTTCTCAGTAGCATCGGTGAGGCCAAAAGACAGTGGAATCATCCTCATTGTGCTGCATGAAAATAAATTGTCAACCTAGAACTATGTACCTGGAAATCCATCTTTCATGTACAAAGATGAAGTAAAATAATTTTAAGATTTTCAAAAAGAGGGAATGTTTACAGACCTTTGTGAAGAAGTTTTAAAGGGTGTATTTCAAGAAAAGTCCCAAGGAAGGTCTGAGAGGCAAGAATGAATAACGAGCCAATATACTGATTAAAATGTTTATATAAATAATCATTGCTTATATAGAGGGATAATTGTAATAATGTCATTTGTAGGACGTTTAAAAAAATTTTTTTTTAAATTTGAGACAGAGTTTCTCTCTTGTTGCCCAGGCTGGAGTGCAATGGTGCAATCGCCACTCACTGCACCCTCCGCCTCTCAGGTTCAAGTAATTCTCCTGCCCCAGCCTCTCAAGTACCTGGGATTACAGGCATGTGCCACCACACCTGGCTAATTTTGTATTTGTAGTCTCTACTACAAATAGTAGTATTTCTCTACTACAAATGGGGTTTCACCATGTTGGCCAGGCTGGTCTCGAACTCCTGACCTCAGGTGATCTGCCTGCCTTGGCCTCCCAAAGTGCTGGGATTACAGGCATGAGCCACTGCACCCGGACAATTTGTAGGACTTAGAGGCAATCTAAAATAATGGACAAAACAAAAAAAAAAAAAGAAAAGAAAGAAAATAATGGACAGCAATAGCATGTGAAGTTTGCAGGGTTGGTGATTATAGTGAAAGTCCAATGTAAGGTCCTTGAGTTGTTTAAGATGTCTACCTCATTAGTCAGTCAAGCATTTGACATTTGATAAGACTACATTAAGTATTCATTGGTAAAATATCTAAATAACTTCTAAGTCAATAGAAATGGAGTATATAATTACCAAACCAGTGGAAGGGGGGAAATGGAATTAAAATATTGCCCCCCACCCCCAAATAATCTGTTTTTTAAAAAGTGAGGGGCATGACGACTTATGCCTATAATTAATTCCAGCACTTTGGAAGGCTTAAACAGGAGGATTGCTTGAAGCCAGGAGCTCGAGACCAGCCTGGGCAACATAGTGAGACCCCCGATCTCTACCGGAAAAAAAAAAAAAAAAGTGAAAAGAAAAAGCATTGAGAAAATAAGATACAGACAAAACATAAAATTAGACAATTGAATCATACACATAAACACACACACACACACACACACACACAGAGATCAGTAATCACAGGAAGTATTTATGGTTGGCTGGGCGAAGAGGCTCACACCTGTTAAGCCACAGCACTTTGAGATTACTTGAGACAAGGAGTTTGAGACCACCATGGGCAACATGCAAGACTCTGTCTCTACAAAAAAAAAATTTTTTTTTAAATAGTCTGTGGTGATGCATGTCTATAATCCCAGCTACACAGCAGGCTGAGGCAGGAGGACTGCTTGAGCCCAGGAGTTGGACCTTACAGTGAGCCATGATCATGCCACTGCCCTTCAGCCTGGGCAACACAGTGAGACCCTGTCTCCAAAAAAAAATAGTTTTTTAAAAATTAAAATGAAATAAAATAATTTATGATTAAACATGTCAGTTAAAAGCAGAACTAATTAGATTGGACTTATTGAAAATATCTAGTATATGTTCTTTATAAAAGACACACCTGAAATATGACAGGAAAAGGTGGAAAACTAAAGAAGGAACAGGATATATGCCAGATGCATTATAAAGAAAGCTCTCATACCAAAGTGATTTAGGAAGAAAAACTTTACCAAGTTTTAAAAAGTCATTATTTTATGATAAAAGATTCAACGTATAGGCACTAAAATAACCTCAAAAATGTATAAAGCAAAGAGCAATAGTACCTGGAGAAACTCACTAACCCACTATCATAGCACTCTTATTATTGATAGCTTAAGCCACCTGAAAATGTATAAATGGAAAATTTCTGTAACACAAAATTAGCAAGCTGAAGTTAGTAATATTATATAAAACCTTGCATCCAAACTGGTAGAAAAAACACACTTTTCTCAAAGACACATAGAACACTTACAAAATTAATCACTTACCAGGCCATAAAGCTAGTATCAACAAATTTTAGTGAATATGGATCATAAAAAATACATTCCTTTACTGGAATGTGAATAAGTTAGCAATTGGTACCAATTTTTTTTTTTTTTTTTTTTTTTTAAGGTTACAGTTAAAGGCTAGGCACGGTCGCTCATGCCTGTAATCTTTGGGAGGCCAACGTGGGTGGATCACGAGGTCAGGAATTCAAGACCAGCCTGACCAACATGGTGAAACCCTGTCTCTATTAAAAATACAAAATTAGCCGGGCGTTGTGGCATGCACCTGTAATCTCAGGTACTCAGGAGGCTGAGGCAGGAGAATCACTTGAGCCCAAGAGTCAGAGGTTGCAGTGAGCCAAGATCACGCCACTGCACTACAGTCTGGGCGACAGAGTGAAACTCTGTCTCCAAAACAAAAAGTTACAGTTAAAAAGTACACTTCTGGCCGGATACAGTGGCTCATGGCTGTAATCCCAGCACTTTGGGAGGCTGAGGAGGGCGGACACCTGAGTTCAGGAGTTCGAGATCAGCCTGGCCAAAATGGTGAAACCCTGTTTCTACTAAAAATACAAAAATGTGCCAGGCTTGGTGGCTCCCACCTGTAGTCCCAGCTACTTGGGAAGCTGAGCCAGGAGAATCGCCTGAACCCGGAAGTCGGAGGTTGCAGTGAGCCAAGATGGGGCCATAGCACTCTGGCCTGGGCAGCAAGAGTGAAACTCCGACACACAAAAACACACACACACAAAGTATTCTTCCAAGCAACTCATGTGTCAGAAGCAACTTTATTAATATCAAGACACGTGGGTTACAATTAGATGGTAATTGGAGGAAATTCTACTGCCTTAAATGTTTACTTACATTAGAAATTCAGTCCCAGCTCCTGTTACAATCAAGTTTCTGAACTATAGGATTACTGCTACCTCTCTGAAGATCAACCCAGCAGAAATTTAGAAAGACAAAATACATAGGAAACTTCAAGAAGCCCTTGGTATTATAGGTGCTATCTTAAACTTATGTATGTAAAGCAGGGTGGCTTTGACTTGAGACAGGAGGCAATCTAGCCTGGCTGAGAGAGAATAAAATATGAAATACAGGGTAAACCTTTGGAGTTCTGTACTTTTTCATCATTGGCCATTGCCTTGGGAGAATTGCTGTCTGCCCCACACAAAGACTCAGACCTCTGGTCTAAGTGTCTTCCGAAATAAACTCAGTAGTTCACAGTGCTGTTTTTGAGGAACTTGATGGAACTGGGTGAAAGATTATAATGTCCTTGTTGCAGCTCCTCTAAAACCCAGTGCTGAAGAATTAGTTCTGCTCCTCTCTGGGAGTGAGAAGAGGGAAAAGGTATTCTCCTAACCAAAGGGGTTATTTCATGGAGTGGGGTGTGATGACTGTGGTTTTCCGGTGCCAGGGCCTGTCTACTCTAAGGCTCACAACCCCAGTTGCTTTTCCCATGCCATTGCCTGACAGACTAGCCAATATTCTCAGAGGAAGATGAACTCATAGGCCAAGATAAGACATTTGAAAAGGCCAGACACGGTAGCTCACACCCGTAATCCCAGCACTTTGGAAGGCCAAGGCGGGAGGATCACTTGAGCCCAGGAGTTCAAGACCAGCCAGTGCAACATAGTGAGACTCTGTCTCTGTAAAACATTTAAAAACTAACTGGGCAGTTGAGGCTGCAGTGAGCCATGATCATGCTAGTGCACTCCAGTGTGGGCAACAGAGTAAGACCCTGTCTCAAAAAACAAAAAAAAAGAAAAAGAAAAAAGACATTTGACAAGAACAGCCTTTTCAAAAGAAAAACAATCAGTTGGATTACAGATTCCAATAGAAGCAGAAATGTTGGCACAAGAGAGTCAACAAAACTGTAATTAACATGATACATATTAACCAAAATAGATATAGGAAGATATTTACAATACGAAGCAAGAAAAAGAACACATAATTAAGAACCAGATATTTATCTACTAAGTCTTAAGATATACATAACTGGAGAGATACACCTTGTTCATGGGTCAGAAGACTCAATATCTTAAGATCAGTTTTCTCCAAATTTTCTAGATTAAATACTATCTAAATCAAAATCCCAGCAGGCAATTTTACAGAAATGGATAAGCTAATTCTAAGTTTCATATGGAAATGCAAAGGACTTAGCCCAAACAACTTTGAACAAGAAAAATAAAGTTAAAATGCTAACACTACGTTATTTGAAGACTTTATTATAAAGCTGTATTAATTAAGACAGTCTGGTACAGTCATGAACCACATAAGGACATTTCAGTCAGTGAGGGTTCACATATATGACAGTGGTCCCAGAAGATTACAATACCATACTTTTACTGTGTCTTTCCCATGTTTAGTTATGTTTGGATACACAAATACCATCGTATTACAGCTGCCTACAGGATTCAGTACAGTAACATGCTGTACAGGTTTGTAACCTAGAAGCAATCGGTTACACCATACAGCCTAGGTGTGTAGTAGGCTACACCATCAGGTTTGTATCCTTGTCATTAATTGATGCCTGACTACATTTATATGAAGATAGAAAAACAGATCATTAGAGAGGAATAGAGGTCAAGAAATACAACTACATGTACAAAGACAACTAACTGATTTTCACCAATGTACAAAGTCAATGAAGAAAGTTTGATAGTCTTTTCAACAAATAGTACTGGATCAAGTATATTGTCATTTGCAGAAAAATATATGTATTTTCAACTCACACCTAACACTGTACACCATGTAATGGTTAATTTTATGTGTCAACTTGACTGGGCTAAGAGATGCCCAGATAGCTGCTCAATGAATATTTCTGGGTTTGTCCATAAGGGTGTTTCTGGAAGAGACTAGCATTTGAATCGGTAGACTGAGTAAAGATCTTTCTTATGCAGATGGACATCATCCAGTCTATTAAGGGCCTGAATAAAACATAAAGGCAGAGGAATGGTAAATTTATTTTCTCTTCTTGAACTGGGAGATCCATATTCTCTTGCCCTTAGACATCAGCACTCCTGGTTCTTGGACCCACGAACTCAGGTGAAGTCTTACCCCATTACTCCCTAGCTCTCAGCTGAATTACTCCACCAACTTGCCTACTCCTCCATTTTGCAGACCACAGATTGTGGGACTTCTCAGCCTCCATAATCACATGAATCAATTTCTATAGTAAATATATTTATGTGTATATATCACATAGAAAACAACCCACATGGATAACAGACCTAAATGTAAAACCTAAATGTATAAAACCTCAAGAAAACACAGGAGAAAATCTTTGCAACTTTGGTGTGTTTACAGGCCAGGTTCTTCAGAGAAACTGAGTTCATATAAATAAATATATAACATATATATACATATACATCTATATGGGAATATATCCATCCTATATATCCCTATACCTCCTATATATTTGTATACATATGTACATATATCACCTCTATACATACATATATGCACACATATGTTCATATGTGTATACATATATATGTGTATATATGTATGCATGTGTGTATAGATGTATACACATGCATATTTATGTGTATATGCATATGTGTATGCATCTATACACACGTGTATAGATGCATCCTATATATATATATAAATAATTATATATAGAAAGATTTATTTGAAGGAATTGGCTCACACAGTTACAGAGACTGAGAAGTCCCAAGGTCTTCAGCTGACAAGCTGGAGACTCAGGAGAACCAGTGGTGTAGATCTAGTCTGAATCTGAGGGCCTGAGAACCAGGAAAATCTGCGATGTAACTTCTAGTCTGATAGTCAACAGACTCAAGACCCAAGAAAAGCCAATTTTTTAGTTCCAATCCAAAAGTAGGAAACTGATGTTCAATCTAAGTAGTCAGGTAGGAAGAGGTTCCTCTTACTCATCCTTTTTGTGTTCTAAAAAACAATTGATTGGAAGAGGCCCACCCACAATTAGGAGATAAATCTACTCAGTGTACCAATTCAAATTTCATCTCATCTGGAAACACTCTCACAGACATAGACACAGTAATATTTGACCAAATGTCTGGGGACCTCGTGACCCAGTCAAGTTGATTCATAAAAGTAACCAACATACGTTGGCTTCAGCAAAGATTTCTTTGATAAAACTTCAGAACACAATCCAGGAAAGAATAAATTGATAAATTGGAATTTATGAAAATGTAAAACTTACATTCTTCAAGCCACAGACTTGGAAAAAATGTTTGCAATCACATATCTTATAAAACATTTATATCAAGAATATGTAAAGAACTCTGAAAACTCAATGTTAAGAAATCAATCCAATTAAACAATAAGGAAAAGTTTGAATAGACACCTAACCAAAGAAGATATGTAAATGGAAAATTGCATATGCAAAGATGTTAAACATCATTACTCATTAGGAAAATGGAAAGTAAAACCACAATGAGGTATCACTCACAACAATTAGAATAGCTAAAAATAACAAAATGAATGTACTATATTACATTCTGGAAACCAGTTTTGAAGTTTCCTAAAATGTTAAATGTAGACCTACTATGCATTCCACGCAAATACTTAAAAGATTGTACACACCACACCACTGCACTCCAGCCTGGGTGACAGAGCAAGACCCTGTCTCCAAAAAAAGCAACACGGGGCTGGGCACAGTGGCTTATACCTGTAATCCCAACACTTGGAGCCAAGGTGGGAGGATTGATTGAGCTCTAAAGCTCAAGGCCATCTTGGTCAACACAGTGAGATGCCATCTCTACAAAAAGTGAAAAAAATTAGTCAGGCATGGTGGCACATGCCTGTAGTCCTATCTACTCAGGAGGCCGAGGTGGGAGGATTGCTTGAGCCTGGGAGGCAGAGGTTGCAGTGAGCCAAGATTGTACCACTGCACTCAAGCCTGGGCGACAGAGACAGAATGAGACTGTCTCAAACAAACAAACAAAACAAGATTGATACACAAATATTTGTAGCATCTTTATTCATAATAGTAAAAGCAAAAAGGAAACAACCAATATATACTAAAACTTCGATAGAGAGTATATGGATAAACAATGTTGGTATATCCAAACAGTGGAAAGCAACTCAGTCACCAATAAAAAGGAATGAAGAATTGATATACATAACACATTTATGTAAAATTCTAGGAAACATAAACTAGTATATAGTGAAAGATAGCAGAATCAGTTGTTACCCAGCATGGGGTGAGGACCGGGGGAGTGGGAGGAAAGGGCTACAAAGGGGCATGTAAAACTTTTGGGATGATAGATATGTTCGTTATCTTGATTGTGGTGATGATTTCATGTGTGTATGAATGTGTCAAAACATATCAAATTGTATACTTTAAGTATTTGAAGGTTATGTGTGTCAGGCACCAGGATGATAGGGAAACTGTCAAAACTCTTCAAACTTTTTTTTTTTAAATAAAATCTTTGGTGGCTTTCTCTTTCATTCCAAGTAAAAACTGAAGTCTTTTCGTTTTGGCCTACAAGACTATATGTGATGTGATTCACCCCTTGTGGCTTCCTCCCTGACCTTGTCTCCTCCCACTTCAACTCTTATTCACCATGAGCTCCAGACACACTGGCCTCTTAGTGGTTCCTCCAGCACACCATCCACACTCACATCTCAGGGCCTTTGCACCTGCTGTTCCCTCTGCCAAAACACTCTGTCTACAAGTACCCATATGGCTTTCTCCTCTTTTCCTTCAAGTCTCTGCTCAGTGTAATGTCCACTGTCCACCAGTACCATCATAGCCTGTCCCCTGTCCCTGCTTTATGTGTCTTCCCTATTGTCTCTATTTTTCCTCTTTTTAAGCTTCATGAATACATGGTCTTTGTTTTACTCACTCATGTAGTCCCAATACCAAAAACAGTGCCCGGCACTATTAGGCAAATGTTTGTTGCATAAAATATTTATAGAATCAATTTAAAATGAAATCTAAGGAGTAAAATACACTGATTAAGTGTGTAGGCCCTGGAACTGAAGTGCCTGACTTCTAATTCCAGTTTAATCACTTACTAACTGGGTGATCCCGAGCAAAATCTGACCTCTCTCTCTCTCTCAGTTTACTTATCAATAAAAAAGAGAAAATGATAGTACCTACCTCATAGCATTGTTTTAAGGAATAAACAATAATAAATAAGTGAATGTTAGCTGTTATTATGACTATATTATTATTGTTTCTTTTTTTTTTTTTTTTTTTGAGACGGAGTCTCGCTCTGTCGCCCAGGCTGGAGTGCAGTGGCTGGATCTCAGCTCACTGCAAGCTCCACCTCCCGGGTTTACGCCATTCTCCCGCCTCAGCCTCCAGAGTAGCTGGGACTACAGGCGTCCGCCACCTCGCCCGGCTAGTTTTTTGTATTTTTTTAGTAGAGACGGGGTTTCACCATTTTAGCCAGGATGGTCTCAATCTCCTGACCTCGTGATCCACCCGTCTCGGCCTCCCAAAGTGCTGGGATTACAGGCTTGAGCCACCACGCCCGGCCTCTTGTTTCTATTTTTATTGTGTGTTTCCTAAGCACTTGGTTTTGTTTTGTTTTTTGTTTGTTTGTTTTTTGGGCTACTTGAGGCAGGGTCTCACTCTATCTCTCAGGCTAAAGTGCAGTGGTACAGTCATAGCTCATCATACATAGTCTCAAACTCCTGGGCACAAGCAATCCTTCTGCCTCAGCCTTCTGATTAGCTGGGACTACAGGCATCCACCACCACGCCTCACTAATTTTTTTTATTTTTTGTAGAGCTGGAGTCTCACTGTGTGCTCAGGCTGGTCTTGAACTCCTGGCATCAAAGAATCTTCTTACCTCAGCCTCTGAAAGTGCTGGGGTTGTAGGCATGAGCCACTGTGCCTGGACCTAGGCACTTGTTAAGCTGAATTTTTCTATCACATTATTTTTGTACATAGTTTAGAATGTTAAATTGTTCTATAAACTTATAACAAAATACAGTGGGTCCGAGCCCTATTCTTTACCATTCTCTAATTTCACTCTTGAAAGGAAACTACTCTTAACTGTTTTAGCTATGTCTTCTGTTGACCTCTGTGTTTCTAGTATTGCATATTTATATTGCTGTTTCTTGAAGTTTTCAGTTTAATAGTGCCTGTTGACTTTTTAAAAATTCATTTTATTTTAATTTTTGTGGAGACAGAGTAGGTATATGTATTTATGGGGTAGGTGAGATGTTTTGTTACAGGCATGCAATGCATAATAATCACATTATGGAAAATGGGGTATCCATCCCCGCAACCATTTGTCTTTTGTATTACCAATAATCCAGTTAGACTTGTTATTTTAAAATGTATAATTAAATTATTATTGACTATAGTCACCCGTTGTGCTATCAAATACTAGGTCTTATTCATTCTTTCTATTTGTTTTGTACTCATTAATTATCCCACATCCCTGCTACCCTCCCACTCCCCTTCCCAGTCTCTGGTAGTCATTCTTCTAGAACTCTCTATCTCCATAAGTTCAATTGTTTTGATTTTCAGATCCCCCAATTAAGTGAAAAGATGATGATACCTCATTGTGGTTTTGATGTTTGTCTTTCTGTGCCTGGCTTATTTCACTTAGCGTAATCAATTCCAGTTCCATCCATGTTGTTGTAAATGACAGAAAACCATTATTTTTAGTGGCTGAATACTACTCCATTATGTATATGTATCACATTTTCTTTATCTGTTCATCTGTTGATGGACACTTAGGTTGCCTCCAAATATTGGCCATTGTGAACTGTGCTGCAACAAACATGGCAGTGCAGGTATCTCTTTGATACACTGATTTCCATTCTTTTAGGTACATACCTAGCTATGGGATTGCTGGATCATATAGTAGCTCTATTTTTAGTTTTTTGAGGAACCTCCAAATTGTTCTCCATAGTGGTTGTACTAATTTACTTTCCTGCCAACAGCATTAGAGGGTTCCCTTTTCTCCACATCCTTGCCAGAATTCATTATTACCTCATTTGGATATAAGCCATTTCAGCTGGAGTGAGATGATATCTCATTGTGGTTTTGATTTGCACTTCTCTGATGATCAGTGATGTTGAGCACCATTTCATATGCCTGTTTGTCATTGTATGTCTTCTTTTGAGAACTGTCTATCCAAATCTTTTGCCCATTTTTTAAACAAGATTATTAGATTTTTTTTCTTGTAGAGTTGTTAGAGCTCCTTTTTTTTCTGGTTACTAGTCCTTTGTCAGGTGGGTAGTTTGCAAATATTTTCTCCCATTCTGTGAGTTGTCTCCTCACTTTGTTGATTGTTCCCTTTGCTGTGCAGAAGCTTTTTAATTTGATGTGACCCCATTTGTCCATTTTTGCTATGGTTGCCTTTGCTCATAGGGTATTACTCAATAAATTTTTGCCCAGCTCAAAGTCTCCAGCCATTATTGTATTGGGGCCTATATCTCTCTTTAGCTTTAATAATATTTGCTTTATATATCTGGATGCCCCAGTGTTGAGTGCATATATATTTAAAACTGTTAAACCCTCTTGCTGAATTGACCCTGTTATCATTACGTAATCTTCTTTTTCTCTTCTTACAGTTTTTGTCTTGAAATCTATTTTGTCTCATATAAATATAGCAATCCTGCTCTTTTTTGGTTTCCATTGGCATGGAGTATCTTTTTCCATTTCTTTATTTTCATTCAATTTGTGTCTTTACAGGTGAAGTGTATTTCTTGTAGGCAACAGATCATTGGCTCTTGAATTTTTATCCATTCCGCCACTCTCTGTCTATTGACTGGAGAGTTTAGTCCATTTACATTCAGTGTTATTATTGATAAGTAAGGACTTACTCCAGCCATTTTTTATTTGTTTTCTGGTTGTTTTGTGATCTACTCTTCCTTCTCTTTCTTGTCTTCCTTTTAGTGAAGGTGATTTTTCTCTGGTAATACGGTTTAGTTATTTGCTTATTTTTTATGTATCTGTTGTAGGCTTTTTGATTAGAGGTTACCACTGAGGCTTGCAAACACTGTTTTATGACACATTATTTTAAGATTATAACAACACTGTTTACATAAAGAAAAAAGAAAACTAATTAAAAACGATGCCTCAACCTCATTCCTCCACTTTTTGACTTTTTCTTGTTTCTATTTGTATCTTCTTGTACTATGTCTTGAAAAATTGTTGCAGTTATTATTTTTGATTCTTTCATCATTTAGTCTTTCTACTTAAGAGTAGTTTAGACATCATAATTACAGTGTTATGATATTCTGTGTTTTTCTGTGTACTTACTATTACCAGTGAATTTTGTACCTTTAGATGATTTCTTATTGCTCATTAATGTCCTTTTCTTTCAAACTGAAAAACTCCCTTAGCATTTCTTGTAGGATGTGTCTGGTGTTGATGAAATCCCTCAGGTTTTGTTTGTCTGGGAAAGCCTTTATTTCTCCTTCATGTTTGAAAGATATTTTCACCAGATAAACTATTCTAGAGTAAAAGTTTTTTTCCTTCAGCATTTTAAATATGTCATGTCACTCTCTCCTGGCCTATAAGATTTCCACTGAAAAGTCTGCTGCCACATGTATTGGAGTTCCATTGTATGTTACTTGTTTCTTTTCTCTTGCTGCTTTTAGGGTTCTTTATTTTATTCTTCACCTTTGGGAGTTTGATTATTAAATGCTTTGAGGTAGTTTTCTTTTGGTTAAATCTGTTTAGTGTTCTATAACCTTCTTGGATTTACATATTGATATCTTTCTCTAGATTTGAGAAATTCTCTGTTATCCCTTTAAATACACTTTCTACCCCTATCTCTTTCATTTCCCACTTTTGAAGGCCAATTACTTTCATACTTGCCCTTTTGATGCTATATTCTAGGTCCTGTAGGTATGCTTCATTGTTTTTTATTCTTTTGTCTTTTGTCTCTTCTGACCATGTATTTTTATCCTGTCTTCAACTCACCAATTTTTTTTCAGCTTGATCTATCCTGCTTTTCATTATTTCAATCTCTTTATTAAATTAGTCTAATAGAATTTTGAATTCTTTGTATTATCTTGAATGTCTTTGAGTTACCTCAAAATAGGTATTTTGAATTCTGTCTGTGGCTCCAGGATGGTCCCTGGTGCCTTATTTAGTTCATTTGGTGAGGTCACGTTTTCCTGAATGATCTTGATACTTGTAGATGTTTGTGTCTGGGCAGTGGAGAATTAGGTGTTTGTTGTAATCTTCTCAGTCTGGGCTCTTTTGTACCCATCTTTCTTGCAAAGGCTTTCCAGATATTCAAAGGGACTTGGATATTGTAATCTAAGCTGTCGTGCTTTAGGCGGCATCCCAAGAACAGTAACACTGTGGTTCTTGCAGACTTGTAGAGGTATTGCCTTTGTAGTCTTAGACAAGATCTGGGAGAATTATCTGGATTACCAGGTAGAGATTCTTCTTCTCTTCCCTTTCTTTCTCCCAATCACACATAGTTTCTCTCTTGCTCTGAGTCTCATGAAGCTAGCAGTAGAGTGACACGAGCATCTCCTTCAACACCACCAGAAGGACTGTGGGTCAGACTTGAAGCCAGCACAGCATTAGGTCTTGCCCAAGGCCTATTGTAACCACTCCCCCTTACCCCAGTGGGGTCCAGAGGTGCCATGTGGGAGCCAGGGAGTAGAATCAAAAAGCTTAGAAGTCTACCCGGTATTCTATTACACTCCGCTGATTTGGCACTCACACCACTAGTTGCAGTTCTTCCCACTCTTTCCTCCCCTTTCCAAAGGCAGAGGATCCTCACCCATTGGCCACTCTTACCACAGGCCCATGGGGAGTACTGCCAGACTATTGCCAATGTTCCCTTAGGCCCAAGGGGTCTTCGGTCAGCTTGTGGTGGATGCTGCCTGGCCTAGGACTCACTCTTCAGGGCAGTGGGATCCCCTGTGGCCCAGGACAGGTCCAGAAATGCCACACAGGAACCAAGTTCTGGAATCATGGACCCCAAGATCCCACTTGGTGCTCCGTGCCCCTGTGGCCAAGCTGGTACCTAAGGTGCAAGACAAGTCCTCTTTACTTTTCCCTCTGCTTTTCTCAAGCAGACGAGTCAGCACAGCTGGGAATGTGCTGAGTCTCCCTTGAAGCCAGCAAGTCTCAGAGGCTCACCTAAGGCCCTCAGTGTGGTAGCTAGTTATCACTGCTTGTTATACAGGGCCCAAAGGCTCTTCAGTTAGCAAGTGATGAATCCTGTCAGAACCAAGTCCTTCCCTTCAAGGCAGTGGGTTCCCTTCTGGCCCAGGATATATCTAGAAATGTCACCCAGGAGCTAGGCCCTGGAAAGAAGGCCTCACGGCTCTGACCGGTCCCCTATCCTGCTGTGGCTGAGCTACTATCCAAGATGCAAGACAAAGTCCTCTCCACGCTTCCCTCTCATCTCCCTCAGAAGAGGAAAGGGATCCCTTTTGGAGTTATAAGTTATACAGCTTGGGGTTAGGAGAGGAGTGATGCTAGCACTCCCTTAACCACCCCTGCTAGTGTCTCAATATGTTGCATGCCCCACCAGTCCACTACCTCTGGGCCCAGTTCAGAACTAGGACTCTCCTAGGAGTTGCAGTCATTGTGGCATAGACTGCCTTTCAAATTTATTTAAAGCCCCAGAGTACTTTAGCTTATGGTTGTGAGGTTTGCAGGAACTCAAGTTTGGACCGCTAGGATTGGTGATTCCCCTCTGGCTAGGGCTGGTTTAAATGTTTCCTCCGTGGGCAGGCATCAGCTGAGTTTGGTTCCGTTTTGATTTCTGCTATAACAGGGCAGCACTGGGTTCAGTGCCTCACAATTGCTGTGCTCTCCCTCACCCCAGAGCATAGACATGCTCTTCATATTACACTGCCACTGCCAGGGAATAGGGTAGGGGCAGCATCAGTGATTCAAGACTGTTTTTCCTGCCTCTTCAGTGCCTTTTCCAGCAGTGTGAAGTTAAATCCAGGTATTGTGAATGCTCACCTATTTGTGGTTGTTATGAATGCGCTTCTTAAATTGGTATCCTGGAGGGGGTGGCAATTGGTGAAGTCTTCTATTCTGCCATCTTGCTCCACCCCAAGTCTTGTGCATATTGATTTCTTGCGGGGTCCCCCCCCCCCCCACCAACAATACATACACACACACACACACACACACACACTCATATCTGGATTTCTTTCCCTCTTTCTCCCAGACCAAATAAATATCCATTGTTTTCATTAATATGATTATCTATGTAGATATTCACAGATACATCACTTTTAGTTGTTGTGGTTATCATTGTTTTGTTTCTTATTTGCTTTTTGTTCTATGTACCTATCCCTAACTCAGATGCCTCTTGACAGAAGCTAGACACCTTTCAGTTATTTTTCTTGGTGGCATCTCTCTTGGAGCCCTCCATTTTTCAGGCTCACGCTGGACTGTTTGCTCTCTGGACCTGCTGCACATCTAATGTCCTGGCATCTCTCTTAACTAACATGCTTGAGATTTCCTTCGTATATCCCCTGTGTGGGATTTTACGTGCCCAAGATCCAGTGGCATTATTTTTCTTCAGCTTTCCCAGAAGAGAACAGAGATGGTTAAATTTATGGAATTTTGCATGTCTGAAAATGTCTTTATTCTTATCTCACATTGATTGATTTAGCTGGGAATTGAATTCCAGTTTGAAAATTCTTTTGCCTCAGGGTTTTGAAGGCATTGCTCCAATGTCTTTCAGTTTTCAGTGGTTAACATTTTATCTGTGCTCCTAATTTTTCAGTATTGGAGCACCCTTAAATGATCCTCTTAACTTTTTAAACTTTTCTTTTATGTATTATTTTCTTGGAAGATTTGGGGGCAGTTTTCTCAACACTCAGCCCCAAGTAACTTAATTATATTTAAAATTATCTTATTCTTTTCATTTCCAAGATCTCCTCTTATTTCTCTAATTTTTTTTGTTTGTTTGTTTGTTTTGTTTTGTTTTGTTTTTTGAGATGGAGTCTTGCTCTGTCGCCCAGGCTGGAGTGCAGTGGCGCAATCTCGGCTCACTGCAACCTCTGCCTCCCAGGATCAAGCAATTCTCCTGCCTCGGCCTCCCAAGTAACTGGGATTACAGGCATCTGCCACCACATCCGGCTAATTTTTGTATTTTTACTAGAGATGGGGTTTCACCGTGTTGGCCAGGCTGGTCTCAAACTCCTGACCTCAAGTGATCCACCCGCCTCAGAGTCCCAAAGTACTGCAGTTACAAGCGTGAGCCACTGTGCCCAACCTTCTCTTGTTTCTTTGAACATTCCTTTCATACCTTCTTTTTATTGATTTGTGAGTGCGTATTTTTTCTTCTCTCTGAAGCCTTCAGTTTTGTTAGGCACAGGGCAACTTGAAAAGGTGAAACAGATGTGTAAGAAGGGAAAGACTACTCATGTTTAATTCTTGTTACAAGTTTTGTTAAATGCAAGATAAAAGTTCTTCACTTTTCCTATTTATATTCATTTTTCTATGTTACTCTTCAATCCATTTTCTTTCTTAGTATTTTTAATAGTATCTTGACTTTTCTTACCCCTTTTGGATGAGTGACTGCACTTCCCTTTTTCAACTTGTAGAAAAACATATAGGTTAGAGAAGAGAACTATAATGCGTTAAATCAATAAATTGTAGGATCATTTACTCCCAAAATATACCAAGCAGATAAAAAAAGATAAATGCATAAACGGTCCACTGTTCATGATTCAAAGCCAAGACTTTGAAGTGCATAACTAAAGCATGCCCTTAACGTAGGCATTCCTCACAAAAGCACTGAATAAAGTGCTATGCAGTTATGGCTTTAGTCTTTGGAATGTAGGACATCTCACCCTCAACTCCTCAGGGGAGTTTTCAGGACCTCTGTAAAAAGGGATTTGGGGACATATTTACCAATGCCACTTACTGTAATTCACTTTTGTGGTGGTTTTCTTTATGTCCAATTTATGCCATTTCTCCTTTTTTGCCACATTCACATTAATTTTCATCTAGACTCTTAATTATGAGTGCAAAAGAATTGTCTCCCAACTCTTTGACCTTTCTATATCTAACAATCCAAACAAGTGACCTTTATAATTTCCTTTAAACAAATAACTCATTTTAACTATTTTAATCCTTTCTATCAGGGAGTTCTACTTCATCAATAATGCACACTGTATTCTTCAAGGTATCCTATACTTCTCTCTTTTCCTAAAAGGGCAGGGTTCCTGTGGGTTTCCTAACTTGCTTCTCATGCTTCACTATCTCCTGTTGTGGAATCAATTACCATTAGCAGTGCCCATCATTACATGCCATTTCATCATATCCTGAATGTTAATATTCACTACTAACAAAGTATTGATTCACTGTATTTGTTCATACGTTTATTGTAAATAACATTCTTATTCTTCTCACATAGTATGCATAATGGGTCCTATAATCAAATTTCAAGGGAGAAACATGCTGATTTTTAATACGGATTTAATTTATCTAATTGATTCAAGTGGTATTAGTCTTATAATCTTTCTTTTAGTTTATTGTTTCATTTTTATTTCCTGAGAGGTGTCCTTGTCATAAAGTAGATGTGTCAGATAGTGAGTTATGTGAGGAATTGTCATCATGACATTATTTTCACATATTTATTTGATGTGTTTTCCCGAGATTTAGCCTCATAGTCCCTAGAGTTACGTGTTTCCTGTCTCATCTTCTTCCACGTTGCTTATATCATGTTGATTATTTCCTTCTATACTTCCGTTTGATAAGTCCGTGGTTTGTTTTTTTTTTTTTTTTACAGTCATTCTTCCATTTCTTCAGTGTTTTCTGTCCATTTGCCTACTATGAAGTTGTATCTTAGTTTTGTCGTCTCTTATCTGTCTAATATTTTATGGATATCTCAGGGTTTGTTCATGCCGTTCTGTCACTTTTATATACCTCAAAACCTTTGAAAGGCATGACTACAACTCAGGAAAACATGAAATTCTTTTCATAAATAAATGCATAAAAGCATACTCAGTTGTTTTTTTTTAAAAAAAGAACTACCTATTACCTGTCACTTTCAATATTTAGTAATCAACAGGCATGGTTTTTGAGTGGTCATTACATGCAAGCAGTTATTAAAGTGAACACACACACAAATACACACATGTACACACACACACAGAGAGAGAGAACAAAACCTTGAGCCAATGCACCTAAGTGTTTTTTAGAGATAAATACTAGTGATGTCTAGATTTATTAAGCAAGTTCACTGTGCACCAGTTACCAACTTATCTGAGTCTTCTAAGGCAGAACACACTCACGTGCCACAGGTTATATGAAGCAGAGTGATTACTCACAGATAGGTAGTAAGGGACAAAAGCTTTTATGATCCTTTGTGAGCCAGCCTCCCAAGGCTCAGGAAAGCTGCCTGGGGCTGATAGAGTTTCCTCCACGCATGCCCAGTCGCACCACAGCTAAGGGATCCAGAAAGTAAGCATGCCCTGGGTTATATACCTTAGTGGGGAAAGAACTTGCTGTGCTAAAGAGTTGAAGGACATCCTGTTTCTAGGGGGGACTAGGACAATGCCAAAGCCATTTCAACCAGTTCCTCCCTCTGTACATTCTTTCTCCAGTTATTCTTGAGAACTACAGGTGAGAAAGCAGGGAGAACAGTTCTGCAATTTCAATCCTTTTTTTTCTTGGTATTTCTGTATTTAAATATGATTTTATGCTTCACAAAATTAGAAGGACCTTTCGCACTGCTATCACCTCATTCTAAAGCTACAACTAAATAATGTCACGTTGTTTCTCGTGTCAGAAGCCTTTGGTTAGCACCAGAAAGTTCAATATAGCTTTTCCAAATTGAAAGTCTGTTGGGCCAGGCACGGTGGCTCACACCTGTAATCCCAGCACTTTGGGAGGCCAAGGCAGGCAGATCATGAGGTCAGGAGATCGAGACCATCTTGGCTAACATGGTGAAACCCCATCTCTATTAAAAATACAAAAAATTAGCCAGGCATGGTGGCAGGTGCCTGTAGTCCCAGCTACTCGGGAGGCTGAGGCAGGAGAATGGCGTAAACCTGGGAAGCGGAGCTTACAGTGAGCCGACATCTGGCCACTGTACTCTAGCCTGGGCGACAGAGCAAGACTCTGTCTCAAAAGAAAAAAAAAGAAAGTCCGTTGAAAACATGCATTAAGCGATGCCTAATACGAAGTGATACGGCATTTTTTAAAAGATCTTGCTCTTTTAACACATGTTTATGCTTATGATTAGTCTTTATTGCTGTAAGTATCCATGTAACAAACTTGATTATTTGTGGCAGCTTTATTCAACTGTTTAGATTCAAAGCCTTTCCTTATGGATATGGCACCATTTTTTTTGAAGGAGTAGGGTTTGAATTTGCCGTGTTTTCTTACTTACATGATTTTTGTCATTTACTGTTATGAAGCACAAAAGCCAAATCATTTAGTAGCCTGACATGTAATTTGAAATCAAGTAAAAACATTTTTATTGCTGACATTATTAAATTATACTTAATTTTTAAGTGTCTTTTAGAAACATATTTAATTCACTTTTACTTAGTTGCTAAATGCATTATATTTTTCACTTTTCATCTACTTAATGTCAAATGATTTGATCATCCATGGATTCCATGTGACATAATTTCTTAGGTTGTCTATTAATAATGAGAAGAAAGAAACTTTTTCTCCTGTCATTTTGCCTGATTAGCAATACAAGGAGTTTCCTAAAATGAAAAAAACAAAAATGACAATAGATTTAATCAGAGAAACAAAACAGATCTCATCACATTCATGTCAACCCTCTTCCATCAAGTTAGAAAGAACATTCCTATTTACTTTAATACAGAGCACATTCGTTTTTATATGATACAGATCACTGTATTTTGTTGCGGATGTAACAGATAGAATTACAGCTGCTCTTTATTTGATCATCTAAAGATCCAAAGATGTTCAAGGTTTCGGTTTACTCAGTCTTCCCCATACTGTCATTTGTTGTTTGGAAAGGAGACATAATTTGCAACAGATACAAAACTATTTGTCATTTTGCAGATTTGCCAAAAGTAAATGAAACTATTAATTATGAAATTTTTGAGCAGCTGTTAATAAATTGGGATTGGGTAACTATTCATTAGAGTACTGCTTAATGACATGGGCTATATTTGTTTAATGTTGCTTTTCCCAGAAATATATCAACAAAATTAAGTATATCACCAAAAAGTGATGCTTTATTTTAATGATTTAAGTTGTCTATCCTACCTTAGTAAATTTAGGATTTTAAAACAAATTATCTTTTGTCATATTTTAAAGCAAATTCTATCACTTGACATTTTATATTTTGTATATTTTATATGTCCAAAATAATGGTTTAAAACTGCTTTTAAACTAACTTTAAAAGTAAAATTTCTAGTTTATTCTCATTTTTCCCTTCCATACCTAAAATTAGCATTAGATTTTATTGTTGTAAAAAAGTTTAGCCTTTCAGATAGAAGAATGTCTTAGATTTTTTTATTCATTCTTATGTATACATGAATGATTAGAAAGTATTCACGTATTTGCTTTAATTCGAATGTATACATTCTATATTTGTTTAATTGGAATGCATTTAATTACATATATATTCCAATTAGAAAAATGGCATCTAAGTATAGAGATCCTTAGAGTAGAATAATTGGAAGCATACCACATATACAACATAAAATGGTTTTTAAGGGATTTAATTAATCTGTTTTACTCTATATAACCAAATTATTGTATTATATAAAACTACACTATTATCAAATTGCCAGTTCTCATGCTTTCTGTCCTTTTGGCATCCTGAAATTCTTCCTTGCCAAGATTTTAAACTAATGATCATAGAGGGTTATTTTAAATTGTCATTACACTAAATAAAATTAGTTATCAGCCACTTAGAATTTTGGAGGTTGCTCTTCAGTTTTATATGAAAAACCCACACAGAAAAAAAGGAATTTGACATTTAGAAATAAGTAATATGCCCAGTAGGTGGTAAATAAAACAAAAACAAAATACTACTACTAACTAGTGAAACTCTTATTACTTATATCTTCTCTTTTTCTGGTAGATGAACTAGATATTTTCAAATGACAAGAGTATGCACAGCCTCTCATCTCTAGGATTGCAGTTGAATTTGGCCATGGTCACTAATGATGGAAAATAGTTGGCATGTGAAAGCTGTTCCAGTGACCCTTAGCTGAAATGAATTTGTGGTCTAAAGTCCATTTCCTTAGGGACAGGTGTTTGTTTCACAGTTGGCACTCTCCAAATTGGTCCTGTGATTAAATGGGCATGGACACAGAACTAACCTTTAACTCCCGGAGATGATTCTCCTAGGAAATGATTAGGATACACCTGCAGGCCCATATCACAACAGCTTGTATCACTACTGCAGCCTGGGTTATAACTTCATTATGAGTACATTTGGGGATCTGTTAATCCAATGTGTATGTGCCAGAATATTTCCCAAAACAAACAAGCAGTCCTAATTTATTAATAAGATAATCACTGTAAAAATTAATATTTTAAATCAGCAAAATAATAAACAACATCTGCTGCTTGATAATTTGTACCTTACAGTCCTCAGGAAAAAACCTATTAAATTCATCTGCCACACTGAAAATACTTTCAATTTTAAAATATTACTTTATGTCTACAGAAATCACATCAACCCTTGAATATTTACTGCTCATAATATAACAAGAATTATTCTGCAATCTAAAAATTTAATGCATATATAAGTATAATTAGAATGTTTTACTATATAATGAATAAAAATATTCAAATATTAAATATTTGGCTATCACTCATTTTAGATAATTTTCATTTCCTTTCAATTACAGGAACAATTTAAAAATAGCAAGATAATGTCCTAAAAGTTAGAATTATGCTTTTAAAAGAATCAATTTCTTTATAATCAGTACCTTTCCTTTGCCTTTTTTTGTAGAAATAATTGTTTTTCAAATTGTTTTTCATCATTCCTTAGTGATTTGTTTGTATACCAAGATATTGGTGGGAATTTACCTTTGTTTATTTCATATACTTCTGATCAGTTCCAACTCATGCCCAATTATATTACACTAAATTAACATAATTCAACAGATGTTGATATTTAAATGTTTTCTGGCATTCAAATCTTGGACAGCTGTCTTCGAGCTTGGGGAAAAGGCAAACATTTAGAGTTAAATGCTGAACATATGCTTAAATTACTAATTAGAAAGATGGAATAAAAACCATGTATTATCCTTTCTAAGGACAATAAACCTCAGATAAAGATTTTTGTAATCTTTTTAAATCAAGTTACAGTCCAGGGGTCTATGCAGACTAGATTTAGACCTCATGAATAACTTAATTTAATTTCAAATTTGGTCACTTAAAAATTATGAAGAGTCTCTTTCATTAAGCCTTGAAAAAGCTGTAATGACTTATACTGGCAATCTTAAGGCTTGAAAAGATGCTTTTTCACTTACATTGTCAAGATGATGAAAGCAATTTTTAACAATTTTTTTATACACAGAAATACAGAGAAAAACATGAACTCATTGTGTCTATTAACTGGCTTAGATAATTATCAACATGTGGCAAACCCTGTTTCATCTGTATCCCCCCCGCCCCCCAACTCTTTTATTTCAACTGAAATACATCAGTGTGTTTCTCTAAAAGGTAACAGCTTCTTTTAAAAAAAAAAAAAAAAAAGTCTCAGTATCTTTATCCCATCTATAAAAAATAACAATAATCCCTTAATATATATGAATATGTATATATGCAATTGATATTTACATTTCCTTTATTATTTTATTGCCTTATAATCTCTCAGATTTCCTTTGATATATAAATTCCCCTTCTCCAGCTCTCTCTCTCTCTGTGTGTGTGTGTGTGTGCGCGCGCGCGCGTTCCTTGACATATTTTGGTTGAAGACATCGGGTGTTTGGCCTGTAAAATTTCTCACATATTGGAATGTTGCTGATTTTCTCTACATGGTGTCATTTAACATACTCCACTGTCCTCTGTGTTTCCTGTAATTGGTATTTAGATCTGGAGAACTGATTAGAGATTCAGGTTTGGTGTTTTGTTTTGTTTGGCAAGATTGTTCCAAAGGTGATATTGTACACTTCCCTCACTTATATCTCTTTCCGTGATTTATTTGGCATGATGATTATTGCCCAGATTTATTCATTAAGGGTTGCAAAATAGAGCTGTGTTAATTCTTTTAATATGTTCTTGTTACTTCTGTTGAAAACTTCCTCCTCTCCAACTACTCAATTACTTTAAGGTACAGATCATGTAGGAAAAGCAAGAGAAATACTTGATTCTTTCCCCTTATTAGATGTCAGTTTTCAAAATGAATTGGTTCCTAACATTTTCCAAAGGTGAACTCACTGATGTAAACACATTTGATGTGTTTCCTCCATTAGTTATAATTCTAATTGATGCAAAATTGTCTCATTTGTGGCCAATGGGAGATTATTTAAAGTAGTTGTGTGTTTCTTTGCTGCTAGTCTTTGCTTTCTGGTATGTTTGCATTTTCTAGGCTTTTTTTGGACCTTTTCTGACTTAGGAGTCACCCATTTCTCCAAGAAGCGCTGATTCCTTTACTATAATAGGAAATAGGTTTAGAAGCCAGAGTCTGGATGTTAGGAATGTCTCTGTTTCTAGGTCTTTTCAGATAAATTAGTTAGGATTTTTTTTTTTTTAAGAAAAAAAATATTGATTCATACTGATAGTTCCAGTTCAAATTCAAGACTTTATTGTTTATACTTTCTGTCATTGATTTTAGTCTTTTTCCAACCGTATTAAAAATATCACATCTTGGTATCGGAACATTCATTTTATTTACCCCACCATTCACAGACAGCAATCTCAGAATCACCATACTATCATCACTACCAGTAAAATAATCACTAAAAAGTGTTTTTTCTTTTTTCTACATTTATTTGATACTTACTATAAGTACACTAGGAATATACAGTCATTTTCCTGTGTTTTAAAGTAACTTGAAATCGTTTCTAAGTTTAGGTATGCCGATGTATAATTAGTGTCATTTTCAGCAACAGGTTTCTTTTTAACGTGTTTAATTTTGTTTTATAATAATATAAAAACACTCATGGGATCCATAATCAAATTTTCAGACAGTTATTTTCAAAGAAGTCTCACTTCTACCTGGTTCCCTCCATTTGTTTCTTCCCCAAAATGGGTTTTGTTTTGCTTATGATTTATCCTTTTTTTTTTTTTTTTTTTTTTTTGAGACGGAGCCTCACTCGATCACCCAGGCTGGAGTGCACTGGCATGATCTTGGCTCACTGCAACGTCCGCCTCCCAGGTTTGTACAAGCGATTCTCCTGCCTCAGCCTCCTGAGTAGCTGGGACCACAGGCACCTGCCACCACACCTAGCTAATGTTTGTATTTTTAGTAGAGACAGGGTTTCACCATGTTGGCCAGATGGTCTAAAACTCCTGACCTCAGGCAATCTGCCTGCCTCAGCCTCGCAAAGTGCTGGGATCACAGGCGTGAGCCACGGTGCCCGGCAGATACATCCTTTCATTGGCTTTTGTTCCCCTGTTTTTAAGAGAAACAGACATCTCTCTTTCTCTCCCTCTCTTACTACCTTTACCTTTCTTTTTCTCCTTTCTCTTGCCCTCATTCTCACTCTGGTATACCATTGGACTTAGAGGAAGGCTTTTTTTTTTCCCCCTAATAATTACCTGTTTATTATTACCTCTATATAACAGTCTTAGGCCCTTTCCCTTCCTTTTTGAGGCCCCTTGCTTCTGGTTCCCTACTGTGAGCAATGTTGAAGTTAGCTGGCCTCATGTGCCCTCCTTTCATTTGTTAATATCTGTAAGACAGTCAGGGAACTTATCTTATTTTTCCTATATACTTTTTATTTTCATCCATTTTTAGCCAGGCATGGTGGCTTATGCCTGTAACCCCAGCACTTAGGGAGGCAGGGGCAGAAGGATAGCTTGAGCCCAGGAATTTGAGACCTGCCTGGGCCATATAGAAAGACCCCATTCTCCACAAAAAGGAAGAAAGAAAGAAAAAAACAGGTATTTTCATCCACTTTTAGGTACTTATACTGTGTGTACATTGTCTGACACATACAGCGATTTAGTGCTATACTGCCTCCTTTTTTCTTTTTCTGTTCTAGTTTGATTTAGTTTTAGTTCAGTCCATTCAGTTTTAGTTCTATAACTAAATATATTTTTAATGATCACCACAAAATCTTAAGTCAATGCTTTTGTATTCTTTTTGTCTGAAGTTTATTCTCTAGTTATTTCCTCTGGAAGTGCTCATTCAAACAATATTTCCTGAGTTCTTGCCTGTTATTAGCAGTTTATGCATGAACTGTATATTTAAAGGTCATTTTGGCCAGATACACAATCCATGACTCATGTTTTCTTCTCTTAACTATCTTAAATATGTTACTCCAATGCCTATATAAAATGTTGCTTTCGATGTCTGATATAGTCTGATTTTCTTAGACATAAAAGTGACTTGGTTTTGCCTGGATGCTCAATGTGTATTTTCCTTTTCTTTAAAGACCAAGAGTTTTACCTAGACTATATTCTCATGTTGATAATTTTAAGTGATTTTTCCCAGGGATGAAGTTATGCTTTTTTGGTAGGTAGTTATTATTGTTTTATGTATTAGTCTGTTTTCATGCTTCTGATAAAGACATACCCAAGACTGGGAAGAAAAAGAGATTTAATTGGATTTACAGTTCCACGTGGCTGGGGAAGGTCTCACAATCATGTTGGAGAATGAAAGGCAATTCTTACATGTTGGCAGCAAAAGAGAATGAGGAAGAAGCAAAAGCGGAAACCCCTGATAAACCAATCAGATCTCGTTAGACTCTTATTCGTTGTTATGAGAATTGCATGGGAAAGACCTGCCCCTATGATTCAGTTACCTCCCCCTGGGTCCCTCCCACAACATGTGAGAATTTGGGGAGCTACAGTTCAAGTTGAGATTTGGGTGAGGACACAGGCAAACCATCTCATGTTAAAGATAAATTTCAAGATTTTGTCCAATTATGTTTTATATTTGTTTTGTTTTGTTGCGTTGGCTTTGTTTTAAAAATTTCTTTTAAACTTGCATTGGATCTTCTTTGCCTGTCTTCTGTAGCTATCATTTTCTAATCCTTTTCATTTCTTTTTTATAATTTTTAAAGTTTTTATTTTTTACTTTTTCCATTTTTATTGTATTTTCATATTCTGTTTCTCCATCATATGGCTCACTCCTCTGTTCCTTTTAGTTTAGTTTCATTTCTGAAATAATTTTTTCCTTTTATTTCTAATTGCTTCCTGAATGCTATCATCTCTTCTTTTAAATCTTCCTTTTATCCAGTACCTTTATTTCTCAACCTCTCTAGTTGTGACTTTTTCAAGTATCTTCTATCATTTTCTTAATTTCCTTTAACTTGTTTTAGAATTATCAGGTGTAGTTTTCATTTTTGTGGCCATATCTTTCTAGAGTACCCTTACAGTCTCTAAGGACCTTATTTTTTTCTTTTAATAATCGTTCGTATTTAAGTATCTGCAATGCTGTTCTGAATGAGGTTTCCTGTACTTTTAAGAAGGACACCATGAGACAGGATAGCCTTCTAATTTCATGGTTTTATACCTCTTTCTTCTGTTGTTTTCACAAACCGGTCAAAATTCTGGCCTCATATTTTCCAATATCTGCCTCTTCTATTCCTCTCAGTATTTTTATCTAGACCTTCTGTTTCCTTTTCCCCTTGGCCTCTGTTTTGCTCCAGTTCACTTCTACTTCCACTGTTTTTCCTTGGTGTAGGATTTTTATCCTGGGAAATCACTTTAATTTTTTAACTTCAAGAATTTGTATGATCCAACTAATCCAACATCACAGAACTATTACATCTTGGTCCTCTTGCACTCATTTATAAACTGGAATCTCTCAGAACACCTCTTAAGTTTAGCATCTGTTTTCATCTTGTCTCCCTATACTTTCCATTGAGTGGTAAAGCTTTGGAGGTTTTCCTGTGCTGGGGGCCATTTGCAGATTCCTCTGCTTTTTCCTACCCAGATGTTGATGTGGCATCTCATAGCTGCCAATAATTTATATCTAACCACCTGTTTGAGGATGAGAAGGGGAGGGTTTGGGGAATACCTTGTTGGCTAGGTATTGGTGTACAGGGGTTTTTGGTAATGCCACATGTTATTATATACATTCAACAACAGTGTCATTGCCACCATATTCCCAGAGTACTCTTAATTATTACTTTTCAGGACTTCTACATAGCATGTTTATTTTTAAGTAAGTAAATAAATTATTAGAGTGCTAAGTGGTCAGGGTTTTATTTCTTTTAGGATGATATTGTCTGTTCCTAGAAAAAAATGATGTTTCATACAGTCCTTCACACACCATTAAATGCCTTTTATTCTGAGTATGTGAAAGACATTAGGCTAGGTGATATGTGTGGAACCCAGATGCTAGTCTGTCTGCATTCCAGGAACTTACATTCTGGCCAGAAAAACCTGAATTCTGTCTTTTACTCCTTTCAATCCTCACCCTTGTTCTCTTTATCCATTCTCCTCATCATAACCAGAATGACTTTTGGGGAATCCAAATCTATTTATGTATACTTAAACCTTGAACTCCTGGGCCCAAGATATCTTTCTGCCTGAGCCTCCCAAGTAGCTAGCGCTAAAGTGAACATCACTGTTCCTGCCTTTTTTTTTTTTTTTCTTTTTTTTTGAGTGATAAGGTCTTGCTATGTTGCCCAGGCTGGTCTTGAACTTCTGGCCTCAGGCAATCCTCCCATCTCAGCTTCCCAAAGTGCTGGGATTACAGGCATATATCATCCTGCTGACCTACTTAAAATTTCTTAATGGATTTTCATTGCCTTAAAACCAAGTCCTAAACATGGCTTGCAAGGCCTTCCTGGTCTAGCCTTTCTTATTTTTTTCAGCCTCATATCCAATTACTTCTTACCTTGAATGCCATATGCCAGCTGCAGTGAACTTGTTTTACTTCCTCAAGTAAACTATACCCTCTCTATGGTAGATTTTAAGACTCATAAAAAAGATATAAAGTGTTGTGGAAAATCAGCTTGAGAAACTATAATTTGGTATGCTATGTTCTGCCATGTTAGCATAAATGACACTTTCATATTTTAGTTTGTAGAATACATTTAGACCTTATTAGCTACAAATAAATCCATTCTATTTCCTTTGTACTGTAACAATAAAATACGATCTCAACCACAGAGTTTCTCTACTCTTTTATACTTATGATTGGGCCTCAAAATTGCCAAATTATGCCATATTCAATTTATTTTATACAAATTTCCTTTATGGGAAATTATGGGTAACATTTATTGAATGCATACGTGAGGCACACATTTCTTTAATCTTCACATCAACTCTGTGAGATTGGTTCTGCTATCATCTCCATTTTACACATGAGAAAGGCCAAGCATAAAAGGATTAACTAACTTGCCCAGGTTCACCCAAGTTGCTAAGTGAGGGAGCAGGAATTGAACTTTGTCTCTTTGGGCTGCAGAGTCCACACTCTTAACCGCTGTGCTCTTCTGCCTCACAAGATGAGTAGATGGGGAGGTGAGGAGGAATGAAAAAACAGATCATTTAAAATATACGACTTTAGTTGAAGAAAAAAATTTCCCCATCCTGTTTATAGCTAACACCATAATAGCTAAGATTCATTGAGTATTAACGATGTATTTTAACTCATTTAATTTGCAATATTATCCTATGAAGTAGATATTCTTATTATCCCCATTTTACACAGGAGGAAACAGAAGGGTTAAATAGCTTTCTCAGGTCAAATGGTGGTTAATTTATACAGCAGCGTCTTTTTTTTTTTTTTTTTTGTCTTATTTCTATGCCATTTAAAAGTAAACTTGACTGCTTTCTGAAATCTGTTATCTTGCCTTTAATCAAAACTGTTGATTCTTCTAAAATAGCACTTAAACAGTATGTAGATTGATTTATGTGCAAAGAAAAGTGATATTTTGCAGTCATGACTAACCTGATCATTGTTGAATCATTTGACATTTGATTTCTGAAATTTACAAAACATAGAGACTTGTATGTTTTTCTAAAGAAAAGCATTGTGAAAATGAGAAGAGGAAAAGACAGTTTATATTTGAAGTTAATTTTTGTAGGGTAGTATTTTTCTCCATAAACATTTAAAATCAGTAGACCTCTTAAATACAGCACGTAATAGACCCAAATTAACAAAAATTATAAACTGCCTTTGGTTCAAAGATCTTAATGTCAAAACTATCCTGAATATAAGCTCATGCTCCCCAACTTTCCAGTTATTTCAATTGAAGTTAATTAGGAGAATCCTGAAGTCCTCTTCCTCCCAGTTGTTGAACATTAATGTTCATGTACTCATCACAAGCCTCCTGATACCTCATCTAGCTATTACAGTATGTTTTATAGTCTAGTAAATATTTGCTAACAAGTCTGTAAAAGTTTTATGGATATAACATTTACCTACCAAAAACTATCATGGAAGAGGAGGGTCTGAAACCATTCTTTTCATAAAGTTACACTTAGTGAAATGCAAACTTATGTAGAAAGGGAAACATTTTAGAATAAAGGTACATGCATATACTGTAAAAACTAGCTTCAGTTAACAAGCTTAGTTTTGCAGATATTTATATTCTAAAGCCCAAGAAATGGACCAAATATGTTTTGTAGTGTTCTGTAACTAAGCATTTATATAGTAAAGAAATTGGAACCACAATAAAAAGACTGGTTAACATGAAAATAGATTACTAATTAAAAAAAAATCCTGACATGCCTTGTTAAATTTTATTCAATAACTATTTATTAAATACCTGATATGGTAAGGCACGTAACTGCTAAGGAAAATGTACTTAAAGAAATAAATCAGATGTGGGACTTACTGCCTTCAAGGAGTATACAGTCTGGCTACAATACTAGTTTGTGTACATATATAGCTGTAGTTTAAGGTAGAAAATACTGTTTACTCCCATGAGTAAGAGGTTATTTCTGGCAATGTGTATCAGAACAATCTGCATAAAGGAGGTGGCATTTCAAGTGTGTCATAGGTTTCCAATTGAATTCTACCAATAAGCAATAATTTAACCTAAATGCAAGTAAGTTTGCATTTACATGGTAACACTGTCTGACATATTTCAAAATAGAAATAACTTCTTATATATTTCAAAAGTTTCTGATATTCTGGCCTAATATTAAGACATCTAGTCTTATCTTCTCAATATGGAGATAAAAGTGGCAAGCACATTTTTTCTTTGCTCTTTAGTAGTCCTACTCAGAAAATGTACATTATAGCATATAGAACTGTGACGTTATCATTACCATATTACTTTGCTCAACAAGCAAAGTCGTGGGACACTTTGCAGAAAATCAAAGCTGAACTCAGTCTTCAGCCTGTATTTGCCAACTCAATTATGCAAGTAAATTGTAGACTCTCTTGAATGAGTGAAGCCTGTCAACTTCAAGAGTTACCTTGGAAATGGATCCACATTTGACTCCATCTCTGCCTGAGAGCAACTTCCAGAATTGTGTCTATAGAGAATTATGGAGTGACCTTTTTCCATTGAATTCAATTTGTCAGTATGATTAATAAACTGCATAAATTAAATAAGATTTTTAAGGGGAATTTTAAATAATTGTGAATAGACAGATTTATAGAATTTACTAAAACTTGATGTGTGCAGAGAGGTGTCATCTCCTCCCACTGCTCCGTATGTGCCAACTCCAGTTATACTGAATCACCTACAGAAACATAGCAATGGCATGTCATGTGCACACTGAATGCCTTTGTGCCTCTGCAAATGTGTTCTCTCACCTAGGGGCCTAGAATGCTGTTATATGCTGGTTGGGGATTCTCTTTGAAAATTGGGTTGGAATCATTTTTCCCACGTGATCAATAGACTTGAACCCCTAGAAAATGAACATCGTATCTTTTTTATTTCTCAATAAAAAATGTATTTCCTGTCTGATGGCATAGGGCATGTCTTGCATTACATTTTCAACAGAAGTTTATTAAGTAGGGTATATTAAAGTAAGCTGGATGATGTAGTAAGGTAGGGGGGAAGAGTAGTTCTTTGGAGTCAAGAAAGCTTTGACACAAATACAGTAACTTAACTTTCTGTTCATGGGATCTTTGACAAGTAACAGTTTCTCTGGACTTCAGATTCCTCAGATATGTAATGAGTTGTATGAAGATTACATTATGTAAAAATAACTGGCATAATACCTTTTATATAGTTGGAGCTCAGTGAGCCTGGATGTTTGTAGTAGTTCAGATAATAAATTCCAATACTTAAGAAACCAACATGTATTAAATAGAAACATAAAAATAAATATGTATATTCTCTACATTGCTCTTTAAATTCTATTATTTCCTGTGCTGATGAAAGAAAAAATCTTAGCACGTATCTGCTCTAAAATGCTACCTCAGAACAGAACTTACAGCTTGGCTTAGAGTCTGAGATATCAAACAGAAGAATACAGTGACAGGTCAATTCAACAAACGTATCCAAATATCATATAGTGCACTAGATGAAGTAGATCCAAAAATGAGTACATGCATGGACTTCCCTCAAAAACGTTAAGAATATTAGGAATATCTCGTAATTTTATTAATAGATATTATAAATGGCAACCATAGTGTCCTAGGAAACGTTTAATAAAAGTGTCATCATCAAAGAGAGAGTGTGGGATTATATCTGAATCTATAGTCTGTTTTGATAGGTTTTTTATGTGAGACCCAAGATATCATTTTAAGCAAATTACAGTAAGCATAATTGTTGAAACTCTACACTAAATATCAATGATAAACAGATTCCAGAAATGTGTAATTATAGCTAAGAATGAGGTAAACAGTTTACTAAGTGCCTACTATTTCCTAGGTACTGTGGTGTGAAGAATAAAAGAATACTCCAAGATGCCTCAAATATCAGATTCTACTTGGAGAGACAATATCCAAATTTCAATTCAGGCGAAATGAATTTTCCTCAATTTCCCCAAAGAGGTGGTCTGCTACTATAGCCCTGTGGATTTATTACATTGCATAGTAATTTATTGTTCATGTTCATTTCCTTAGGCTATGAACTCCTTGAGGATGGGAGCTATCTTACCCTTCTATTTAGTTTAGCATCTAGTAGAATAACTGACACTTTGTCAAAATTTGTCAATTGTTAAGGGAGTGTTTTTGAGTAAATTTAAATAACAGTTCAAGAAAGAAGTGTTACTATTTCAAAAAAATTCATGATTGATTGCCACTTGAAATGTTGAGACAACAATAGTTACGGTAGTTTTATTCATTTTAGTTCAATAAGCTTTTCTTGTGCTTTTAATATATGAAAAACAAAGCTAGGTTCTGGGAATGAGACATGGTTCTTGACCTCAAGTTGCTTTCTATACATATTTAGCTGACAGTCTCCTTTAATCTGAAAGCAATTTGAGGCAAATACTATATACTGTATGGTAAGATATGGACAGCGATATGCACAGATGGATGTGGAAATACAGAGAAAAACACTTGAAGAGTAGTGAGGTTAGGAAAGTTTAAAGAGGAGAAAGAACATTTAGACTTGAGGGCACTTGGAGAAGTGAAGGGAAAAAGCAGGCCCTCTAACATGGGCAGAATTAGGAAACAGAAAGAAAATGTTTTAGGGCAGAATTAGGAGACATAGAAAATTTTTTTAAGTGAGTAGATACATTTTTCTAATGTTAACACAAATATATGGTCTCAATGACTAGCAGTTGTTTAAAAAAAAAAAAATCTAAAGGACCTGGAAAAATACGGGGCATGATGTAAGGTAAGATTATAACAGCAGGTCTCCTGAATCGAGTTAGAACCCCCATTGAATAACTTACTCTATGAAAAGACTAACATTCCCCCAGATGCGAGAATGTCTTCATTTACATATACTAAGGAAGTTGTAAGAATTATCTGAATTTCATAGAACAGCCGCTACCATTTTCAGTTATGATTTGTGTGGAATAATGAAGCAGTACAAAAGAAATATTTAACTAAGCTGTTAAGGAATATGGTGTCGTGTATTTCTTAACATACACAAGGAATGATATCATTGGACTAGCAGTCCCTCTAGGCTTTAGATAAAGCATGAAACATACCATATGAAGGAAGCAAGACATCTTTGAAGTAGACAGTACCAAATGGTGGCCAAGAGAGAATCTGCAGCAATAGGCTGATGTCAGAATATCAGTGGGTTTTCGTCTCAAGGACTCTTGTGGTCCTTTAATTGAGTTTTTGAAATGAAAATGAGTGCTTCATTCTTGTATGTTATGACACACTTAAAGCAAGCAGAAATGGATAATGAAGAAAAGCTTAACCTTTCTATTAACTACCAAAAAAATACCTACATGATTTTTTAAATGACCCTAATTCTTCCTTTATTGTAGCATAATGGCAGTTTTCAGATGTAATGAGTTTACTGTGCTATGTGTTTGTTTGGTATGAGTTTAGTGACACCCTACACTAAGCATTCTTCTGCATGTACTGTATGGCAAAGTGCCTTCCATCTGTTCCCTTTAACTGTGACTGTAGGTAAACTACTTAACTTTTTTGTGCCTGGGCTGCTTATCTGAAGGCTGGGGATGATAATAATAGTAAGAGTAATAGCTAACAGCTATTGATTGTATAGGCATGTGCTAAAATGTTTTACATAAATGATTTCTAAATAAAATCTTTTGAGGTAAGCACTAGTCTAATCATAATTCTTGAAGTTAAGGAAATTGAGGCAAAGAGAATGTAAGTAACATGCCAAAGGCTGATAAAAAGCCTTCTCAAACATCGATAAGCGGGCTTTTTCAAAGCTCTAGTGAGAAAGCAGACATGATGATACAAGAAGGAACGTGTCCTGACTCCCTGGCTCATCCCAAATGCAAATCAAACCAATGCAACCTATAGCTTGAATTTACACCACAGCTGCCCCAGTGTGAAAAGCTTGACTTTGCCTTTGAGAAATTCATCCAGCTGCCAAAACCACTTATATTTATCAATACCATTGTCTTTCTCTTTTCTAATTAATCTAGTTATAATTTGTATCTTTTTCATTGCATGCTTTATAAGAAAAAATAGTAATAAATGAGAAGTGTAAAGAAGAAAATTCCCACAAAATGCCATCACACACAAATCGTTATCATCAGTATTTTGTTGCACAGTCTTCCATGCCTTTCGACCCACACCTATGCATATTCATTGCTTTGGATATTTTAATTTAGTGTACGCACCTATTCTGTGTTTTTTGATATTGTGATTTTAAAAGGTGACCTATATATATGGCATATTTTAAATATTCCAATGACATTTTAAGACAAGCATTTTCTATTTTAGATTATGAATAGTTTGGTTTAAAACTACTGGGTCTGTTTTTTGGGAAACCCTCTCCGTTAATCATTCAGAGTCACATAAAATTCATGCATCCTCTTGCTAGAAAACTGTGCATACATGTGTTTTGCACATAATTTCAGGAAGTTTCTGGCCTTTCTGAAGGCTACCACCTTGTCTCCTGCATCTCACCTCCTTGAACACTACATTTCTGCCCTGCTGACACTGCTTTGAGGAGCCAGGAGAGTCCTTGACTAGCCAGGTGGCAGCAGGAGTGAAATGAGGCCCTTGAGCTCCTTCAGAAGGCTTCTGACACAGTGGTGCTAAGATGGGAGGGTTCCCTGTTCCCCCTCGCAGGAGGTGTGACAGGGGTGTGACTTGTCTGTTGGTCCACCGTGTGCCCTCAAACCCCTTACGGAGGGGGAACACGCAGATGGGCAGGTATAGGAGCCAGAGGTGAGCACCTTGGGGCTCTGGCCCCACAGTAGCATCTAGGGGTGGGTACTTGTGACTCCCAAAGCCCAAGTGGGCATGGTGTATGTTACAGTGCACTCTTTTAGCTTTGCCATCTACAGACAGCTTAAATGTTAACCAGCTCAGTGCCCTCTTGGTACTCAGGTCCTTATCCGGCACCCAGGAAGAATCAGGTCACACACGGACTTCAGGATGGTGAATGCAGGGGTTTTACTGAGTGGTGGAGGTGGCTCTCAGTGAGATGGATGGGGAGCTGGGAAGGGGATGGAGTGGGAAGATGATCTTCCCATGGAATTTGGCCGTCCAGCGGCTGATCTCCTCTCTGACTATCCCCAAATTCTTCTTGACGTTCAGATGCTCCATCTCTTCTCTCTGCTACACCATTCATTCTTCTGTGCTTCTGCTCTTTTGTCTGTCTTCTCCTTGTCTGCTTCTGGAGCCTGGGGCCTGGGGTTTATATGGGTACAGGATAGGGAGGTGTGACAGGCCAAAGGCAACTTTTGGACACAAAAACAGGAATGCCTGTTCTCATTTAGGACTACAGATTTCCAGGCTTGAGGGTGGGGCCTTTCCCGGGGAACCGCCCTCTTCTACCCAGTATTTCCCTGTCTCCTGTCCATATCAGTGGCTCACTCACACTAGGCACATAGGAAACACAATAAACAGTAGCTCCAGGAGAAGCCACCAATTACCTGTAGCAGGATAAAGCAGACTGGGAAGAAGGAAGTTTGGACTCGAACCCTCTGACTAGAGTGGAAGAGGCACTAACAGGACAGATCCATCTGAAGCAGTGAGAGGAACTACACAGTGGCAGGCAGATCATTCTATCTAAGGGGTAGAGCCTCAGGCTACATGTGGTAGAAGGTTAATCAACATAGAGTCAAGAGTTGCCAACAGGTAGGCACTGAACAGGGATGGGAGCCAGGGGCTGCTGATGCTTGGAGAAGGGTCAGCAGGCAGCATTATAAAGAGCCTCCATCACCAGATTCCATTTCATGGCCAGGAGTTGAGCATCTAGGAGGTCAAGGCAATTACCCAGTTCTGAAAGAACTAAGTTACTGCAAGGTTTGTGGTAAGGTAGGGTAAGTCTAGAATAAAGCTTGGACCCAATTACTGAAACCCAAGTACTGACTTCAGTGCACTGAGCTAAAACTTAAACCACCTCTTGCCAAGGTCAGGTTTGTTCCAAAGAGAAGATAAATGGGATTGAGGCAGAATGTGAAGTCAAATGAGCAAAGCCATCAAGAGAAAAGACCGGAGCCAATAACTGGTCGGGCTATGATCCACAATACCAAATGCAAAGGGTTGCTATGAATGTCCAAAGAGATCATGCACAAAAAGCTGCTTTGAAAGAAAACACCACCATTAAAAACAAGGATTTGGCCTGGTGCGGTGGCCGTAATCCCAGCACTTTGGGAGGCAGAGGTGGACGGATCGCTTGAGGTCAGGAAATCGAGACCAGCCTGGCCAATATGGTGAAACCCCGTCTCTAGTAAAAATGCAAAAGTTAGTAAGGCATGGTGGTGTGCGCCTGTAGTCCCGTGGGGACCCGGGGGTTGGGGGAGGCGTGGCGCTGAGATAGGAGAATCACTTGAACTCAGGAGGCAGAGGTCACAGTGAGCAGCGCCACTGCACTCCAAACTGGGGGACAGTGAGTCTCTGTCTCAAAAAGGGGAGGAAAAAAGAAAACAAGCTTTTTTTTTTTTTTTTTTTTTTTTTTGAGACGCAGTCTCGCTCTGTGGTCCAGGCTGGAGTGCAGAGTGCAGTGGTGTGTGATCTCGGCTCACTGCAAGCTCCGCCTCCCGGGTTCCCGCCATTCTCCTGCCTCAGCCTCCTGAGTAGCTGGGACTACAGGCACCCGCCACCATGCCCGGCTAATTTTTTGTATTTTTAGTAGAGATGGGGTTTCACCGTGTTAGCCAGGATGGTCTCGATCTCCTGACCGCGTGATCCGCCCACCTGGGCCTCCCAAAGTGCTGGGATTACAGGCGTGAGCCACCGCGCCCGGCCAGAAAAACAAGGATTTAATTCAATCCTCCTAATCGTTAAAAAAACATTTATACCTGAAAGTGCTTGATACGTATTGTATTGTGCATTTGGGTACTAGAGGAAAAAAAGCTAGATACTGATGTCTGTCTGTTCAGTTTAATATGTTGAGACATATTGACACCAAATAAAGCGGGGAGGGTAATTTGGATCTAGAAAAGGAAGTTCACACGGGGCTGGGTTTCCCAACCCCCATCCTTCTCTCTGCCATTGGAATGCTCCTCCAGTGACACCACAGACCTGCTTTATTTCTGTGCAGCTGATGCCCTGTCCAGGCTGATATTTTTCTAACTGACAGTGAGTGTTCTTGCCAAGTGCCAGGGCCCATAGTCACGTCTGTTTGTCTCTCTTCTGCAGCTTGTCCAAGGCTGCTTGGGAACACATTTTATCCAGGGGGCAGCTTTAACTAGGCCTAATGCTCTGAAAAGCCTCTGCTTGTAATTGCATACAATGAAGAGACAAGTTCCTATTGTCTTCTCTTTAATATTACTGCGTTTGACACTGCCTGCTTCAGTCCTTGTCAGTCCATGTCAAAAGCCAAGTTTTCAGACATGGTGGTTCTCAGTAGAGTTTTTGTTTCTGTTTTTTGTTTTGAGTTTATTGGGTTGTTGTTTTGTTTTTGTTTTGTTTCTACGTTTTTCCCTCCAGATAAGATGTCCAGCTTCCTGCCGCCACCCCATTTAAAAGATAGCTTGCAGCAAACGATGGGGAGAAGCCAAGTGAAGTCTGTTTAAAAAGCAAAATAAAACAAAATAACTTATTTTTGAGTTCTGCTTTTCTAATATTTAATAGGAAAATTTTCAGAAGTAATACATGGGAAACCATGTTTCAAATCGTAAGTGACGGACCTGTAACAGAAAAGCATCATTTCTTCATCCTTTCCGCTTCAGGATAGGTTGGTTTTGATTTGTCTCCCTTTTTTTCCTCCCCATGCAAATATCCCAGCTAAAACAAATATACTCATCTAGTTGATTGGTGTTTTTCTGACACACCTTACAAAAGGATCTTAATATTGTTCTTTAATAACTTTGGGTCTGTTCCTAGGACGTTGCATTGTCATTCTCAAAACACCACAGAATAAAGAAACAGAAAATGCCAACCATCACCTTGAGTAGTATTCCAAATGTTCTCCTTTGCAAAGACAAATGACTCATTTAGACTGAAGAAACAGGGATGCCTTTGAGACATTCATTGATTTTAAATTAAAAAATAACTGTTATGGTTTACATTAAGAGTGACAACTAAATAACAGAGTAAACCTTACTTAGTGTCATTTGTAGCAACTCCACTGCACCTGTCTGAAAGAAGGGGGGTGTGGGGCAAGCCTAAGTGGGGTAATCTTACTGATCAATAATCCAGATCTCTCAATGCGCTGTAGTAGATAGTCAATTCTTGATAGAATTACTGAAATATACAGCTAGCTGTTTTTCTTATGGCTCAGGTCTTCAGGTTCAGTGCTGCTGAGTTTATTAACTTTATTCTCCTTGAACATTTTTCTCCTTTCCTTTATGCAGCTATGTTGGCGGTGGGGGAAGGGAGTTGAATGAAAATGTTATATTTCATTTGCTCTGTGAAGATACCCAAAATGTTTGGTCCAGCAGATGGAAAATAAAAAGGTTTAGAAGAGGGAGTTGGTTGTTCCTGAAGTTTGTTTTTCACTGTCTTTTCACTGTAAATAGGCCTACCTAATAAATTGTAAGAAGTATGAAAAAATAATTATAAAGGCAATATTGACTTGAGAGAGTTATTTTCAAGCAATTAGAATACTCCAATTATATATAACTAGTGCAAGAACAAAGTAAGTAGAAACCAATGGTATTAATAGTCACAGTGAGTGTCTGATATCAGACGCTCAAGTATTTCTTCTGATTATTTCTAAAAATGTGTTTCTTAAGAAACGTGTCCTGGCTAATAACTGTTTTAGCTTAGTTTGAGCTTTAAAAATATCTGAAATCAATAAAACCAGCCTTAGTTCTTTTTAAATTTTTGTGATATTTAATATTGTACATCCAGGAAGTTTCATTGTGCAGTAACTTGCATCATTCTTTAGTTACTATAACTGAGATGAGGAAGTGTGTGTCTGAACTATGGCAAACATAGTTGGTCTCCTCTCTCTTCAGTCTCAACCCTGTCCAACTCGAGCTCTCTACCAGCACCCATGCACTTGGTCTACTTTCTCTCCTTTTATAAAATCTTTAGTGACTCCACATTGCTGTTAAGTCCAAACACCTTCATGGGGCAAAGGTGGCATGTATGGCCCCATGATCCAGCCCCAGTGCTCTTCTCCATTCATGTTATACAGTCCCTTCTGCAAACACTGCTCTGCAGACATCCTGAACTACTCATAACTCCCTGAACAGAGCAAACTCTTTATCACTCAGGAATTCGTTCAGCAGCAAGTACAGAAAACCTGACCTGCAGTGGCTTAAACTGTAAGAATGTTTATTATGTTTTAACACAGGATGAGAAGTAGCTAGTTCATGAGTTGGTTTTCACAGCTTGATGACAGAAGACCCACACTGCAGAATTCAGATTCCCACTTTATTCCCTGTTTTCAGAATGGTACCTTCCCCTCCTCTTCAGCTATTTCTGATATCTGAGTCTATCTGGTATATGCTCTGCAGGAGGTAAACTTTACTGCAGTCTTTTGCTAAGGGGAGATTTCAATAGGGATAAGATATGTGAAAGGATACTTTTTTACAAAAAGGTAATATTATGACTGTCATATGGATATTAAGTGGGTATGTGTTAAAGATTTTATTTAACTCATTAGCTAATGAGGGAACTGGGCAGATGTTATAACCGGTTGAAAGGAGAAGTCAAAGAAGCTCAAGTGTATATAGAGTAACGGACTATTGAAATAATTGTTTAAATGGACCCAAAACTAGCTTTTCCACAGATAGCAGGGTTGTCGTTCCATAGAACAGAATTTATTTCTGTTTCTGTAGTTAAGAAGTACTTCCCGTTGCTTTCGGTTAGCTACAAGGTAGAGTTGTAAAATAGCTTGCATAGAATTAGCATTCAGTGACTGAAATGGTATACTCCTGAAAGCATAGTTTTTCTGTGGAAGCACAGATTTTATCCTACCAAGGAAAAAATGTGTATTTGATGCAGCATATTTAGGATTGTTGTAAGGACTAAGCCTTTACTAGTCGCTAATAAAGTTAGTTATGCCTGCTGCCACTACCACTGTACCTAATTATTTCATCTACACAGATTTATGTTTTATTTCTCCACTCAGACTTTAAATTCTTCCAATAATAAGAGTTGAAAGTTTCATTTCCTTTGTATCTTCCATCCTCTCTTTTCCCCTCTCCCTATTTTCACCACCACTGGAGTCTTATGCTAAGTCCATAATAGATACTGATAAATGTTTGCTGAATAAGTAAGGGAATAACTTTAAATTTGTACAAAAAGAATATGTCTTCCCTGTGACATCATTCTACTTTTTAAAAATGTATATATAATCTTAAAAAGGAGACACAGTCGTAACTAATCATTTTTCTTGGCATCATGAGCCAAGACCATACCTCAAAATCCAATAAAAATGTTAAAGTCATTCATATCAATAAACATTTGGAGAGCAAAGCAGAGCTAATTTAGTCATTAACAGAATGAATTTTTGAAAGGTTTTTTGAAATATTTTAATAATTGTAATTATTTTGTAACAGAAACAGTATGCACTCAATAAAAAGGTAAACGACAACAGACAAATGCTCATTTCCTGGTAAGATACATTGATAAGGTTTTGTGGTATATTTTTTTGGCTGCCTATGGCCCTTGGATTACTCAGATCATTAATTATGACTGTACTTTGTGCTTTATAAATAAAATCTATATTTGAAATAACTGGACTCTCCAGCACTAATTTTTCATTATATTTAAACATCTGAGTATATGTGTTTAAATATATATCTTGAGTTTTGAATTTTACCTGAATTAATTTTAGTTAATTTTTCCTTCTTTTTCCCTAATAATCTGTTTATTTTCAAATTAGTTTCTTTAAAACCTCAGGATACTGTCAGATATCTCTCTGTCTTACTAAGAGAACATGTGCTGTCATAAACATGCTTCATTTATTTCTGCTTCATGTTCCCCAGGCCCTATCCCAACCCTACATCAAGGATTATGACACAGGAAATGAACACAGAATCTTTCTATAGCTTGAAAAGTTTGAAGACTTTAAATCCTTTCTTTTTTGTATTCGTCTTGATTTCTAATTGGCCCATTTCTTATTTTTTTTATATAACTTTTCAATTTAGAAGACCAAGATTAGACAGAAGACTAATTGTATAATAGCTTGTTCCAAAAATAGCAGAAGATCCACTTCTCAGTTTTTAAGTATCATGTTTTTAGAAATATAATCCACTATCATGTTAGATGGTTAAATAGCAGTAGACCAGCATTAATGCATTCAAATTATGTTTTCTCACTCAGCTAATAAATAATTAACTGAAGAATTCTAATCATATGAATTATAAGGGAAGCATCACTATTTCCTTCTATTTAAAATGTTTTAAGAGAATTCACTGCTGCATAATATCCTAAAAGAAATTGATCATACTTTTCCTGTAATAGATGTTGTTCTGACAGTAAAGCATTAGTAACCAATTGATAACCTTGCAACAATATTGTGATCTCTTTAGATAATTAATCTTAGCCATTTTCCTGTCAGAAGCAACAGTGCTTGATTTTATGTTGAGCCAGAAAGATTGCCAGTTTTGAAAATTAAAAAGCATTCCTTTTATATTATTCATTCCGGTAACAATTTATGGTGGCGCATTTAGCTGCTGAACGCTTGTCAACAAACGTAATTATGTTTCGATATAAACAAGATTGGTGATTTTACTATGCAGCTCCATCTTTGTTGAGAATGTTTTGATTTAGGTTCAGATGATACAAGCTGTGTATTTATGTGTCATTTTTTTCTTCTTTGTTAATAGTTTTTTCTGATAATTACTCGTAGGCAAACAAGCATGCATTTAGGATCCTTATGCACGGGAGACATCAAACGGAGAAGAAAAGCTGCACCTTTGCCTGGACCTACTACCGCAGGTAAAACAAAAGCAGGGTTAGAGTGGAACACAAATGTAGAGTTCATAAATCATGAAGAATAAAATGTAGACAGTTCTTAATCACTTGCAATGAAGAAGAAGAAGCACAGTTGCAAGAAGCTATTAAAACAAATCATTTGCATGTGGTATCAGGATGTATTGCATGTTCCATTTGTAGATTTTCCAGGTAACCAGTCATTAATGTATATGTTACACCCCTGCTCAAATGCAAGATTTCGTGCAAGATATTAAAAGGATACAAAAACTTCAAAGGCTATATCTTTGGTCTTGTTGTTTCCAACAGTCTTGTTGGAAAATAAGGCATAAATAGATGAAATGACAAATAACCCCAGAAGAGATTAATAGTAATAAATTCAAAAAGTATAGCCGCAGCCCCAAAACACAAGACCCCATGTGGTAGGAGATGGAAACCTAACTGAACGAATGTGACAGTCTGGTTTCTAGTCCCAGCTCTGTAGCAGTCTTAGATTCCTCATTCCTTCTTTAGACAACATTAGCATTAGACTGAGAAAGCTCTCACTTCTACCTCAAAAATCATGTCATTCTAATAATACGCCATTCTAATAATGAGTGTGGTCTTGAGAAAACTACAAGTGCTGATCAGAGGGAAGTCACTGTAGGTCGGAGAGGACAGGAAGCCTTACTTACTGAAAGGGCAAAGACTCGCCTTGTAGTGAAGGTTGTGAATAAAATAGTATGTATTGAAAATCTCATGCAAGAGCAGTGGTAAGGGAGGCACAGATAAAGTCAGTGATAGGAGGAAGCCAAGTAGGCATTAAAATGTGGACACCCACATATAAATAAACAACAGTTAACCATGATGGATTTGTGGTGCAGCAAGCTCTATGAGAAAACGTTTTTCAGTGTAGAAACAGAAAATAATAGCCTTGGCCCTATTGCCTGGGATCTATAACCACACAGATTTATAAATTTTCTCTTAGTTTCATTTGGGCAGCCTTTATAGGAAAAAATGATTTTAATTATAGACTATGAAAATAAGATTCATATCAACAGGAGAGTAAACAGTGAAAAGAAAAATATATATAAGTATATGCATGGTTTTGGCGGGGTGGGGTTGCATGGTGAGTTTAAGAGGAAAAAAAGATGTGAAGCTTACACTCTCTTTTTTTTTTTTTTTTTGTGAGATGGAGTTTCAATCTTATTGCCCAGGCTGGGATGCAGTGGTACGATCTTGGCTCACTGCAACCTCCGCCTCTTGGGTTCAAGCGATTCTCCTGCCTCAGCATCTCAAGTGGCTGGGATTACGTGCACCTGCCATCACGCCCAGCTAATTTTTGTATTTTTGGTAGAGATGGGGTTTCACCATGTTGGCCAAGCTGGTCTCGAACTCCTGACCTCAGGTGATCTGCCTGCCTCGGCCTCCCAAAGTGCTGGGATTACAGGCGTGAGCCACTGCGTCCAGCCACGTTCTCTACTTAGGGAACCTGTTCCATAGTTAAGCACTAGAAAATTGAAGAATAACTTAAAATTGGAGCACTTCTAATGCAGTTGTTCCGTATAAAGGACTACATTTAAAATTATGCATTTAGATGCATACCTGATCGTCTTCTGGCAGTACTGAATTTTCAAGATTAGGAAACACCTGTGTGTAGAGTGCATTTGTATTTGTGTAGAATCATATTTGCCACTTATTGGGTACCCACTGTGTACCAGAAACTTTATTATTTTATCTTTATAACAACTGTATGAGGGAGATGGCGTTATCATCACCTTACAGAAAATTAAGATGCAAAGAAGTGTTAGGTTAGCTACCTAAGATGACAGAATTGTTGAATGCAAGGGAAAGTTTCAAGCCTAGGTCTGCATAACTCCTAAATCCATGTTCTTTCCATAAAAATGTACTTACAGCCTCTTCGTTAGCATATATATATATATTCTTTATATACATATTACCTATATGTAAAGATTGTCCTATTGCATATGCTGACTTAAGGCATATAGTATGCCTTAAGTTTTATAGATTTATCTAACTATTATATGTAGAAATGCAGAATATTCATGAAATACTTCTAATATATCTCCTCATACATGAACATGTAGCCACATTTTGGATGAAACACATGTCATTAGTCTTGCAATTCAGATCTTTCATAAGGCAAGTATAGGATTCTTTAACATCCCCATTCCAGTTGAATGGTCCCTGAATTTTCTTATCTTTCAGTGATGTAAGCATTAGCAGCAGAAACAGTACAAGAACAATCTTAGGAATGCTACTAAAGCACCTTAGTGGCAGCAATAAGGAAAAGACAATACTGGGGTCACGTCCTAACACTCTGAACATATGTGAAATGAGAAGGAAAATGCATAATGGTTGAGGAGAGGATAATATAATTATTTCTGCAAGGTGATTTTGACATTACAACTCAGTAACATCAGAGGAAATCATTTATATGGCGTATGGGTACAAACATTGAACTTTAGCCTAAAACAGTTTTTTTTATAAGCTTACACCAGCATATTCCAGATTTTATATTTGTGAATTGTTGTGATTCTCTTAATAGCCAGGATTTTGGTATTACTACATTTTAACTTAGAAAATAAAATTCTTAGAAAATTTTAATTACTCAAAAAGTAGTGGAGCAGGAGAATTACATCACTCATTTTCGACCCATTTTTAAAATCTGTGCATAACTGTTTCAAAGAGGAAGAGATTAAGTTTAAAGTCCTCAGTTTTAAATAGAATATCTTTTAATGCTAATGAATCAACTCTACAGTGTAGATTATTATCCAAATTCAAGTAAGAAATGTTTTTGCATAAATACACTTTGATAATGAGGGTGTAAATCCTAGATCATCTTGTCTCTGAAAATTACAGTTTTCAAATTCTGAAAAAGAGTCAGTCACATAATAAAGAGTCAGTTATATTTGTAAACTTCTGAATTTTAGCTAAGGACAATATTCTTGCCCTTTTATAGGCCCTTGCAGAACTCCTGAAAAACACATTGAATTGAGATATATTTTCAGTGTCTTTTGCCTTTAGTCAGCATTAACTCTAAACAGGAAAAATGCAGACGATAACTCTCTTTTATTTGAAATAGAGAGTAAGAGTTAAAAGACCGACAGCTTGCATATTGTTTGATAATCCCCTCTGATTTATATGTGAAATATTATGCAATCAAACAGCAAGTTTAGAAAGGATTTACCAAGAAGTTGTCAGAAAACTATAATTAGACCCTTTAAATCCAAAACCGGGTTTGTATAACAATTTATGACTAAAGACAAATTGTATTCATAATAAATAACACCTTTAATAATAAAAGATTTAAAGCCCCCTATGAAATTAATAACCCAGAATTGATTACGTTTACCTGCTAGTGTATTGAAAATTTTTCTCACCTTCTTTTAGCAATAGCTTTGAAGCATAATTTCAGTCGCTTTAGAAAGCTCTAGACTAACCAGCAGTGTTATCATTTGAACATTTATTAATTGTGACAGGAACACCAAATTTATTTCAGTGCTTTAGCTTATTTACTGCTCTTTCACCTTTGTATTTTGTATTGACAAAGTAAAATGAATATTGATAAGGTTAGATATTGATTTTTTTAATGTATAGCTTGTTCTCTGCCTCATTCAAAGTCACATACTGAAAGATAGTGGATGTCTCAGTAGCAAAGGATGTAGATTTACTATTATAAAATTGAGAACTATCAAAGCAAGAAGGTTTGCCAGCAGAATGCATTTTATAGTTTGAAAAATGTCATCTGTAAAGGTGAAGAAAAGCAGTGAACAAAATAAGAGGAATATTATTAACACTTTTTAAAAAGGCAGTTAGCAATGTTGGTTGTGGTCCGTGTTTTTGGTAGAAGGCATAGCTTATTGAGGATTTAATAGTAAAAAGATTTAAGTTCATTTATTGAGATATTGTGGCTACTATATTTTTTTAAAAATTTGTCCACTATACAGTATGAAATTCAATGTTATCCACAATTAATATTGCCTGTTACTATTTTGCTTTCTATTGAAATAATACCATAGTGAAATATTTATTATAAGGAGTCAGCCTTTTTTCTATATATTTTAAGTATAGAAATGAAATGCCTTTTGAAGTTTAATGTCTTGATATACATATTGCTCTAGGGTAGTTTCTTTTTTTCATGAACATGTGAGTTCTTGGCAAGAGGTTACATTACAGCTTTTTGTGACTTTTCAACTTTTTTCTCCACGTCCTACTGATATTTCAATAGGAAAATAATTTTCATGAATATTTAAGGCAATGAAGGCAGGTTGTAAATAATAATAATGGGTGAAGACTTTTTAAAGGCTCATTTGCAATTAAAAGTCATGCCAAACATAATCAGAAATGTGTGGTGTAACCAAGCTCCTTTTCAAGGTACTAGATTGTAGTTGTCCAAATTTATCTTATCAATAATTATATTTTTATTTCCTGCTATCTCTGGGTCCATATAGCTGCTGTAGATTATTGTAGCTCTTTCAGGATGTTAAAACAGGCAGACTTTTCCAAGGGGATCATTATTAATTTTGAAATCAGGCTCTATCTGAATGAATAATAAAGCCTGGGATATATGCAATCCTTCACCTCTTGACACATACACCACCAGCCCACTCTTCAGTTATGTATTTTAGTAGAATCTTAATAAACAGTTTTCCATTATCATTCAGTACAGGATGGACAGAGTAAGCACACATGTTAGATAGAAAAGATAGAAAAGAATTGCTGTTTCCTGATAAAAGACTAAGTAATGAGAAAACACTTAAACTACCAAACACCTGAAAACACTGAATAAAATTTGAAGCCATCTTTTTACAAAGATAGCTGAGACTACAGGAAAGAAAGGGAAATGTTTAAGACCAAAATGGTCCTGAGCAGCCCCCACACCCACTCATACTACTGGCAAGCTTGAAAACCTAAGGCATGTTCGTTAGTTCCCTCGTGGACGGGACGTCAAGCCTGAGATCTGAGCGTTAAGTCTCCTTATCAAGTCAGAACCTCTAAAAGCTCCATCCTCAGAAATGGGCAGACTGGAAACAAAACTCATCCACAGGCACAGTGGAAGATAAAGAATCTTATTTCTCCCTGGGCTCCAAATAGAAAACTCTCTGAAGATTTGTGACCAAGAGGCTGCCCTCACATGAGTTTCTGGTCTTAAATTACACTAAGCCAAAAATTAACATAAAAACTGGTTTCAGAAGCACATTCGAAGCCACTCTAGAGGTGTAGGCCTTCAACCCAGGCCTCAAAGAAGCACCACAAATAAAAACCTGCCAATGACAATCTCATAAACCAAAACTAAAAAGTTAATTATAAAAACAAATTCAAAAAGGAGAGGAAATAATTGTAGACAAAGAAAAGACAGATGTGGTAAAGAATCGAGTAGAAATTTGAGATTATTTTATTGTGAAAATATCTTAAAAACTACACAAATCACTGAATGGGTTATATGACAGATCAGATATAACTGAAAAGACACTGAATTTTAGGAGAGATCTGAAGCGTGATATCTATGCTACATAAAAGCAGCACAGAGAGATAAAATGATTGAAAATATAAAAGAGGCTGAAGGACTTAAGGACAATGAAGTTCAACCTGTGTCTAATAGAACTTACAGAAGGAAGAGTAGAGAGAGTAAGATGGTGCAATATTTAGGAAAATAAGAATTTTTAGAATGGAAGGAAAACATGAATTTTCATATTCAACAAGTACGAGTCTATATCAAGAAATATTAAATATAAATAAAGTCACATTGTAATAAAACTTCAGAACACCAAAGACAAAGAAAATGACTTAAGAGCAGCCAACGAGAAAAAATATAACCTACGTAAGAATGCAATTGTACTGGTAGCAAACTTAAAAATAGCAGTACAAATGTGAACGTAATAGATAATATTTCTAAAGTGCTAAGACAAAATAACCAAATCAACCTGAGTTACATATCCAGCTAAATTATTACCCAAGAGTGAGGATGAAATAAAGTCATTTCAGATAAAGACTGACCACTACTAAATTTGATACCTCTTGCAGAAGAAAACAGAATCCATTAAAAAAGAATGAAATTCAGGAAGTAATGGTGAGCAAAGAAATTGTTGAGCATGTACTAAAAGCTAAATTAATATTAACTGTATAAAAGTAATAATGATGGAGACAGTGACCATGTAGATGATTAATTTGGATGTATAAAAGTAAGATGGAACTAAAACTCTGGACAATAGTATGTAAAATGTGAGGGAATAAGCGAGATATGCATGTTGACTTTTAAAGGTCATCACTTAAAAGGATAGAAATATTGTATATAGTCTTCAAGATAGTATAAGCAAGCAATAAATTCCAGAAAGGAGGAAATAAAAATTCATAGAAAAAGCAAAGTTAATAACATTAAATAATATAGTAAAAATAAATCTAGGTATATTAGTAATCATGATAAATGTAAATGGAGAAACTACATCGGTTAAATTTAGGGATTATAATGGTTAAAAGAAGAAACTCACTATATGCTTTTTACCATAAATACAACTAAATATAAGGTTTAATTTAAGTATTAGCCAAAGAAAGCTAGAGTAACTGAATTTATAACAAGCAAAATGAATCTTGAGGTATTTTAGGAGTTAGAATACTCTCTTTAGTCAGATTTGCTATGCTTGTTTAGATTTGTACTTCTACCAGGAGTTAGAAATCTGTGAATAGAATAAAACATTAATTATTTGGGGAAATATGGCAAAAGAAATGATGTAGTAGAAAATGTTTTTTGTTTTTGTTTTTATTTTGTTTTGTTTTTTGATACAGAGTCTCACTCTGTCACCCAGGCTGGAGTGCAGTGGCACTGTCTTGGCTCACTGCAAGCTCCACCCCCTGAGTTCACACCATTCTCCTGCCTCATCCTCCCTAGTAGCTGGGACTGCAGGCGCCCGTCACCACGCCCGGCTAATTTTTTGTACTTTTAGTAGAGACGGGGTTTCACCATGTTAGCCAGGATGGTCTCGATCTCCTGACCTCGTGATCCACCCGCTTCAGCCTCCCAAAGTGCTGGGATTACAGGTGTGAGCCACCATGCCCGGCCATTTTTCTTTTATTATACTTTAAGTTCTGCTGTACCTGTGCACAATGTGCAGGCTTGTTACATAGGTATACACATACCATGGTGGTTTGCTGCACCCATCAACCTGTCAGCTACATTAGGTATTTCTCCTAATGCTATTCCTTCCCTAGTCCCCTACCCCACAAGAGGTCCCAGAATGTGATGGTCCCCTCCCTGTGCCCATATGTTCTCATTGTTCAGCTCCCACTTATAAGTGAGAACATGTGGTGTTTGGTTTTCTGTTCCTGTGTTAGTTTGCTGAGAATGATGGTTTCCAGCTTCATCCAAGTCCCTGCAAAGGACATGAACTCATCCTTTTTTATGGCTGCATAGTATTCCATGGTGTATATGTGCCACATTTTCTTTATCCAGTCTATCATTGATGGGCATTTAGGTTGGTTCCAAGTCTTTGCTATTGTGAACAGTGCTGTAACAAACGTACATGTTCATGTATCTTTATAGTAGAATGATTTATAATCCTTTGGATATATACCCAGTAATGGGATGGCTGGGTCAAATTGTATTTCTGGTTCTAGATCCTTGAAGAATCGCCACACTGTACTATCTTCCACAATGGTTGAACTAATTTGCACTCCCACCAACAATGTAAAAGCGTTCCTATTTCTCCACATCCTCTCCAGCATCTGTTGTTTCTTGACTTTTTAATGATAAACATTGTAACTGGCGTGAGAAGATGTCTCATTGTGGTTTTGATTTGCATTTCTCTAATGACCAGTGATGATGAGCTTTTTTTCATATTTGTTGGCCACATAAATGTCTTCTTTTGAGAAGTGTCTGTTCATATCCTTCACCCACTTTTTGATGGGGTTGTTTGACCTTGTCTTGGAAATTTGTTTAAGTTCTTTGTAGATGCTGGATATTAGCCCTTTGTCAGATGGATAGATTGCAAACATTTTCTCCCATTCTGTAGATTGCCTGTTCAGTCTGATGATAGTTTCTTTTCTGTGCAGAAGCTCTTTAGTTTAATTAGATCCTATTTGTCAATTTTGGCTTTTGTTGCCATTGCTTTTGGTGTTTTAGTCATGAAGTTTTTGCCCATGCCTATGTCTTGAATGGTATTGCCTAGGTTTTCTTCTAAGGTATGGTTTTAGGTGTTATGTTTAAGTTTTAATCCATCTTGAGTTAATTTTTGTATAAGATGTAAGAAAGGGGTCCAGTTTCAGTTTTCTGCATATGGCTAGCCTGTTTTCCCAACACCATTTATTAAATAGGAAATCCTTTCCCCATTTTTTGTTTTTGTCAGGTTTGTCAAAGATCAGATGATTGCAGATGTGTGGCATTATTTCTGAGGCCTCTGTTCTGCTCCATTGGTCTATATATCTGTGTTCGTACCAGTACCATGCTGTTTTGGTTACTGGAGCCTTGTAGTTTGGTTTGAAGTCAGGTAGCATGATCCCTCCAGCTTTCTTCTTTTTGCTTAGGATTGTCTTGGATATCTGGGCTTTCTTTTGGTTCCGCATGAACTTTAAAGTAGTTTTTTCCAATTCTTTGAAGAAAATCAATGTTAGCTTGATGGGGATAGCATTGAATCTGTAAATTACTTTGGGCAGTGTAGCCATTTTCACAATATTGATTCTTCCTATCCATGAGCATGGAATGTTTTTCCATTTGTTTGTGTCCTCTCTTATATCCTTGAGCAGTGGTTTGTAGCTCTCCTTGAAGAGGTCCTTCACATCCCCTGTAAACTGTATTCCTCAGTATTTTATTCTCTTTGTAGCAATTGTGAATGGCAATTCATTCATGATTTGACTCTCTGTTTGTCTATTATTGATGTATAGGAATGCTTGTGATTTTTGAACATTGATTTTGTATCCTGAGACTTTGCTGAAGTTTCTTATCAGCTTAAGGAGATTCGGGGCTGAGACAGTGGGGTTTTCTAAATATACAATCATGTCTTCTGCAAACAGAGACAATTTGACTTCCTGTCTTCCTATTTGAATACACTTATTTCTTTGTCTTGCCTGATTGCCCTGGCCAGAACGTCCAGTACTATGTTGAACAGGAGTGGTGAGAGAGGGCATCCTTGTCTTGTGCCGGTTTTCAAAGGGAATGCTTCCAGCTTTTGCTCATTCGGTATGATATTGACTGTGGGTTTGTCATAAATAGCTCTTATTATTTTAAGATACATTTCATCAATACCTAGTTGATTGACAGTTTTTAGCATGTGTTGAATTTTATCAAAGGCCTTTTCTGTGTCTATTGAAATAATCATGTGGTTTTTGTCAGTGGTTCTGTTTATGTGATGGATTATGTTTATTGATTTGAGTATGTTGAACCAGCCTTGCATTCCAGGGATGAAGCCGACTTGATCATGTTGGATAAACTTTTTGATGTGCTGCTGGATTCAGTTTGCCAGTATTTTATTGAGGATTTTCACATCAATGTTCATCAGGGATATTAGCCTGAATTTTGTTGTTGTTGTTGTGTCTCTGCCAAGTTTTGGTATCAGGATGATGCTGGCCTCATAAAATGAGTCCGGGAAGAGTCCCTCTTTTTCTGTTGTTTAGAATAGTTTCAGAAGGAATGGTACCAGCTCCTCTTTGTACCTCTGGTACCAGCTCCTCTTTGACTGTGAATCCATCTGGTCCTGGGCTTTTTTTGGTTGGTAGGCTATTAATTGCTGCCTCAGTGTCAGAACTTGTTATTGGTCTATTCAGGGATTTGACTTCTTCCTGCTTTAGTCTTGGGAGGGTGTATGTGTCCAGGAATTTATCCATTTCTTCTAGATTTTCTAGTTTATTTGCATAGAGGTGTCTATACTATTCTCTGATGGTATTTTGTATATCTGTGGGATCAGTGGTGATATCCCCTTTATCATTTTTTATTGTGTCTATTTGATTCTTTTCTCTTCTTCATTAGTCTGACTAGCAGTCTATCTATTTTGTTAATCTTTTCAAACAACCAGCCCCTGGATTCATTGATTTTTTTTGAAGGATTTTTTCATATCTCTCTCTCCTTCAGTTCTGCTCTAATCTTAATTATTTCTTGTCTTCTGCTAGCTTTTGCATTTGTTTGCCCTTGCTTCTCTAGTTCTTTTAATTGTGATGTTAGGGTGCCAATTTTAGATCTTTCCCACTTTCTCTTTTGTGCATTTAGTGCTATCAATTTCCCTCTAAACAGCTTTAGCTATGTCCCAGAGATTCTGGTACGTTGTGTCTTTGTTCTCATTGGTTTCAAATAACTTATTTATTTCTGCCTTAATTTCCTTATTTACCCAGTAGTCATTCAGGAACAGGTTGTTCAGTTTCCATGGAGTTGTGTGGTTTTGAGTGAGTCTCTTAATCCTGAGTTCTAATTTGATTGCACTTTGGTCTGAGAGACTGTTTGTTATAATTTCCATTCTTTTGCATTTGCTGAGGAGTGTTGTACTTTCAATTATGTGGTCAATTTTAGAATAAGTGCGATTTGGTGCTGCGAAGAATGAATATTTTGTTGATTTGCAGTGGAGAGTTCTGTAGACGTCTGTTAGGTCTGCTTGGACCAGAGCTGAGTTCAAGTTCTGAATATCCTTGTTAATTTTCTGTCTCATTGCTCTAATATTGACAGCGGGGTTTTAAAGTCTCCCACTATTATTATGTGGAAGTCTAAGTCTCTTTTGTAGGTCTCTAAGAACTTGTTTTATGAATCTGGCAGTGAGAAGACAGGTGTTGGCCTGTCTTACTAGGTTGGGGAAGTTCTCCTGGATAATATCCTGAAGAGTATTTTCCAACTTGGTTCCATTCGCCCCATCACTTTCAGATACACGTATCAACCATAGGTTTGGTCTTTTCACATAATCCCGTATTTCTTGGAGGCTTTGTTCATTCCTTTTCATTATTTTTTTCTCTAATCTTGTCTTCATGCTTTATTTCATTTAGTAGATCTTCAATCTCTGATATCCTTTCTTCCGCTTGATCAATTTAGCTATTGATCCTTGTGTATGCTTCACGAAGTTCTCGTGCTATGTTTTTCAGCTCGATCAGGCTATTTATGTTCTTCTCTAAACTGGTTATTCTAGTTACCTTTTTTCAAGTTGGTTAGCTTTCTTGCCGTGGGTTAGAACATGCTCCTTCAGCTCGGAGGAGTTTGTTCTTACCCACCTTCTCAAGCCTACTTCTGTCAATTCTTCAAACTCATTCTCCATCCAGTTTTGTTCCCTTGCTGGCAAGGAGTTGTGATCCTTTGGAGGAGAAGAGGCATTCTGGTTTTTGGAATTTTCTGCCTTTTTGTGCTGGTTTTTCTTCATCTTCGTGGATTTATCTACCTTTGGTCTTTGATGTTGGTGACTTTTGGATGGGGTTTCTGTGTGGACATCCTTTTGTTGATGTTGATGCTATTCCTTTCTGTTTGTTAGTTTTTCTTCTAACAGGCCCCTCTGCTACAGGTCTGCTGGAGTTCAGTAGAGGTCCACTCCAGACCCTGTTTGCCTGGGTATCACTAGCAGAGGCTACAGAACAGCAAAGATTGCTGCCTGTTCCTTCCTCTGGAAGCTTCATCCCAGAGGAGCACCCTCCAGATGCCAGCTGGAGCTCTCCTGTATGAGGTGTCTATTGACCCCTGCTGGGAGTTTTCTCCCAGTCAGGAAGCATAGAGGTCAGGGAGCCACTTGAGGAGGCATTCTTTCCATTAGCAGAGCTCAAGCGCTGTGCTGGGAGATCTGCTACTCTCTTCAGAGCCAGCAGGCAGGAACATTTAAGTCTGCTGAAGCTGTGCCCACAGCCGCCCCTTCCTGCAGGTGCTCTGTCCCAGGGAGATGGGGGTTTTATCTATAAGCCCCTTACTGGGGCTGCTGCATTTCTTTCAGAGATGCCCTGCCCAGAGAGGAGGAATCTAGAGAGGCAGTCTGGCTACAGCAGCTTTACTGAGCTGCGGTGGGCTCCACTCAGTTCAAACTCCCAGCAGCTTTGTTTACACTGTGAGGGGAAAACCATCTACTCAAGGCTCAGTAATGGCAGACACCCCTTCCCCCACCAAGCTTGAGCATCCCAGGTCAACTTCACACTGCTGTGCTGGCAGTGAGAATTTCAAACCCGTGAATCTTAACTTGTTGGGCTCCGTGTGGGTGGGATGTGCTGAGCAAGACCACTTGGCTCCCTGGCTTCAGCCCCCTTTCCAGGGGAGTGAATGGTTGTGTCTTGCTGGCGTTCCAGGTGCCACTGGGGTATGAAAAAAAACTTCTGCAGCTAGCTTGGTGTCTGCTCAAATGGTCTCCCAGTTTTATGCTTGAAACCCAGGGCCTTGGTGTCATAGGCACCCGGGGTGATCTTCTGGTCTGCGGGTTGTGAAGATCGTGGGAAAAGCATAGTATCTGGGCTGGAATGCACCATTCCTCAAGGCACAGTCCCTCAAGGCTTCCCTTGGCTAGGGGAGGGAGTTCCCTGACCCCTTGCACTTCCTGGGTGAGGCAGTGCCCCACCCTGCTTCTGCTCGCCCTCCATGGGCTGCCCCCACTGTCTAATCAGTCCCAGTGAGATGAACCAGGTACCTCAGTTGGAAATGCAAAAATCGCCTACTTTCTGCATTGATTTCGCTGGGAGCTGCAGACCAGAGCTGTTCCTCTTCGGCCATCTTGTGGGCAACTCCCCATGCATCAGAAAATGTTGATGATATAATATTGCAAGTTCAGTGTTCAGTCGGCTGAAAGGGTGGCATCTGGGATCAAATGTCCTAAGTTCTAACTGGGGTACTTTTTAGCTAATTGACTTCGGGCAGCTGAATTAGCTCTCCAAACATCAGTTTCATCTATAAAATGGGGCCAATAATACTCCCCTTTCAGGTTGAAAAGATCAAAAGAAATTATGAATATGGAAGCTTTTATAGTTTCTAAGGGCTACAGACATCATTGTATTCTGCGTTATCCAAATGTATCTGTGATATATTTGTGATACATGGTCCGTATACAAATTGTGGTATATTGTTCATATACAAACTGAGAGAACCTAATATTGCAATTCATATATTCCTCAATGAATTTTTGTAGTGATTTGTACAATATCTCTGCTAAAAATTCTTATAGGGAATCAGATAAAGAAATGTATGTAGGCTTTTGGAGTAAGCTTAACCAAAGTTTAAGTCCTAGCTTACTCCCTGTGTGGTCAAGGTTAAGTGACTTCAACTCTCTGAGGACCATTAAAATTTCCTTTTTGAATGAAGAGTAGAAATAATGAATATCAGATACCTAACAAATATACCACATGCTTTGTGTAGACATGCTTTGTAGTAGGAAGACCAAAAATGATTCTGATTATATTGTGGCAAACATTCCTATCTGACTTCAGGGCCAAAACAGTTTTCTATTTGTAAGATTTATTTTTAATTTTTTGAAAATACATACTGTTTGATACATAAGCATTCCATAAGAAATATATTTCGGTTTAACTAAAAACATCTGTTAATAAGAACACTTCCTCTTCTAAGCATGTCAATAACAGATAATGTCTTTTATTCTCTACAAGATTTTTATCACTTAAGGAAAAAAAACTAGTTTTACATTAAATTTCTGTTATTTAAATAAGTCAGTGCATCATATATTTACACACTTAACTATTTAAACTGATTTTAGTTAACAAAAGTATCATGAAGTATGTCTGCAATATTGCAGATAAAATTATAAACTAGTCTGAAGTAACGAAGCTTTTCTATATTAATAAATGAAATAATTAAAACATTAGACGACGAGTAGTAGTAACACCTACCACTTTCTCTCATCTTAAACTGTGCTTCATGCTGTTCCTTGAGTTCATAATAATAACAATCAAAAATCTGTGCCCCTAAATTAGTTACTGAGAACAGAGGACAGTATTATAACTTACCATTGTTATAACGTTGCTAATAATAGTGAGAATAGCCCAGCCTCTCAGCTGGCTAGTCAAGTAATGGCGAAAAAAGTATGCGAAGAAAGAGTGATCACAAACTAATAAATGCCTTGTGAATACAGGGTAGGGACAGAGGCGGAGTACACTAGCTATTCTATGGGAAGCAGCATGTGTCACCTCCCCTTCCATTGGCTGTTTATCCAACATCAATACAACACTTTAGGAGCCAAATTACTAAACAAGCTGCCAATTAGGCTTGCAGTCAGCTGGATAGATTAGTGGCTAAGAGAGGCCGATACAAGATTTTCATCTCTTGAGCCAATTATGCAAGTGAATTACCCTCCACGGTACTCTTTGGAAGATTTGAGGGGAAAGGACCGACTCAGCTGTAATGGATATGAGAGATCCAGCAGACAGGGGGCTGGGAGCGGAAGCAGGCAGAAAGGTTAGCAGGCGATGTATTGCTAAAGCTGCCCAAGCAGGAGAGCCTTCTAGGAAAGGTCTTAAAGGATTTAACACTGCCAGGAGCAAAAGAAAGGGAAATTATGGTTGTGGTGTATACTGCACTGAGGCTGAGTTGTTCCACTCCCAAGTCTTAATTTCATAAAAGAAGGATGAGAAGCCAACAGTAGATTTTACTCTAGAATCACTTTCCATGAATAATGAAGTCTCTGTTACTGTTTTTGTTTTTTAGGTTGTGTTTCTATGAGGAAAGATTTAGCATTTGAAGAATAAAATGTTCTTTTTTCTTCCAAGTACAAGATAATGCTTTCTTTTGTGTCATATCGTTTTACTTTTATGAAGAAAAATGAAACCATCATTTAAAACAATGAGAATGAGTTCTTTTCCGTCTATATAAAAACAAAAGCATGAGAGTATGCTGATCACCCCTGGGCTACCCTGCTTGAAATACCAACATTTTAAAATTATAATAGTGAATCAATTATCATTTGCTGTTCACTTTAGGACTGAAAATGCACCATAATTTAGCAATTTTTATAGAAATATTTTAAATTGGCATTATTCTTTTCTTAAATATTAATTTAATATTTTAATTTTAATTAAAATTAAATTAAAAAATTAAATTTTATTTAATTAAAATTTAATTAAAATTTTAATTCTGAACTTTTGCAAGCTATCCTATCAAAAATGTGAGTAAACAGATGTACAGCCCAGAGCAGCATTAGACCTCTGGTCTGGCTTTAGCTTAGGGTAGAATTAAATTAATTATGACAATCACCGAAAAATCAGGGATATGAGACAACATGCTAAGGCACTGTTTAACCTGACATACCTGATCAGCCGCTGTCCAGAAGAAACCGCATACCTTGGAGGTCTGTGGAGGTCTGTCCTGCTTACCACCACAGTCATGACTTCAAAATAAATTAATTGCTTTTGTGTTATAGTCAGCATTTTTGACAAAAGACTTTTATTTTGTGCATGAGTGTATGTATTTGTGACTAAGGTCCATTTTTCACTGTCACACACACACATATATTTATAATCTCTGTATATGCATTTTGCCCTTCTCAAGCAGTAAATAATGTTAGTCAAGAATTTTTGTTTGACATTAGATGTTGCCACTCAATAGGCAAGTAGTTGAAGGTTCTTTCTGTTACATGTTAAGGTACTTGTTTCCATGAGCTATGAATTCATTTGAGAAATCCAAAGCCAATTAATCATTGGCTAGTTCTTACTCCCTGTAAGGAATTTAGCAAATGGTAATGATGTGGTCTCTTCTTGGTCTTGAAATGCGCCGAAGATTGAAAATACCAAAATGTTTAATAAACGGCTTTGAAAATCAATTGATGATTACTCCATGGTAAATAAGAGGGCTGTAGGTATTAAAACCCATGTCTAGCATTTTGTGGCTTTCCTTGTTCTACAAGTAAGAATCATAGAGCGTGACTCGCTTGCTCTTCCCCACAATGTGAGATACAGATTACCAGATAAGATACACTGTTGGTTCAACGCTGACATTTCTTTTACTATTATTTTATTTTTTACTGTGAAATACATCGTTCAAAGAATACACTTAAAAATGTGTATGTAGGCCGGGCGCGGTGGCTCAAGCCTGTAATCCCAGCACTTTGGGAGGCCGAGACGGGCGGATCACAAGGTCAGGAGATCGAGACCATCCTGACTAACATGGTGAAACCCCGTCTCTACTAAAAATACAAAAAACTAGCCGGGCGAGGTGGCGGGCGCCTGTAGTCCCAGCTACTCCGGAGGCTGAGGCAGGAGAATGGCGTGAACCCGGGAGGCGGAGCTTGCAGTGAGCTGAGACCCGGCCACTGCACTCCAGCCTGGGCGACAGAGCGAGACTCCGTCTCAAAAAAAAAAAAAAAAAAAAATGTGTATGTACAGTTTGGGTGCCGTGGCTCACACCTGTAATCCCAGAACTTTGGGAGGTCAAGGCAGGTGGATCACTTGAAGTGAGGAGTTCAAGACCAGCCTAGTCAACATGGTGAAATCCCGTCTCTACTAAAAAATACAAAAATTAGTTGGGTGTGATGGCACACACCTGTAATCCCAGCTACTCAGGAGGCTGAGGCACAAGAATCACTTGAACCCAGGAGGCGGAGGTTGCAGTAAGCCAAGATTTCACCACTGCACTCTGGCCTGGGCAACAGAGTGAGACTCTGTCTAAAAAAAAAAAAAGTATATGAACAGTGTAAAGAACAATAATAAATTGGCCATTTGGGTAACTACAACTCAGGATAAGAAAGAGAACACTACTGTACTCTGGAGTCCCATTGTTAATATTTTTGTTATTCTTACTGATGTTTGAGATCCAAGGATCCTTCTCTGCTGGTACCACCATTCTGAACATAGTCTCAGAGAAACAGTAGGACAGAGAGTTACAACTTTTTTTGGTAGTTGGGGAGAAGGTGCAAACAGTAGGACAGAGAGTTCCAGGGTTTTTTTTTTTTTTTTTGGTAGTTGGGGAGAAGGTCCTGTAATAATCCTGAGTCAGAGAAGAAGAAAACTGATGATGGGAAAGGGGTAGTGGCAGGGTGAGGTATAGGTTGGTACTAAAGAGACTCACGAACCTTTGAGGGTAGTGAGTGGTTATGTCAACAGCTGCCCATTTCTACCTCTGTCTAGGAAGACATGGTCCACATTTCAGAGCAGAAATATGCTAGAGCCAGGTCTCAGCTGCTATACCACAGGCATTCTATAGATATTTGGAAAGTGTTAGTATAGGAGGCCTATGGAGGGAATGGTGTCAAACACTGTATCCCTGTAAATTTGAGCCCTGGTATAAGAGATTGGGCTGGGCCAAATATGTTCTCACTAAGACAAAGGTTCTTTTAAGATACACTTTCATCTCTCTCTTTTTTTTTCTTACAGACTCCAATATTAGTTTGTTTGTTAACCACTTTCTTCTAAGAGGGGAGTAACCATGAGAAATGCTCTGATAATGCTCTGATAATCAGAAATTAAATAATTTCTGATTGCTTGTATCTGGTTAGCTCCAGATTTGCTATATTCCCTTTTCATACACGATAATACAATACCTGCTGCTAGAGGAGGAACAGAAATGAACCAATCAAGGAAAGAGCCAACCTGTGCCACGCCTGGGATAGACCGACCATGCCCAAGGCCAAGCCCAAGCTTGCAATTGAAGGAAAGAGCTCAAGTTCTTGTATTCTTTGACTTTCATGGTGTTTGTTAATTTCTCCATCTTTGGACTTCAGATATCTAGTACTTCTCAGTTTTTCCCTAGAACCAAATATACACTATCTATGCTCAACTTTCTCTATAAGGGCCTAAAAAAGAAAATTAAATTAGAAGTCTATTTTTGAAAATGTCATCAAAGAGAAAATGCTTAAAATCGATGCATTTCTCAATTGCCTGCTAACAAAATATGGTAAACAACATCTATATCTAAATTTCATGTTAAGCACTAGCCAATCTCCTTTTTCAAATAAGGAATGAAGGGAGGAAGGGAGGGATGGAAGGGAAGAAAGGAGGGAGGGAAATAGGGAGAAATATATCTATCCCTGGAGGCCTATGGAGGGAATTGTGGTCTATGTCCCTGCAAATTTATATAATATATTTTTTAAATTTTATAATACATGTATGTTTAATATTATTTTCCTCTATTTTATTTCTACTAACTTAATTATATAGTCATTTAAATGTGGCCATGGAAGGAAAAGGAGGAAAGGAACTAAAGGATGCATACATTACAGACTGAATAATAAATAACAAGGAGAGAGATTATAAGAATGTAAATTCCTAGGAACTCAAGATGCCACCAGTTGTGCTTTTTGTTTGGTTTGGTTTTAGTTTTGGTTCTGTCAAATGTCAAAGTCATGGGCAAATGTAAGGTACTACCATATATGTTGATGATTTTCAGAATAATCCATAAGGCTAACATGGTAATGAAAATAAATCCATTCGTAGGGTACTTTATGGTTTACTGAGAAGTTTCTTTACATACATGATCTCATCTGTCCTACAGGTTTCTGTGAGATAGGCAATGTAGGTTGTATTGTGGCTATTTCACAGATGAGAAAACAAAATCCCAGAGAGGTTGAATAGCTCACCCTGCTGTGAGGTGCTAGAATTGAAATTCTAAACAAGATCTTTCTTCCATTGTTCTCTCAGCTACAAGAAGTATCCAAAGATGAATACGCAGCCCCCTCTAGTACCTGATTGGAAAAAAGAAAAAAACTTAGGAGAACATCGTTTTCATAGCCTAATATCTTCAGCTGTGTTCATACTGATTAATGTGTGCTGTTGTTTTATCATTTCAGGATTTGTAGGTGAAAATGCCCAGCCAATCCTAGAAAATAATATTGGAAACCGAATGCTTCAGAATATGGGCTGGACACCTGGGTCAGGCCTTGGACGAGATGGCAAGGGGATCTCTGAGCCAATTCAAGCCATGCAGAGGCCAAAGGGATTAGGACTTGGATTTCCTCTACCAAAAAATACTTCCGCAACTAATACCCCTAATGCAGGAAAATCCGCCTAAGAAAAGCAAAGAAAAAATGTTTTACAGACTTTATTCAGTATGTCCCATTGTTCTAAAATGATAACATGACTTCTGTTTTTGAAGCAAAAATCTACATTGCCTCAAACACATCACTCTAGCTTCCTTACTGCATACAGTCCTACCATAGTGAGAGAAATGGGATTTCATCACAATTCATGGTGCTAAAATGAAAACCTCTGCCCTTTAATTTTTTTCAGTAATTTCCAGCTATTTCTAGGTATAAAGAGCAGCTCGTTTCTCTTATTTATTTTAATCTCATGTGTCAGTACTTTCTGATGCTTTGCTTAATTCATGTATGTGTGCAGTGCTGCAATGCCCAGACAAATGTGAGCACACCCACCGGTTTCTAAAATGGGATAGGCAGGAAAGGATTGTGTTTTATATCATCCCTATCTATTGTAACCCAATAGACCTGCCATCCCATCAGTGAAGTCCGAACACATCTTTGTTTGAAAGGCTTGTCAATTTCACATTCCTTGAATTTGGCTTCTTTGTGAGGATTTTCTGACAGAGTGATACCCATTAATTTTTTATCCTTAGACAATGTAGTGTGAAGTTCACAGTTGACAAACAATAATTAATGTTTCCCTTGGACATTTTGACAAAAATAAACCTCATCATTGTTATCACCAGAGTGCCCTCGACATTACTTCAATGCAGATTTTATAAATTTTACCTCATTTAGAACATAAAATGATTATTGAAAGAAACATGTATTTTTTAAATTCACCATGATTGAACTGTAAATTCTATTAATCCAGATGTACTTCTACCTCTGTTTTCCCAAAGACTGATATTTTTTTTAAGATCAACTCAAGTGTAGTAAATGGATTTAAAATTTTAATCATTGGAGTAATTTATTACAATATTGAGTCCATTTATATGAAGAGTTAAATGGCTCTCCCAGAACTCAGATTTCTGGCAATGGCCCAACCCATTTAGAAGGTGAACAAAAGAAGTAAATGGTACTGATTTGCCCTTTCTAGGACCCAAGATGTTACTTTAAAACCTAGCAAAGAAGTCCTTTTTATTATGTGCCTAGTATTGAGCTATTCCTGAGTCATTTGCTTCATAGTATCAGAGATTCTAAATTGCTTTTAGTTTAGAAGATCTTTATTTATTATCCTCATTATTAACAACTTATGATGATTATTATTTTATTTATAATGGCTTTTATTGGTTGAGTAAAGACTAAGATAACACACGTGAATCACCTTTCTAATGGGTTTTTTAAATCTTGTCACTTTCCAAAGAGATTTTTTGTTTCTTTCTTTTTTTTTTTTTTTTTTTTTTTTTGACAGAGTCTGGCTGTGTCGCCCAGGCTGAAGTGCAGTGGCATAATCTCGGCTCACTGCAGCCTCCCCATCCTGGGCTCAAGCGATTGTTCTGCCTCAGCCTCCCAAGTAGCTGGGATTACAGGTACCCACCACCACATCCAGATAAGTTTTGTATTTTTAGTATAGACATAGTTTCACCGTGTTGGCCAGGCTGGTCTTGAACTCCTGACCTCAAATGATCTGCCCACATTAGCCTCCCAAAGTGCTGGGATTATAGGCATGAACCACCACGCCTGGCCCCCAGAAGAGTTTTTAAAAGGTGTTAAAGGAAGTTTATGCATGTAACAGACCTTTCTCAGGTGGTCCCCTAAAAAAATCCTGCCAACTGGGGAGGTGAAGGCCAACCTTCTATTTGAAATTCTTCACAGTTTGCCAAATGTACATTTCTTGAGAATCATCTTCTTTCCCAGGGATATTGTGCCTAGAGGACAGGTTGGTTAGGGGACTATGGACGACCAGAAGAGATGTTCTTTTGAATCATTCTTATTGGATAAAGTAACCCCATGGACTTTCTACAAGTTTTTTACTTATAAATTTGCCATTTTTTAAACTGATATTTTCTAAATACTCATTCTGTCTCTGTAACCAGGGAAAGGGGGAAGATTATATGCAAGTTTTAAAACTTCTTTGTGATAGTGTATTGTGCTCTAGGGTCTATTCAAAATTTGGTGTTTGAGCTTTTTCTTAATTTGATTGCCTGGAGATCTTCGAAAACCCTAGGATCTCAAAAAGCCAAGTTTGAAGCCACTGAGAGCAAACAATGAGGTCATTGTGAGCCTGGTTCCAAACTCCTGAGGACTTGGCTGTTCTTTTTCACCTTACTATGTTCTAATGGAGGTAAAAACCCTCGTAGTGAAGAAGAGCAGTGTATATATCAGACTAGTGTATAGGAACTTCTTCATTAAATATTGCCGTCCTTATGAATGCTGTTTATTGTTGCTGTTCTGGCCAGATACAGAGCTTCCGAAGCAACTTCTGTAGGATGTACATTTAGGTTCTCTAACACCTCAAAAAAATTCTTCTTTGTATTTTCAGCTAATAGAAGACAGTTCTTCATCTTGACGCCCTCTATGTGTTTCACAGAGGACTTAAAATACTTCTTATTCTGCTGAAGTGTTTAATTGTACAGAATAGATGTACTCTACAGTATATGTGAATCAGCACTCAAAGCAGAAAAGTGATAACATCCCAAGCTTCCCCCGTACTCCTACTGACATGCCCTCAGCATTCAGTCTTTAAGAAAATTCAGTGCAGACCTGATGTTCTCGTTGTACCTGAACTTAATTGGAGAAACAAGCACAATTAAAATAGGAATTTTTTAGTATAAATCAAATGTCTTTCACCATCCGAAGCCCACTAATTTGTGTTTTATATATAGTTACAGTTAACTTTTTGCCAGTTATGATGTCCATAGAACCCCAAGATTTAGAATGTATCATTTATATTTCCTTTAAAAGGCAGTAAGATGTTTCTTCTCCTCCTTTGTGAAGCCACTCTTCTACAGTATCTGTAGCCTTATAGCAAATTAATTGGTTGTACTAAAAATTTTAGAGAGTGCATAGGTCTTCCTTTTCTATCCTAATTACCTGCAATAGCCTAGAGACGGTGAGCATGATTACATTAGCAACTTGACTGTTTAAAAAATTTATTTGTTATACTTGATAATGACCAGACTGTGTGCTGGAGTCATTTGTTTCCTTCTTTTCTGCTCCCCAAATACAATATTTAATTTGGTTGCTTTTATTTTTAAACTATATAGTACCCTTTTAAATAAGAATTCATTGCTAATTAAAATCTGCCCATAAATTGGTCTCAGCATTTAAATACCATATATTTTATAACTCATACTGTGGTTATCAAACAGAAGTTAACACAGTAGGGGTAAAGAGATACATAATGTGTACCTATAGGTGTATTTATAATGCCTGTGTGCAGTATACAGACATAATTACAAAATATTGCATTTTATTAATGTTTATATTAACATGGAGAATTGGTATTCTTGTAAATTGAACTGACAATTGCTTCTATTCAGTACATTTCATTTTGAGCAGATATTTCCCAAAAGAGAAAAAAATCACTGTTGACATGTTTTTTAAAACCATTTTCATCTGTATTTTGTCTTTCAAAAAGAAAAGTGATCTAAATTGGCATTGTAAAGAAATCGTTAGCAAAAATTTTTTTTTAATTTTTCTTTTGGTAGAAAGTTATATTAATAGTACAACAAAGAAGGAAAGAATAAAACCTAATGTTTAAGACCATTATTTATACGCAGTCATTGTCTTTGTGCTTTAACTGTTTCCCTTTTACCTTACAGTAATTTTTTAACAGTAGAAAGTACTTCAAAAATTTGTTTCAATGAGTACCCAATGACAATTAGCATTTAATAATGCAGTTAAGTTCATTGTTATTAAGCCTTGAAAAATTTCAATACCTCAAAAAAATTAGAGAAAAATATTGGTAAATGTATTTGATTCACAAATGTATTCATAGTCAATTGTGAGCTGCTCTACCACATTTCCCTGTTTTTATTGTTTCTGTGAAGCTTCATTAGACTAACTTGCTTAAGGTCTCTTTCCGCTCAAGGATTCTATGATTCTAATGTAACAGGGTACGCAGGCTCTCTCTGACCGCTTAAAGTATCAGAGTTCAAATCTGTTACAATCACTCCATTTCCTTTTGGAAAGTTGTGCCTCTCATAAAGCTGCTTGGACATTTTAAGTGTTTCGTAATACACATTAAAGTGTTGAGTTTTGTTTGCTGTAAAAGGCATTTCACTATGTTGATTAAACTTATCTTTTCTCCCAAAAAAACTGAGTAAAATTGTTAAAATAAGTAGGGTTTTTTTTTTTTTTCATGCAATAGGTATTAAATACTCATTGATTTAACAGGCTTGTAGTAATATATACTCAACTGGCAAGTGGACCATGAAGGCTCCTTCTGCTGGGTTCCTACTAAGCAAAGACTCATTACTTTACACACCTGACACTTTAAGTAGATCCAGATTTGTCTCCAGCGAGTCGCTGCCATTAACTGCCAGGAGTATGATCTACTATTGCCACTTTTAGTTTTATCTGTACATTAGAGTTGTCTCCTGTCTTTGAATTGTCAGACAGTTTAAATCATTCTCAGATCCACATACCTCCCTCCTGTTGCAGTATCAGAATGTCCTGTATTTGTTTCTTAATTTTTCAAGGCTGAAGTAAGGTTAAAATTGAGGGCTATTTTTTATGTTTGTTTGTTGTTTTTTTTTTTCAGTTTGAACTTTCAAGATAAATTGCTAGTATATTAAGAGTGTATAGAATGCTTGATTTTCCAGCTCTAAGACTGTAGAGATAAAAGTATATTATAATAGTATCCCAAGTAAAACAGCCAAAACTATCTTCTGTTTGCATCTTCCTATTAAATTTCTTTTAAAAAAAAAAGTTTCTTTCTTTATAAAAACAGTATTCTTCAATAAAAATAGAAAGACTGAGAGATAGTATACTCACTCAATATATGCTTTTCAAATCCAAACAAATTCTTCCATCACTTATTGAAGTTAATTTCTTCAAATGCCAGAATTTCATTTATGATAAGTAAATGAGTTTAGCGAAGATAAAAAAAAAAAAAAAACTAAAGTTCTGTTAGATGACTGACAAATCTGGAATTCTAAAGTGTCTCACTGATGCCTGTAATTCATTATGGAAACAGTATAGATAAACCATCTTGCATATACGAGGCATGAAATTCATAAAATAATTTTTAGATGGTTGTGAAGCACTTGGGGAAAACACATTAAAAGTTTGAAATTTATAATGTGCAAAATCACAGTATTTCTAATACACTGGCCACAGCGTTGTTACGTTCTCAGCAATAAGTACAGTGGTCTGCAATCTGTAAAGCTGGGTTCTTGATCGTCCTACCTCTTTATATGCCTGTCCTTTTATTGTACCTCTTCTCATTCCTTTGCTGTTTTTTGTACACACACATCTTAGTCTACTTCACATGTTTTAATATTACAAGACAGTCTTCCAAAAGGAGTGAACAATTGCCGAGCACACAGGAAACCAGCATGTTTTGACTCCCACGCCATTGTATTTCTCCATTAGGTCCCTTAACAACTCAGCTAGAAACAAGCGGCAGATTTTTTTCCCTGACTCAGTGAGTAATTGTCTGCACCGTAGTGACAGATGTGCAATATAGCAGCTTCTTCAGGAAAAAATTAACAGTTTGTCCAGCATGTCAGCTCGCTCTTTTTAGTGCTTGGGAGGTCTTGGCCCCATTATAGATGATTTAGAAATTGAGGCAAGCAAAGACCAGCTGCCTGCACTGAAAGCCTTCGTTAGTCGGCCTCATCTGCATTCCAGGACTCACTTACATCCAGAAATTGGTGGAGCCCCTCTGGCCACAAGATGAGTATGGGCTGACAATGCCTTGATTTGTTGAGAGAGAGAATAAATGGGTTTTTCAGAAGATGAGGAAATATCACCATTACTGGCCAATTTACAGCATTTTATCTGTTCTTCAAACATGTCACTTTTGTTATTGTTGCATGGTAATTACATAGTGAAACGGAAAGAAAACAAATTCTGGTTACGTATTCAGATGGATTGCAAAATCATATAATCCTGATAAATGCCCATTTATGATACACATGGATGAAAGGTTCATTTTAATTTTGAATGGCTAGCTCAGCCATAAATAGCATATAGGATTAAATTCCAGAGAATCTGATTACATCAAAGCAAACAGTCTTTCTCTTTACTTCTTCAGATTCAGGAAGATACCATGAGGCATTTTCACAAACAGGATTTTCCTGAGACAACATGAAAAGTGAATTTGGAATTGCATTTTCAAAAGAATAAAACTCCCAGTGAAGCCCAAGAGAGACCTTGTTCTGGGGATCAGTTGACCTTAAAGGCTTCTCAAGAAGCCGGTGGACCAAAAGATCAGGATGCCAAAAGATTTCCACCTTGGAGGAATCGCCCAATTTTTTGAAGCTCACATTCCTGGTTGCTTCTCAAATCTCACCAAATATTTGGAGAGTAGAAATCCAGTGCTTTTCCTTGTTTTCCTGTTTGGAAGATTATTTCTCCCCCATCCCCAAGCCAGTTATGGTAAAAGAATGTGAAAGTTTAGCTGATCATGAAAAGCTCAGAGATGCACGGGAACAAGGGGGAGCGGCACCCCAGGGCTACTACTTAAAATGTCAGGTGTGGAAAGTAATGAGTCTTTGCTTAGTAGGAACCCAGCAGAAGGAGTCGTCATGGTCCACTTGTCAGGTGGGTATATATTACTGCAAGCCTGTTAAACAAATGAGTATTTAGTGCCTATTGACTCCGATTTTGCTGTGGCAGGGAAAAGGGGATAGAAGAGGGACATTAGCACTTAACTGCCTTGGGCTGGGGTGGGAGGTCAGGAAGTGGTGAGAGACATGAGTCACTTCTGTTCATGATCTGTTGGTCAGAATTGGCCACACGGGCCCAAATGAATTGCAGAGAAGCTGTAGATAGTAGGGGAGCACTTGGTGACCACTAATTCTACCATGTAATCTTGATAGGAAGCATCCAGACTGTGAAATATAAGGCCGGGCACAGTATCATGCCTGTAATCCCAGCACTTTGGGAGAACGAGGCGGGTGGATCACTAGCTGGGTGTGGTGACGCATGCCTGTAATCCCAGCTACTCAGGAGGCTGAGGCAGGAGAATTGCTTGAACCTGGGAGGCGGAGGTTGTGGTGAGCCAAGAAAGCGCCATTGCACTCCAGGCTGGGCAACAAGAGCAAAACTCCATCTCCAAAAAAAAAAGAAAGAAAGAAAAGAAATATCGAAGCAGCCTATACCATATTTCTTTGAATCTAAGATGCCATCGATTTTAACATGCACTTCAATGTTATGTACCATTAAGAAAGAGAGAAAAACGACCAAATTGCAGTGCACCACCCATGACGACAACGTATCCCAATTTCAGCTTTCTGGGGAGAGAGGGTTGGAAAAAAATGTTCATGTATTTTTACTTCCCTAAAGATCCCAATGAAGTCTGGCCGCAGTGGCTCATGCGTGTAATCCCAATAATTGGGGAGGTAGAGGCAGGCAGATTACTTGAGGTCAGGAGTTCCAGACCAGCCTGAATAACATGGTGAAACCCCTTCTCTACTAATAAAAATAGAAAAATTAGCCAGGGGTGGTGGTACACGCCTGTAATCCCAGCTACTCGGGAGACTGAGGCACAAGAATTGCTTGAACCCGGGAAGTGGAGGTTGCAATGAGCCGAGATCATGCCACTGCACTGCAGCCTGGGCAACAGAGAGAGACCCTGTCTCAAAACAAAAAAACAAATAAATAAAAATTAAAAAATCCCAATGAAGATAGTCATATTAAACAGTCTTCCTAATTTCATAGCTGCCCCCACCATGGGCACACCCTTAATAGTAAACTTTTGCTGTGGCTCCAAATGATGTTAGGTTTTAAAAATTACATTTGACTAAAACCTATAAACAATAAAAGTACAGAATTTAACTACCTGCCACTCAGTGACTAATTTCTTACTAGAGCTGACTGTAAGTCACTCAGAAAACATCAGCCATGCCCACCAAGGCCTTTGAAACCTATCATGGCTCTCCTTGTGTATGCAGCTGATCACACAGAACCATGAAAGGGAGACACAGAACCCAGTGCCCAGCTCCAGCAGAGAATAGAGTTGTCCCAGGACTCTAAGAATACCAAATGTTTTAACAGTTTCCTCAGATATGCTGTTTATTACAGATGCGCAGGTTGAAACTCTGTCTTTTCACAGTCGTTTTGGGAGTATATTCTAGAACAGTGTCTACCAGTCTTCAGACTGCACAAGAAGCACCAGAGGAGCACTTAAAAAAACTGATTTTCTTAAACTCTACTCTCAAAGAGGCACCTGAGAATGAGAATTCAGTTGAGCAAGACTGTCTTAGAAGAAATAGATGAGGTAATCACCAAACCTTTGCCCATAGCCAAGCTCGGTCTTCTACGGTGGATCTAACTGTGTCATCTGCCCAAGCTCTCCTTTTCTGGGAAGTATTCTAGACACTACCACTCTCTGACCCTCTGTGGAAGAAAATTCCTGGGAATTTAGGGTTAGGACTAAGAGATTTCATTTCAGCCTTGATGTGACTGTTCTCTTTAAGGGAGGATATCGGGAAGCAAACAAACAGAGAAAGTCTGTAAATGAGAAAAAAATGAAACAGAGGATCAGAGAGAACAAAGATGGGGAGAAAATGTGTGTGTTTCCTACAACCCTAGAGACCTGGCTTAAGGTTGTCAGATGTTCTCTTCCAAAAAGACAAGAAGAACCTCACCTGGAATGTGGAGGAAGCAACACTTCTTTAGGAGAATATGACCTCCTTCCATAGGACTGGCCTTTCACATTATTGGAAAAAATATATTATTAAACAAAATATTGACCATGTGAGCCAAACAGCTCATTAGCAAACAGACAAATCAGAGGGTGAATCATTCACATTACACAAAGATTTTTCGTGTTGTAAAAGAGTACACAGTCCTTTTAGGTACCTTTTTCTGAAGTGCTTATTTACGGATCATTAAATACTTAACAGAGGGAAAAAGTAAAAGCTAAAGTGTTTAAGCCAGTATTTATTAAATATCCACCCTAGATCCAGATAACACAAATCTAAAATTATAATGACAGTTAATTGTCCAGTTTTTACATTTTTATGTTAGCAGACAAGAAGCTAAAATAACAGCCTGCCCAGGTTAATACATCCCGAGTGTTCTAACACGGTTGTAATTCTTTTCTGAGGTCTTATTCTCAATCCCATAAGACACCCCCTTATCTTATAATACATGTCCCTTTTTTTACAGGCTAAATTAGAGGTTTTCTGTTACTTCCACATAATACTAATTCTCTTGCTAGATGTTGGCTAATGCTTAAATGTATTGTAAAACACTGAAAAGTACTATGTTCGACCAACTGAATTTTCTCTGTGCAATCATCTCAGAATTTATAGGAGCTGTTACACTATATATATATATATATATATTTTTTTTTTTTTTTTTTTTTTTTTTTTTGAGATGGAGTCTCGCTCTGTCGCCCGGGCTGGAGTGCAGTGGCCGGATCTCAGCTCACTGCAAGCTCCGCCTCCCGAGTTTACGCCATTCTCCCGCCTCAGCCTCCCGAGTAGCTGGGACTACAGGCGCCCGCCACCTCGCCCGGCTAGTTTTTTGTATTTTTTTTTTAGTAGAGACGGGGTTTCACCGTGTTCGCCAGGATGGTCTCGATCTACTGACCTCGTGATCCGCCCGTCTCGGCCTCCCAAAGTGTACAATGTTTTAACAAAGTTCTATCTTGTGACAGGAGAGCATTTTAAGGAACATTGCCTAATTTTTCTGTTTAGCTCTCTTTTTTTGGTGGTGGAGGGTGGGGACAGGCTTTTCCTCTGTTGATCAGGCTGAGGTGCAGCAGCCCAGTTACTGCTCACTGCAGCTCCAACCTCCTGGGCTCAAGTGATTCTCCCACATCAGCCTCCTGAGTAGCTGAAACTATAGGTGTGCACCACCATGCTCAGCTAATTTTTTTTTTTTGTAAGAGATAGGGTCTCACTATGCTGCCCAGGCTGGTCTCAAACTCCCAGGCTCAAGAAATCCTTCCATCTCAGCCTCCCAAAGTGCCGGGATTACAGTTGCGAGCCACTGAACCCAGTCTCCCTTTTTAAAAATTGACCCAAACTCTATCAAATTCTAACCCTCTCATTCCTATTTATAGAGGAAACCCATTACTTCAAGGGACACTCATAAGATTGGAAGAGAATCCTGAGTAATACTTAGTATTATTTTACATGTAAGTAATAGATTACCTAAATTGTTGGACAACATCCAGCAGAGAATTAGTACCATATAAAATAATGGTAGTATTTTACTAATGGTATATAACATGTGATTTTTTCATTGAGCTATTTTACAGTTTTTATGTGCCACAGAGTAAGGGAGAGCATGGCAAGGCTGTGAAAAACAGAAGCCACTTCCTTTGGTCTTTCCATTCCATCTTGTAACTATTGCTTTTCACACACTCAGGCTAGTCAGTTCCGCTGTTAGCTGTTGAGGGGAAACGTCTAAGTGCCTCTTCTGTGCTGGAGATTTCTTACACCATTTCTCAGTGGACATCACCAAAAAGTTTTACTACTCTTAGGTTCTTCTCAGTTACAAAGATTAGATGGCACTTCCACAATGCAGACTAATTGGGGAAAATCTCATTCCTAAATTAGCAGAAACTCCAAATTATTTAATACAGATATTCCATGTTATTGTTTATTGAATAAAATGTTTTATTTAACTGAATGAATAGTCTGATCCACATTGGCATACAGTGTTTGTATAGTATCAAGAGTTTCGAAAACTTTGATTTTCCTTAACTACTTTATTTCCCCTGTAACTTGCTTCTGCCATTAACTGATGTGATAAAACTATGATTATAGTGCACAGGCATACTAACCAAGCCCATGCTCCAATCACCACAAATTCAAAATGTGTAACGCCCACACACCTAACATTTGACAGTATCCCCTGATGTATGTCTCATGACATGTCAGTCTCCTAGATCATAGATACAGAATAACACTAACCCGGCAACATGACTTTGAACAAGAGCCTGAGCATGATTTCCCAGAACAATGAAGAAGAAAGTCATGGGTTTTTTTCTGTTAAAGAACTGGGGTCCAGGGTCAGTGACCCTAACTCCATATATAACTTGTGGAATTGGAATGGGTTCAGAGAACACACAGATGATTAAAGGCTAAAGGGACTGACTTTAAGGAAAACATAGGGAATGGATAATGTAAAGTTTGCTAAATAATGCCCACAGAGAGGGTTTAATAACCTCAAGAATATCTTAAAGACAGAAACATCAAGGAGGAATAATTTTTTTTCAAGAATTAGCCTTTAGTTCTAGAACGTGAAAAGTATGTATTGGTTGGTTTAAAAATTTTAAGAAGTGGTGGTGGACGGGGGATGACACTGGGTTTTGAGTAAAAAGAAGCCAAAAGACATTTATTTTAATGGAAGACATTAAACTAATCAAAAGATGAGCTAGTATGAAATATCGGTCTAAATTAGCTGAATCCCTTTGTGAATCTGTTGACGGCAACATTTCAGCCCTACTCCAGGGTGATAGGCAGAAATGTTTTAATACACCTAAAAGTCTAACCTCTTCTCTCCATTTCCTAGTCATGTCTGGCAGTAGGCTGAGCCAGGAAAGGTTGTTTTGGTGCGCCTCACATTGTGCGTATGCATTATTGTGCATTCCTGTGTTGATGAGCTGCATAGGGTTTTTCTGTGACCCTCTCTGGGCCCATTCTTTAATCTGACTTTTGCACTAGTGAAAATAACCACAGTACCTTGCAGGTCATTAGGCTAGGTAAACGGCTCATTACAGAGTGAAATGAGACCAATGATAGTCATATTGTGCCAATGCAGAATGTGTCTAATTCCTATTATCTAATTAAATGCCACTTGCTAAGTATTTATGGAGCATCTGCCATATGCTTCTCACCAAGTTGGTTGCTTCAAGGATTCATAAGAATTTTATACTGTACTCTCCACCCACAAGGGACTTAGAATCTTTATGGAAATATGCAACATATATTCAGGAATGATATTCAGAATAGTTCATAATCAGACTGGCACAGGCTCCAGCCAATGAGACCCATCTTATCTGAATGAATGCCAGCTATTAATAATTGACAGAGTGTCATGGTGCATGCCGGTGAATACCAGCCTTGCTTTCGTCTCTTTTTTTTAACTGTTGGAGAAAAAAAATGTCTAAAATCTTATACTGGCTCTAATCAAATGCCAATATATGTGATGGAATGTAAATGCCGGATATGCAGCTCTTCCTTGTCCACAGCAGACACCATGAGGGTGTTACTTTCTTGTCCAAAGTCAGAGTGGCTGCTTGCACAATTTTATTTGAGGGAAAATATTTTTTCAAGCAAATGCAGAAGAAATGAGTGTGACTATTTCACACAGGCAGCCTCCAGCTGCATTTCTTAACTAAGAGGAACATTCAGCTAAATCTGTAAACAAAATGTCTGCCAGAGGTGACAAGAAAATGTAGCTCCATGCCTTCCACTGAGTATAATTTCTTAGTGAGGCCAGCTGGCATTTTGCAAAAGTTTACCTGTTGTCAAACCTGCTGGTGACTGTGCTGTTCTGATTTAGATATGAAGGATTGACTCAGAGGTGTCTATAAAATCATTCTGCGGGATGATAATTCCCAACTTTAACACCAAAATAAGAGGCAAATCATCAGCGCTGGCTGCTGTTTGAACCTCACGCTTAACTCGGTCTTCAGAGGTTGTCTGTGTCACTGGGAGAGGAGGTCACCGGGCAGGCTCAGGATGGGCTTAGCAAAGGCAGGCTGTCTCTGCTTGGCACTGCCCAGCTCGGGCCCTGTGTGAGCGAATGGCCCATAAGGACACAAAGTGGTTTTCGAAATCTGAATAAGAGCTCAGCTATCATCTATGAAATTGTGGATCATGGAATAGAAATTATGAAGAGATCCTGTTTTTCACTTTGTTTTATTGGCAAGCATCCTGAGCGATACTGACTCTTTCCATAATAAACTGTCATCGGACACAATTGTTTCAGAATATGGTCTCGGTGTTTGATTGCAGGGTCTGCAGACTTCAGACAGTGGGAATGCAATACTTAAGCTTCTTCACTTATTGCCTGCTGGTGTACAAATATAGGATTTGGCAATTTAGCCTAAAGCCTCCGTCTCTCCCGCTACATCCACCCGCTCTGGGAGGTTCCAAGAATGCAACTTTCCACAGGCTCCCAGGCAAGAGGAAGCCCGTAGAGCTGAAATCAGAGCCAAGGTGTGGGCCTGCCTTATGATAATCCACCCACAAAACACAGTCTGATGGACCCCTTGCTAGATTGAACTTTGGGCTCCCCACCACTGAAATAAAAAAATAAATAACTGCCAAATCCTCATAAATGCTGAAAAGAAGCAGCTGGTAGCCAAAAGACCACTTTAATAATAGGAATAAAAATAAAAGCAAAGCTGGGTACAAAAAGGCTTATATCTGTAAAAAGAGAATTAATGTAAAGAAGCGGATCAAAGCCACGTTTGTGTCATGCCACTTGGTCGCAGAGGCAGGCAGGAGAAGGGAAGGCATTTCAAAATCAAAAACCAGCCTGACACCCACCAGATAATAGCACAAAATGCACCTTAAAATCCCGGTGTTAACATGCTCTGTCGGGATAGGCATGGAGTTATTTTCATTTCCTCTTACAGAAGAAGAATCTCCCTATAACAACAATGTTGATGGGATAGCGTTCTTTGTACAGAGGCATCCATGCTGACCCTGCCTGGCAGCGGAGTCTTCCCTGAATTTTGTTGAACCAAAATGCTTTGCTAGTAACTGAGTTCTCAAGTCCTCGATCACTGAGCAACCTGTCTATTTGCTGAGCCTAAGGTCATTTTTATGGAATATGGGCTAACCCGATGGGATCTGGATACATGTGCAAGGTAAACAATGATTCATAAAATTGAGGGTTTAAATCTGTGTGGGAAACGTTTGGGGCTGCTATACATTCATGTAAACCCTGTTGGTATTTGGAGAGCAATCTGTTCATTTCGTTTCCTTTCTGCCTTCATCTGGCATTCAACTTAACAAAGGAAGATGAGGGTAAGGTGCTGAGAGGCAGTGTGGAATGCTGGGAAAGGAGCAGATTCATGAGCACAGTCCTCTCCCTTCATTTACACACTGGGTTGTCTTGGGCAGCCCCAGCCCTTGGAAGCCTCAGTTTCTTCTGCTTTCTTCTCCTGTTTTGCCAGAGGGTTACAGTGAAGATCAAATGAGGCCGGGCATGGTGACTCATGCCTGTAATCCCAACACTTCTGAGGCCAAGGCAGGAGGCTTGCTTAAAGTCAAGAGTTGGAGATCAGCCTGGGCAACATAGTGAGAACTCGTCTCTACAAATAATAATAATAATAAATTAATCAAAAAATAGCCGATCATGGTGGTGTGTGCCTGTAGTCCCAGCTACTTGGGAGGCTGAGGCAGGAGGATTGCTTGAGTCAGGAGTTTGAGGCTGCAGTGAGCTATGATGGTGCCACCGCACTCCAGCCTCGGTGACAGAGCAACAGAGCAACAGAGCGAGACCCTGTCCCCAACCCCCCCACCACACACATAAAATATCTAACAAAGTAATATTATGTAAAGCATTTTGGAAATTAAAATGCTATGGAAATCTGTACAAAAATGTTTATGACAAGTACCCCAAAAGCTTATATAATGCATTAAGTATTCAAAAATTAATGACTTCTGCCTACAGAGGTAATAAAACTAGGTGTTTTCCTGCTGAGCCTTAAAGAAAATTAAGCCTTCTGTAGACAGAGATGGAGGTGAACTCGGCCAATGGAGGCAAAGGAATGTAAACCGAGGTGGAAAAATGTGTATATGGCTTGTTCAAAATCTACAAAGTAGTTTCATTTGTCTAGAGCATGAGACATTGTAGTATTTAAGAAAAAAAATTTTCTTTTTGGTGTCTATCACAAGATTTTCCATCCTTTCGTTTCAAATGTTAGTTTCCGCAATGCCAATGGGTAAATATTTACAGCTCAATTCGTATTTTAGCTTTTCTATGCAATAGTCCCTGCTGTAGACAGCGTTAACATGAGCCAAAAATTCAAAATAGTTTCCCAATTTCCTTTGCTGTTCTTTGCTATAATGGCTGATATTTTATGATAATGTTTCTATTGTTTTAATATTCTTGCTTTTCTCATTCATATTCTAAGAGATTACTGTTAGTGCCAACACATTTGATTTATCATTTAGAGAAAGCACTTGTTCAAAAAGTCAGTACTGGGTATTAAATGATGATTGCCTGCAATGAATTTCTTCTCAACATCTGCAAAGACAATTTTGCCTTTTCTTCTTCCACTTAACTCTAAATGAGAGATCTTAAATATACTTAAGTAGGATTCATATCAGCTTAGAAAATATCTTCTTAAAACCTAAGATGTTAAAAACAGTTAGTTCCTAATGACTATTTTTCTTGGTTAAAGTAAAATACACACATGTGTACCAACATAACATTAAAGAATATACTTACACCCTTTTCCTAAAATCCTGGTTAATACTATACAATTAAAATACTTATCTTCATTTTCACATCATTTCTATTTCTATTTTATGCTTATGAAGTATTTTGTAATTTATCAATTGCTGTTTGTTTCAGAAAATATTTATTTCTTCTTGACCATTGAATCACGAAAATACAAGCAAGCAAGAGTAAAGCTGTTATTTTAAAATAAGCTTTCAGGTTTGTCATACCTACCTCCAAGTGAAAGTACTTACCTTATACATACTATGTGACAACTCTAACTGTATTCTTCATGTGTATATTGCAGGATTAACTTCTTTTTATTTGATATTTATTTATTTATTTATTGAGACAGAGTCTCACTCTTTTGCCCAGGCTGGAGTGAAGTGGCATGATCTCAGCTCATTGCAAGCTCTGCCCTCTGGGTTCAAGTGATTCTCCTGCCTCAGCCTCCCGAGTAGCTGGGATTACAGGCACCTGCCACCACGCCTGGCTAATTGCAGGGTTAATTTCTAACAGGTGACTGGGGCTTTATAACATTGAGGTTATAGCAAATAGAATAATCTTAAAGTGACATTTGAAAGAAAATGTTGTGTAAGCAAAAATAATTATTTTATTTTTGTCTTGTAAGAGACGGTGTCACAGCCAGCAATCAATTCAAAATGTCACATTCATTGGTATTTGTCACCTTTGTATGGTATCTGTTATTTTATTTGAGGCCAATGAGACATTTATTCACCTATTTTTGACCCCACCATGTCCCAGCCGTAATATGAGAAGCTAAGTGGGAAAGGCAGAAATATAAAACTAAGTTAAATTCCTCACCTTAAACAATCTTGAATAATGATAGAAGAATGCAATTTTTTGTTTAAGTACACAAACAAATAATTGTAATAACAATTGACCCAAACTATAAGATGGGTCTGTACAAAGCATTAAAGAAATATAGAGGAGGAAACGACCCATTCTGTCTTCATGGAAGACGATGTTTTTGCTGAGTCTTAAAGAATGAATGGTGACCAGGTGCGGTGGCTCACGCTTGTAATCCCAGCACTTTGAGAGGCCAAGGTAGGTGGATCACCCAAGGTCAGGAGTTCGAGACCAGCCTGACCAATATGGTGAAACCCCGTCTCTACTAAAAATACAAAAATTTGCTGGGCATGGTAGTGGATGCCTGTAATCCCAGCTACTCAGGAGGCTGAGGCAGGAGAATCGCTTGAACCCGGGAGGTGGAGTTTGCAGTGAACTGAGATAGTGCCTGGGTGATGGAGGAGACCATGTCTCAAAAAAAAAAAAAAAAAAAAAAGAATGAGAATTTGGCAAATAGAGAAGAGGGTAAATATTCATGGAAAAGTTAATTACTCAGGCAATAGCACAGAGCTGGGAGGATATGACATAATTTTAGGAAGGACAAATGGTTTCGTAGAAGTGGAATGCAGGATTTTTGAGAGTACTGGCATTAGATGATGGAGGTGAAGTGGGACCAGACAGAGAAGAACAACTGGTTGGAACAGAGCCTGGCACATAGTAAGAACTATCTGAGTATTTGTTAACTAAAACACAAACAGTGCAACGGACCCCAGTAGGCACAGCCATAATTCAGGGCACAGAAGAGAGGTTTAAATACGTTAATTAATATCTTCAGAGACATTAGAGAGACTATTGCTGCTATAACAATTACATGAAGAATTTGTCATGAACAGGACAAATCAAAGAGCAAAAAAATATTCTTGGAAGTTAGAAATACAACTGCCAGCAGGCGCAGTGGCTCACACCTGTAATCCCAGCACTTTGGGAGGCCGAGTTGGGTGGATCACCTGAGGTCAGGAGTTCAAGACCAGCCTGGCCAACATGGTGAAACCTCATCTCTACTAAAATTACAAAAATTAGCCAGGTGTGGTGGCAGGTGCCTGTAACCCCAGCTACTCAGGAGGCTGAGGCAGGAGAATCACTTGAACCCAGAAGGCGGACGTTGCAGTGAGCCGAGATTGTGCCATTACACTCCAGCCCGGGTAACAGAGTGAGACTCTGTCTCAAAAAAAGAAAAAAAAAAAAAAAAAAAAGAAAAGAAAAGAAAAGAAAGAAAGAAAGAAAGAAAAAAGAAATACAACTGCCAAAATAAGAGGTCCCACAATGGAGATGAATGATAAATTTACCGGGGCTGAAGGAAAAGAGATGGTAAATATAAGGAAACTTAAGAATAATGAAGACTAGTCATATTTAACATTAATTTACTAAGAGTTCCAGTAGAAGGGAATTTGGGCAATGGAAGGAAGAGAAAATCCAACAAATAAAAAAAGGAAAATTTACCTGGGCAAAATAAATAAATAAATCCATGAAACAATGTACATCTTCACATGGAAATGAATCCCTGAGTGCCAAACAGGACAAATACAGAGAAAACTGATATAGTTTTGAAGAGGTAAGGGAGGTGTATTTGTGGAACATATTATCTAGACAGGAATATAAATCAAATGGGCATCAGACTTTTCATAACAGTTAACGGGTTCTAGGAACCATTGGAACAGTGTTTTCAAAGTGATTGGAGAAAAGATTTTGAACCTAGAGTTCTGCTAGCTAGTAAAACTATCAATGAAAAGTAAGAGCAAAATAGAGACATTTTATACGTGCCAAAGCTCAGAAAGCATTCTGCTTTTAAACTTGATATGAGTAAACCCCTTTTGAACCCTACAGGAAAAAAAATTACTCGAGTAAGTGGTCCAGTGGAATAAAAAAGAATCTATGAAAGGAAACATCCTGGGATATGAAAATAGAGAAAGAAAAGATGGAGTCAGAAAAACTAAAACAGAATCTTCCACACTGAAAGGTTTGCCTTAGGAAAGTTTAAATGATGTAGGATTGCATGATTCCGTCTCTTCTAAATGGCTCCATCTACACTACGTTGTTCTAAACTTTAAAACGTTTACATAACCAGGTCCTGCGCGGTGGCACACGCCAGTAATCCCAGCACTTTGGGAGGCCGAGGTGAGTGGAGCCCAGGAGTTGGAGACCAGCCTTGCTTACATGGCAAAACCCTGTCTCTACTAAAAATACAAAAATTAGCCAGGCATGGTGGCAGGCACCTGTAATTCCAGCTACTTGGGAGGCTGAGGTGGGAGAACTGCTTGAATCTAGGAGGTGGAGGTTGCAGTGAGCTGAGATCACCTCAATGCACACCAGCCTGGGTGACAGAGCGAGACTGTCAAAAACAATAAATAAATAAATAAATAAATAAATAAATAAGCCGGGCGCGATGGCTCACGCCTGTAATCCCAGCACTTTGGGAGGCCGAGGCGGGTGGATTACAAGGTCAGGAGACCAAGACCATCCTGGCTAACATGGTGAAACCCTGTCTTCACCAAAACTGCAAAAAATTAGCCGGTGTGGTGGCGGGCACCTGTAGACCCAGGTACTCGGGAAGCTGAGGCAGGAAAACGGCGTGAACCCAGGAGGCACAGCTTTTGCAGTGAGCCAAGATCACGCCACTGCGCTCCGGCCTGGGCGACAGAGTGAGACTCAGTCTCAAAAAAACAAAAAACAAACAAACAAACAAAATTTACATAACCGTAATATTTTAGGTTCCGTTTCTTTCAATTTTTAATCAACCTGTAGACAATATTTGAAAGGTCTAATAGAATTACCAAAGAAAAATAAACATTATAAACCTTGACGATAAAAATAATAATATAAGAAACAAAACTGAGGGAGTAGAAGAATGCTAATTTCCTCACAGCTAGTTAGTAGAGTCTACCTAAGTCGATAAATTAAGAGATACGCGATGAATACATCACTGGTAAAAATAACATAATAAAACATGGGCCGTGGAGATGAGATCGGCCTGTAGAAGACTGGATTGATTATTTTTAACATACACAAAATAACTTGGGGATATTGTTCCTACCCTGTGAGAATTTGAACGCAGCTGAGATGAATACAAATCAGAGGTAGCTCCACCTCCAGTCTTGTCACACAGCTGCCTCTTCTCATTCTTTAGGTCTCAAGGGTCCTTCTTTTTTAAAAGCTGTTTGCAAACCATACCATCTAAAGTGGTCTATCATTCTACCAGTTCCTAGCCTTAGATAAATTGATTTCTGACACCTCTTACATAAATCAAATGTCTAGAGCAAATGGCATGGTGATACGGTTACACACATTAAATTAGGTGTTGCCTGGTCTGATAATTTTGCAACATTAGCAAATAAAGTGAAGCTAAATTGTGGGTTCATTTTATTCAGCTGATATTTTACATTCATGATTAAAGAAACTTACTTCCATAAACCTGAGAACATTTTCTAGGTAGTGAGTGTCTTCTAGACAATGTATAATACTTATGAAGGGATTTTTATATATCCATGATAGCTCAGGAAACACAGAGAAGCAGACATGTAAGACGATACTCTCGTCGAAAGAATTACATAATGGAAATTAACATTATGAAGATAGGTCATCCATTCTAACGTAAATACATAGAAGTACACCATTGTGTATCAGGCTATAAAGTTGTAAAGCTCATTACCCATAAGGAGTCATACTGGAGAGAAATATAAATGAATTTAAATAGAGTTTAAACACAATCCTGAATGGCAATGCTAAAAACAGTTATTAAAAGAAAGTGGAATATAGTCAAGGATTCAACTGATTATGAACATCAGTTGATATGTTTTACAGAGAAAATGTCGAGTTTTCGTTAATGTGGAAAGTCAGTTATAAGAGTGTCCATTGTACATAGGTATAATTATTTTATATATGTATTTTATTTCACTAAATATAATGATATGTATGCTATATATTTTACTGTGTATATAATTTATGAATTTTAATCTATAAATTTACAATGATTTCAAAGAGAAATAAATTGCTCAATTCCTTGAAGCTACTGTTGGCAAGCAGACTGCAAAGTAAATAGGCTTTATTTCTGTTCAGTCTTAACACAGGAGCTTAGATGTATTGTCAGAAGCAAAAGGAGAAAGAGGGTCTTCTTCCAGAATCCATTTCTTTAATGGATAGCATTGCTGATCCAACCATCTCTCTCACTTATGAGTCAGGGAATTTATTTTTTCTCAGAGCAGAAATATCTTGAATAAAGACAATATAGATGTAATGTCCCTGTGTAGATACAAACACTTGCCACAGGGAACAGGGCAGTAGCTCGTCATTGGTCATTAATGCTTTGGAACCTAGTAGTTTGCCAAAGAAGTAGCTCATGCAGAGCAGAAGGAGGACTCTGGATGGTTAACACAAAGAATGGGTAGGCGTGGTGGAGTGTAAGAGGAAGATCAACATATAATATTATAATACTCTCCAAAAAGCAAGAGGTGTGGTGAATGTACTGAGAAACTGAAGAAGGAGAATTTGTTATTGAGGGAGAGATCTGAAGGAAGGGAATGAAAATGAATGGACAAAAGTCTTTTTTGAAGTATTTTCTCTCAGTGGTCCTAACATGCAGCAGAATAAGTGCAGTCTTTAAAATCAGGTGATCTAATTTTAAGTGCCAACTCTGTCATGTTAAGGTCTTCAGGAAAACTCGTCACCTTTTTGCAGCCTAATTTAGATCTGTCCTGACTATCAACATGGGATAAAAAATAAACCAAACGTGTTGACAAAAAACAGAGGGTGCCATTGTTTAGAAGATAGAATCTCCTTAGATCAACCTAGTTCTAAAATCAAGATAGTAGTACCGGTAGTTATGAAAATGCAAATCAAAACAGGGAGCTACCATTATTCATCCATCAGATTGATAGGGATGAAAAGAATTAGTATCAAAAAGCTCAGTGCTGGCAAGTACATGGGGAAACAGGCTTTCTCAAACATTGCAGGTAAACAGCTTTTGGGGAAGGCGATATGACAATATCTTCTAGATTTTAAAATGGGTATACCCATTGACTCAGCAATTTTCACATCAGGAATATAAAAGCCATGACACATATTAATATAAGTGCAAAGATGTATTGCAACATTGTAAAAGCATAAACTGGGAGCAACTTGAGTGTCTATTAGTTGAATAAATTATCAGATAGGCCAATTAAAATGAAAAATCTGTTAAAAGTAATAAGTGGTTATATATGCTTAGGTTTAGAAAGCTGTGCATATGTTGAGTGAATGAAGCACTTGTACAGAATAACATTCATACTAGGAGTTAATTTTGATCTTATGAAGAAAGAGTCTGTATCTATATATAGACATAGATATTTGTACAAAAATGGGGACAGATGTGAAAGGAGGCTGTTGACTTCCATTACCTCTAATGGGTATAACTAGAGTGGGATGGGATATTATTATTTGTTCATCTTCTCATCAAAGACATTAATTTTTGTAAAGAGAGAGTCTTTATTAAAATATTTACATATTATACAACAAATAACAAGAATAAAAGACAATTTCAGGCTTTCCATTTGTGATATTTCACATTATATTAATGTATCACATTATGCCTATCACAAATACCTAACAGAAGATAAGAGAGTAGCAAATAACTAAGTAGGAAAGTTCTATAATTTAAATGTACATCTCTACTGTTGTTAGCTTTTAATTTTAATGGCATATTTTATCTAATTAAAAAAAGCACCACATTGTCATGGAGAAAAATATCAGAAATACGGAAAAGCACAAAGAAGAACGCAAAAATTTTCAGTAGAGTACTTTGTACATTCATTTTATTTTACAGTATAGTATACATCCTTCTTTATCCCTCTCTCACTCTCTTTTTTTCTACGTATCCATCTATAAATAGGGTATATAATTAATTGTATGTAATTTTTAAAAATCGCAAAACATTAACATACAGTTTTTTAAGCTGCTTTTTTCCCTTACGAGTATAAGGAACACTTTCTTGTCTCATACAATACCATTTTTAGTGACACCCTCAGAGCATTCCATTGTATAAAGGATTAATAACTTATCCAACTAGCCATCTATAAATAGATATTTGGGCTCTTACGTTTTAGCAGAAAAAAAATATGTACAGCACTTCTATCCAAATTGCTAGGCATGCTTTCTAACTTCATTTTGTTATTTGTTTTTCAGGTTATTTTTTAAGAAAAACATCAATGAATAAATTTTCTTAGTCAGCTAAAGAATGGATTTGTTGAGTGCCTCAAACTTACAAGAACGTAAGCATCTCTTGAGTCTTACGCATGGCAAAAGAAGGACTGTGGGTATGGTTAGCGTGTGGGGCCCGAGTCTCCAGGGATGCTAGAGGACAAAGTCACTGCAATCTTCCCAAGACCTATAACATCACACTGTGACCTGAGGCAAGGATGCTAGAAGACCCCATAGCCAGTTCTTCATTTTGCAGTGGACTTGAATGAAATGATGATAATTATTGATCCAGCAAACTATAACGGCTTCCCCTTAGTCTCTGGGGACTGTTGTGCAAATGTGTACTTAGGGACTCTTAAATACTGCTTATTAATGGTTTGACAGGCCATAACTGCTTTGAAGGAGCCATTAAAGACCATGGTATAAATCCTTTTGGGTTTTCTCTTATTTAACTCAACCTGTCAGAGACTGCCACATGCCTGTATTGGAACAGGCTGCTGAAAGTAGTAAGTGATGCTCTTAACTTCTGAACAATACATTCATGGTATCCAAAGCAAACTGGCAATTTCTTCTGAAATTCATTGATTCTTCTACTTTTTTTTCCTTTAATGTATTGAATCCATTCTCCTGAACATTTTAAAATAGCATGTATAACTCATTAGCTACTTTAATTATCTCCCATTTTCTAATTAATTTCTGTAGATTTTAGAACTAGGTACAGTAAAAATTTTTGGATACTTAATCAGGTTTTTATAATGATTCAAATAAAGTCTGATAAATCTATTTCCACAATTTTTAGGTTGTAAAATATTTTATTAATGGTTGTCAACCATATCAACACGGCCCAACTAGTAAAAACGATAACTTTTAATCCTCATCATTAACTCTGAAAGGTCTCTGAGCCATGGTGCATTTTCACCGACACAATTTTAACTGCCCTTAAGAATAGCATTGTAATAGCAGAAACACCGAGCAAACTTTCACTTCAGCCGCACTCTCAGTGCCAAAGTCAAGCATGTTTTTTCTTTCATAACCAAGTTCCGCTGAGACACTTATGGAAGTTAAGTTACGATGTTTTGCCAGCATAGATCTCATTTTGAGTTACCGTCTTTGTTTTACAAACCTAATCTGGAGGACTGGACTTCTAAGGCCTGTGATATGTTGCCTGAGGAGCATGCAAGGGTTTAAATTGCATCTTTTCAATGCGTTCTGGCACTGCTGCCTGAAGCCAATACTTGTTTTTTAACTGGCAACCTGCCTCCCATGAATGGAGGAAGCAGATTGCCTCTTTGCTGAATACTTAGACAAGGTACTGATATAACAACACTGGACAAGCAGCTGGGAGCTGGGCTGTCAGCCTGTCACACACTGACAAATCTGTTGTTCATATTCAGGCAGGATGTGCGTGTTCACTCGCCATCAGTATCATCCATCTAGCGCGGGGGGTGCGGAGTAGCCTCGTCCCCGCGTGCCTATGGACCAAACGCTGTTATTACATCTTTCTGAAGGATCACAACGAAACAACTCATTTACTTTTTTATGATGGGGCCTGGCAAATGAGACAAGTAAGATAGCCTGCCCAATTTTTGTTTCTCTTTCTTCGTTCAATACACCAAGACAGCCTGTATTACCATTTCATGTCACATACATAAAATCATAACTCTAAATGGCTCCAACCCGCTTTTCTGAAAATCCACAAGGCAGAAGGAAGGGCAAATATAAGAAATATTAAATTAAAATGCTGTTGTTAGAGGGGAGAAAATCATTTGAACACAGTGTGGGGTGGGTTTTTTTCTCTCTCTCTCTCTTTTATTTTTCAGGCAGCACTGACTTTCAGAATGATCTCTAACAAATTTCCCCTAGAGCCACTGAATTTGTAACACTCAGACTCTCCCTCTCTCTGCAGATTCATTTCAGGCTGAATGTGAAGCCCACCTGAGACTACATTTACAATTCCCTGGCCAAACCATATCTATATTTATATGGGCCTTTGTAAATCAATGAAATATATTTTCTTTTTAAAATGTAGGCATTTGTGTGAATTTAAACGTAATTGAAGCTATATCCCAGAGTTCCTGATATGATACCATTCACCGTTTGTTGGTCCTTACCTGGAACATTTAACAACAAAATTCTGGTTATGGGCTATTGGTTTGCATCGGTTACACAAATGTGTAGGTGTGTGTGTATATATATGTGTGTGTATATGCACACACACACACACAATTGTCTTTTACCCCTTCTAATCATATTCATTTTATGGCTTTAGATAAAGAGACTAAATCCACCATAATCAGGATTGCTGTGTAGTGTTTAGTGGGCTATTTTGTGTTGTTAATTCTGATGTATCAATTTTTTTTTCTTTTCCCATGGTCAGCCCAAGAGCTATTTCTTCTGAGGAAATATTTTGTGCAATATTTCAGGTAATCTATTCCGTAAGATCCACAAAAATGTGCACCAATTCGAAGAAGCAAAACAACATTTTAAGTTAAGGCACAAATGACCCTGAAAACCCATATTAACATTTAAAAACGTTCATACTACCACTGTTATCAGAAATAAATCATTGTAGTTTGCAATTTAATCTTAAAAATTCCTTTAGGTTAAAGATGCTTTTGTGTCAGTAAAAGCTAGTTAAAACAATAATAATAATATTTAGTTATTTAGTAAGCTCTCACTATGTGTTAAGAGTTTTTTTTTTTTTGGCATTTATGTCTATGTTAGGAAAAAGAAACCCATTAATTTTGAAATTATTAGGGTAGTAGATAGAAGGAAACATCTGGCAATGCATGTCAAGTAAAACCCTCCAACAACAGGTTCATCTTTTGTTTACTACCTAGAGTACATGTTTACTGTATTTGCATAGTTACTTTTGTATAAACACAGACATTAAGCAGTAATATTTACCACAGATTTTCATCAAATTATTTAAATAACAAGAACTTTTAAGGATTGCAAAGAAAGCAGTATTGTTGTGATAAAACTTTTATTTAAATGTAAAATAACTCACACACACATATACAAACACACACATATACACACATGTGAGGAAAAAAATATGTCAGGTAATGGTCTGCTATTTAGGAAATACAGCTTCCAGGTCTGGGTTAGTTTCTAGAATAGCACAATGTGAATATACTCTTAACTGTGGAAATATCTTTGATTTCTGGAATTATCATTACCCCCTTGATTTACCTTGGTTTAAGGCATAACATAGCTTCAAGTAAGTATTTTAATCTGTTATGTTTCCCATATTTTTATGGGTCTGAATAAGAAAAGTAAAAATACTCCATGTTTAAATCAGTAGCACAGAAAAAATATGAAAGGTTAATTTACATTTTGTATTTTTCTTAGTAGAAAAAAACCATAAATATTCAGGAGGACAAAATCTCTCGTGTCAACTTCAATAATATCCACATTAACTCCTCTATGTACTATGTACTCTAAACTTTTAAGATTGTGCCTTTTTTGAATACAATAATGATATAAATTCTCCATCTTTATGAAATAGCTCGGTACTCTTTATTCTGCCCTGAAACCCTAGTGATTTTTGATTGACAGGAAGATTACCTAATAAATGTTCACTACAAACTAATTAATCACTTTGAATACAACACTAAATTGGCAGGCATAAAAAAGCAAATGAGATGGGTGTTGAAGACCATTTTCAAATGACCTTAGTTAAAAGCCAAGTACAGACTTCATTCTTCTTTACCATGCCTTCCTCATGTTCATGGAAACAGGTTCAAATGTATACTTGCATGTCCCCTCCCAGATGCCTGCCTGCCACTCCCTAACAGACATTTAGCTTTGCGAATGAAACCATGCCACAAATCAAGTATTTGCTGAGCTCTGGAATAAGGCTATAACAATGTTACCAATTACAGTCCAGATTATGAAGTTTTCAGGTATCAATAGTATCCTGAACCTCCCACCTCTCTCAGCATCTAGAGCACTTCTGGTCCATATCACTGTAACAGCATTTATTGCACTGTAGCATAGTGACTTCTACATGTCTTAGGGCTCATGAGAGGAACATCGCTTATTCATTTCTGTGTCCTCCATACATGACACAATGTCTGGCACTCAATACTTGTGTAATAAATACATGAGGTCTAAAACAGAAGATGGTGGGTGACATGATTTGTCTGTGTCTCTACTCAAATCTCATCTTGAATTGTAGTTCCCACATGTTGTGGGAGGGATCTGGTGGGAGATAACTGAATCATGGGAAGTGATTTCCCCCAGACTCTTCTCACGGTAGTGAATAAGTCTCATGAGATCTGATGGTTTTATAAGAGGTTTCCCTTTTCACTTGGCTCTCTCATTCTCTTTCTCCTGCCACCATGTAAGACCTGCCTTTTGCCTTCCGCCTTGACTGTGAGGCCTCCCCATACACCTGGAACTGTGAGTCCATTAGACCTCTTTTTCTATATAAATTATGGTATGTCCTTATCAGCAGCATGAAAACGGACTAACACAGTGGTTTCAGACATCTTTTCTACTCACTGTATTTCCATGCAGACTCAATAAGGTTAAAAGGAATACTGCCTATTTTGGCTAAAAGACAATGTTCCTCAATAGTATCAATATTTCTTGTCCATTGCTTTTTTTTAAAAAAAAAAAAAAAAAAAAGAAAGAAATTTCTTAGTCAGTCTTGGTTATTAAGGCAACTTTATGTTAAACACAGGGCCAACAAGTTGACTGAAGTTTGAGACAATTTATTATGCATTAGTCCTGTCAGTTTCATTTGTCACTGGTTTCATTATTTTGGTCCCACCAATCTCTAAGAGTGATACCTCTCTTAAGGAGAAAAATATTAAAAGCAGAGGTTTTTAAAATCCACTCAAGGCATGTATTTTACCAAGTCCCTGGTCCACTTTCTCTTCCTGTTTATCTCAAAAAGAACAGTCACAGTCCTCTAAAAATCTATCTTTGCTACCATCCCCCATGTCCAACTCACTCAACACACAAAAGATTTCTCCGTCTTACGTGCTGCATGCGTTATACAACCAAACTACTACAGGTGGGTATACAAGGCCCTGCAGGAACAAGAAGACATCTATAGAGTCCCTCTGTTCCCATTGGCAACAAGTAACTTCTCAAGGTTTACCTGGTACTCATCTTCTAACCTCAGTCCTAAAAATAAATGAAGACAAAACAAACAAACAAACAAACAAACAAACAAACAAGGGACACTCTAAAGAAACACGGCACTAGTAATGCATTACTTTGGAAGGGCTCTACCCACCCCCAGCTCTATCATGAGTTGGCTCTTCTCTGCTTCACAGTGTTGCCCGCTGTGGCTTTTGTTTGCTGTACTCATTCATGGCTGGCTGGCTGTGCTGGATGAGTGGGTAGGCTATGTCTGGTCCCAGGATCTGTCTGTTGAACTCCAAACACGGACATTCCTCCTACCAGACAAGCAAAGGCTTCTTAGGATATAAATGAGCCCACAGCTATTTCTTGGGCCTCCCTTTCCCCATCCCCCCTTCTCTGCCTGGCTGTCTCTCTTACTGCCTCCACCCACCCGCAGCAGCCCAGCCCTGCTTCTCCAACTCCCTCTTCTCACGGCGTTTATCCAAGCTGCTCAGAAACAGAGAGGGAGAGAGGAATTATTTATTGTGCGTCTGTTTAAAATGAAAGGCTTTTACATTTTAATGAGCACTAAATAGGTGCGAGGAAATATTGTTCATTAGCTGTAATCTGCGGAATTGCTTGAGTGAACTTCCTTTGGAGGCTGCTTTAAACGGTTCACTCAAGTAAAGCAGTTTGTATGGTAATTAAGGGAGCATTTTTCTGTCAACATCTGTGCTGCTATTTATAACAGGGGAGGTAGTTTGCAGTTCCACTGGAAGAGCTGGAAGGGGTAGGTGCTGGAAGAGGCAGGTGGGGTGGGGCTAGTCCTTTGGTTGACAGTTAGCCCTGGCACAACCATTTCTTCTTGGCATTCTTTACCACGACAACAAGCTCCTTTTTCTTGCTTTCCTTCCATTCAAACTCTAATACTTCTTTAAAAAAATCCTTCCCACTTTTCCTGGCTAGAAGAATTATCTCTCTGACATCTCTTCATTAATCACATCCTTCACTTGGCAGACCAGGCAGGGAGATTCAAGCTGCTTTGGAGAAACAAGTGTTCTTCAGCTTTGTCAGATGGTTTCTTTCTGTCTGTCATCCATTTTTCTCTCTCCCCATCACCCTTCCACACACATACAGTGGCAGCAAGGTACCAGGATTAAGACCGTAGAATTCAGGGCAGGGATAGATTGCTGGGAAACAAAGAACTAAATTGGATCCTTCGAATCCCTGCCAGGATGAGAGGACCAGTCATCCCTCCATAACACACGATGGCCAGTCTCAGCAGCACCAGCAACCAGCCTGATTTGTGGTTTCCCCGGAGAGGCTTGTGGGATGACGTGCATCCTCTCCAATGAAAGCGACCTCAGCCCTCATGCCCTCAGACCAGAGAGTCTCAGGATAGGGTGCTGATCTGGAAAGTTCCAGGACACAGTGAAGGCAAGGGAAGTTCATTAGGAAGGTGACTTGGCTATACTGAAGCCAGGATCAACAAAAACAAGAGCAGGCAGTCAACAGTTGCAGGAAGGCAGACAACAAGAACGGCGGTCATGCAGTTAAGATATAACTGGGCAATGTCCCGGTACCTGGAAGAACCACAGAGGATCAAGTCAGAGCCACAACCCTGGGTGAAGTAGGAATTCGTGAACACAGGGATCAAAGAGGGAATCTTTGTATGGAGAATAAGGGAAAGCTTCAGTTCCTAGAACCAGTGAGGCATCAGGTCTGGGCAGAACCAGCAACTATCTCAATTGCATATGTGATCTTGGAAACATTAATAGGTCTTTATAATTTCTTTTTCACTAAAGGCAGAACCAGTGAAGATTCTTGAGAAGAGCAGTTACTTTCTCCAGCTGTGAAGGTTATAGCCATACAGGGGCAAGGAGTCAAGCAGATTTTAACTACTGAAGGAAGACTAAAGACCCTTTACCAGCTAGACTGTGGGATTCTTAAAGGCAAGGAAAATATTTCATTTTTCTCAACTTTTCTTTCTGTTTTTTTGGGGGGTAGAGGGAAGGGGGATACCTAGGAAGTATCTGGCACATAGTATGTACTCAAAGAAAATGTCTTTTTAATCAATAAATAAATGATTGAGGATTCTGCCAATAATGGGAATGCCTAACAATAATGGAATAATGGATAAAACTGAGACTGGCAACGGTCAACTTTAATTCTCCTGTGGACCTTTTATTTAATTGAGGAATTGGTAAAGAATCAATAGCCTTAAAATTGAATATTCTTGTTCATTCCATTCAAAATCTTGATTTGGAAAAATACACTAAGAAACTCCCATTAAGTGCCTGCTGAAAGTAAGTGTAGTAAAACCACAGTGTTCTACTTCTGACCAGTTTCATCATAACTCTATCAGGAATTCTCATTCCTTATTAAATAGCATCTTCACTGACAAAACTTGTTATTAAGCACAGTGTTTTATGCCCATACTATTTTTACCTTAACTATATTTGATTTTTTTTTTTTTTTTTTTTAAAGACAGTGTCTTGCTGTGTCACCCAGGCTAGAGTACAGTGGTGTGATCTTGGCTCACTGCAGCCTCCACCTCCTGGGATCAAGCAATCCTCCCACCTTTCAGCTTCCCAAGTAGCTGGGACTACAGGTGTATACCACTATGCCCAGCTAATTTTTATATTTTTTGTAGAGACCGGGTTTTGCCATGTTGCCAAGGCTGGTCTCAAACTTATGAGCTCAAGCAGTCCTCCCAAAGTGCTAGAATTACAGGTGTGAGCTGCCGCATCCAGCCTGTATTTGATTATTAAAATTTGATGTTTAGATTCTGTATTTGGTCCCAAGGCAATTTCACTAAATGACTAATTTTGAAGTCAAAGGCATAAACAAATAACTAAAGATAACTCACACTGAGAGATAGCAGGAATAACACAAATCTACAAGTGACCCCCAAATTACTATCAGTTTAAAATAGCTGCCCTACCACACTCCACTGATATAATTATGCTGGGAAAACTCTGTCATTTGCATGTTATTCTCTTTTCTCCATGGTACAGCTCTTCTCTAAGTGAGTGACTGCAGTAAAATATGGGAGAGAAAGCAACAGAATAGAGAAAAACAGAAATAATTAACATTAGATCATTTTCCAAATATTTATTCAAGTGTTATCTATGACCCAATATATATAATATATACTTGCGGGATCTGATATGAGTACTGAACTGCAGGGATAGTGAAGCCAAAGTGTCATCTCTAAGAGTTTTGAAATTTAATTTTTCCACAGAACATATTGTCAATCTGTAGATATTCTGTTAAAGCCTGATCCTAGTCATCAATGGGCTTTAAGTATATTCGTGGAGACAGATTATAAGCGAAAAAAGGTACAATGGAGCCTCCTAGATCCCTTTACAATTGTGTATACTGGACAGAGTAGGAGCATAAGGAAAAAAATATCAATACTATCTAAGAGAAGGGGATAGCAGGAAAATATACGGGACTTGAAGATGGATGGGGTGAAAGTACAGTGAGCTCTATGGGTCAAGGCAAATACTCATGCATGCATCTTGAGGAATTTCACTCTCACTAGAGTTTGTAGACAATGGAGAATCACTGAAAATACCAAGTCACCAATACGATCCAGTCTGAATCTTAGACAACTTGGGCAGCAGTGGAGATGGGATTAGAGGAGTAGAAGGCTTAAAGTAAGGGAAACCAATTGGGAATCAGTTTTAAATAAAATTATTGTTTTGTAATATTATAAGTGTGGGGGAAAGTACATAGAGAAGATAAGATCCAGAATGACAAGATCCGGAATGTAGGCAACCATCCTGATGACAGTGAGGAGGAGCTGGATTTTCTACAGACACAGTGACTGTGGGACTTGGAGACTGATTCGATGTGGAGAGGAAGAAAAAGAGTAAGTTTAAGATTGGTTTTAAAATCTATCTGTTCAACAAATTGCTCATTATTACTATTTGGACTGTATTATTTTTGTGTTATGAGTTAGGCACAGAACCAAGCCCCAAGAATATAATGAAGCATCAGACTTGAACTGTGCCCTAAGATTCCAAAGTGGGTAGTGGATGGTGGCACCTCTTATCGTAACAGGGAATATTAACATAGGAGCAGGTTGGTAATCATTTTTCTTTTCTTCAATTGAGATATATTTCACACACAATAAAATCCACTATTTTAAAGTGTACAATTAAACGGCTTTTAGCATATTCAGAAAGTTGTATGACCATTACTACTAATACCTGAAAATTTCCATCACCCCAAAAGAAACTCTGTGTCCATTATCACTCTTCCTTTATTCCTGACAAAAAACACGTTGTGTGAATTCGGTATCTTAACCTGAACTCGCCTTAGGAATATTGAATTAGAGATGGCTGTGGGGTGTCCAAGTGGTGCCATTTAGGGCTTGTTCAGGTCTGGAGCTCAGTGGGGAAGTCTATTGGAAATGGAGATTTGGGCCTTAGTGAATGGGAGCTAGTAGAAACCATGGAACAACTATTTCTCAGAAAAAGGGTCTCTAAGGATAGGCTCTGAAGAATGCTAACGTTTAAGGTTTGAGCCGACCAATGGCAGTGTGATTTGAATCACTCTAAATGTGTCTTTTTTACAAGTATAAAACTCATCTGGTCATTGACATATCCATGAAATTTGCTATCTGCAGAAAGCCAGATATCTACTATCATTATTTTCCTAGATTGGCCAAAGTGAACACATCCAGAGGGTGGTCATTATTCACGCTCCTTTGACTATCATTTTCTGCAAATTATAGCAGATGCTATACTCAGTTAGTTACAGAAATTCTTTAAAATATCAAATCTTTACATTTCCTACCAAGGAGATTCTGAGTTCCTCAAGGAGAGGAGGACCAGGTCCCAAGTTTCAAACTGGATATAGTGCTTATATATAGGGAATGCAAAATAGATGTCTATAGACAAGAAAGGAATGGTTCTATGGGTACTTATTTTCTGATAAGACATTTAATCTCCATGGTCGTTCATCTAATCATTTATTCATTCAACAAATACTTCTCAAGTGCCTCATATGTGCTGCTACAATCTTACAGATGCAGGCTAAAATGTAAAGAATCTTAGATATTTTCTTATTTTACATTTATATTTTATATTCACATTTTATTCTGTTTATTAATAATAAAGCAAGGTAACTATTGAATCAGTTATAAGCATCAATTTTAAAAATAAGTTTGTAAATTTTTAATGACACTAGATATTATCTTTTAAAATTATTTCTCTTTATGGTTGGCTTATGTGATTGCTTTTTGTCTTGTACATTTTTAGCCCATTTAAGTAAGACAGTCAAATATTTTAAAGTAATCGCTTCAGAACTGACAGAAAGAGTTCCCTTTCACTGGCTTTGTGACCAATTCGGTTATTTAGTATTTATGAGTGAAGCATTGCATAATGGGTGCTATCAGATTATTTTAAACTTGAGCCAATTTTTATTACTGTATGTGAAAAAATAGATTTTGTCAATGGAATTTGACATATGTAATCAATAAATTGCCATGTTTTGAAAACTTCACTAAGAGTCAGTTGGGGCTTCTAACCTAATTTAGACATCATTGTAGGTATTATCATACTAAAATTCAGCGTTAAGACCCAACAGGGCATATTTTGGTGCTCCATTAACATTTGCCTTGGAGTTAAAACTTGATACATTCAACTACTTGTTGCATATATTAATGGGTTCCTAAAACATGCCCCAGAGTGGCTTTTGGTACATACACAAGATGGCTCTTCTTTAACTTTCCACTTACTTCTAATCCTTCTCCAAATATTTTTAAAAAGTGTTTTTCTCAGCCTAAAACACATTTTCTAAAAAAGTCACGACTGGCGTATAAAAGACAATTAGAACAAATTGATTGGACTGCTTTCTTTTATTGTATGCAAAACCTTTAAATGAATATGTAACTGGAGAAATAAAAACCACCATTGAGGAAGAAATTTTGTTTAGAGCTGAGTCAGAGAAGGTCACTTACAAACTTTTTTTTCTTTTTTTTTTTTTTGAGACAGGGTCTCACTCTCTGGGCTGAAGTGCAGTGGCACCATCATAGCTCACGGCAACCTTGAACTCCTGGGCTAAGCGATCGTCCTGCCTCAGCCTCCCAAGTAGCTGGGACTACAGGCATGTGCCACTATACCTGGCTAATTTTTTTTTAATTTTTATTTTTAGTAGAGACCAGGTCTCACTATCTTGCCCAGGCTGGTCTTGAACTCCTGAGCTCAAGCGATCTTCCTTCCAATTTGCCTCCGAAAGTGCTGGGATTACAGGTGTGAGCTGTGGCGCCTGGCCTACAAACATATTTTTAAAGCTTCAATCATGGCCTCATCTATCTCTGAAAATGCTGAGTTGAATATGGGGGGCAGGGCAGGAGCTAAAAACAGATAAATTACTTTGCGTAAGAAAAGGCAAATATGGAGATTATAAAATAGAGATAGGGTCTGAGAAGGGTTGAAGAGAATGAGATGTGAGGAAGGCCAATCATTGCAAGCAACATGGCACAGAGACTGTTAATAATAGGGATTTGTAATGTTTGAGTTTTGTTTTGCTACAATAGAAATCCCTCCGTATCTTCCAAATTCTGTAAAGTCTGATATGCACACGAATGCCTTGTGTGACTACTTTGTGAATTGAGGATAATTTCCTTAAGTCTTTAATTTTACATGGAGTTGATAATGCTCTGGGAGAGGAACAGCCCATACGGGAAAATAAGTCAACATACAAAAGCTGCCTCTCGAAGCCAGTGATGATCAGACTCACAAAGAGAACTCACTAATAAACACACACTTTTAAAAGCTGTCAAGGCAACCTGCTTTGGGGAATATGAGCAAGTATCAGATGCTGTACTACTGGAATTTCCTGGGTTTCTTTATTTTTGCTATATAGAAAGTGGGTTCAAGCATTACTAATTCTCAACCCTGGGATTCAAGCTGCACAAAAAAATCAAATATTGAGAGGAGTTTTATCATATTTTTATATACACCAAAGCATTAGATATTATGAGGGATGTATAGGAAGAATATATTATTTTTGCTTGCAAAGAACCTACTAATTATACTTGAGAAGACAAAAATACTATGTATATACAGGGGATTGTGGAGCAATATGTATGCTCTTCTGTAGATCCTCTTCACTAATTTAATTCCTGCTCATCCTTCAAGTCTCTTCTCAACACTGAAGTTTATCAAGACTTTATCAGGGCTGGGTGTGGTGGCTCATATCCATAATCCCAGCTCTTTGGGAGGCTGAGGCGGGCCGATTACTTGAGGTCAGGAGTTGAAGACGAGCCTGGCCAACATGGTGAAACTCCGTCTCTACTAAAAATACAAAACTTAGCCGGCCATGATGGTGCATTCTTGTAATCCCAGCTACTCAGGAGGTTGAGGCTGGAGAATTGCTTGAACCCAGGAGGCAGGGGTTGCAGTGAGCTGAGATCATACCACTGCACTCTAGCCTAGGTGACAGAGCAAGGCTCTGTCTCAAAAAAAAAAAAAAAAAAAAAAAAAAGACTTTATCAGAATCCTCAAAATAATGCCTAGATTCAGGATCCCTTAAGTGCTTAAGGAGAAAATCCACAGCATCCAAAAACATCTGCAGAACAAATTGCAAGTCCTAGGAGAACCCATAGGGTTCCTTCTCCCTCCAATGCTCTTCTATGTCTTTTTCTCTGGCTTCCACAAAGACTTCTTTAGCTCTCAGCTTCCCATGGGAAACAGTTGTGTTAGATGCTTCTCCTCTGTGCAATACAACTTTCCCTCACTGTATTGTAATTGATTGTTTGTCTCTTCCAGTAAACTCATAGTTCTTGAGAGCTGGGACTGTGTTTTATTTTCTGATTTATACCCAAGTGTAAGCAGAGCACTGAATACAAAGTTGGTGCTCCATAAACATGTGTTAAATGAACAAATAGAATTTGTGGGAGCATTCTATGGAAGATACTGTTGAGGTGGCTGTTGAAGGAATGACTGTCAACTATTGTTTAGTTTTGATTCCTTGCTTTTTCTTATGGTCCATATTTAACCTTTCATAAATCCTGTCAATTTTGCCTCATATCAAGAATCCAGTCTTTTCTTCTTCTGTTCAACAGATGCTATGACTACTTACTGGTAAAAAAGATAGGGGGATTTACTAGTGAGTAAAGGCTCTCACACGAAGGAGACTTCAAACTTGGCCAAAAGACACACCACACATCTATTTGTTGTCACCACTAGCACCATAATAATCTAGGACATGTGATTTATAAAGCTCTTTAACATTCAAATTTCTGATTTTTTTATTCTCATAATGTGCCCTTAGAAGTAGGTGTTCTTGTGTATTAATTTGGGGGTGGGGAGGAGAGGGTAGACTCAAAAAGACAGAAATATGCCCAGGGTGACATAAATAATAGAATTGGGATTAGAACCAAGGCCTTGTGATGCCAAGTACAATGCTGATTCCACAGAGTTTCAAAATTCAGATATTGTGATATAACGTAAATATCACTAAAAATGTTTTATGATCCCAAATTTATGTTACTTTTTCAAGTATGTGAATTTAAACTTAAGTTAGATGTCCCAGGGGTCTAGATAAGCGCTTTTTTCCTGAGTAAACATGGGGGGAAAAAATGTAAAAAATTTACATACAAATAATATTAAAATATAAATTATCAGAAAATAATGCCCTCAAAATAGCTAGGTCTTCTCTCTGAAGCTTGCTGAATATAATAAAAAAGTAGTCTTAAAGACCATGGAAAATGTGATCTCAGGTTTGATTTTGTTGTTTGAGATTACCCATCTTTCCATGGGTTGTAATGTTTATTCCATGGTAACATTTTTTTGGCTATTGATTTTAATCTGATTTAATATAATACTATGAACATGAACAGATATGATGTATAAAATATTAATATTTTATTATTCTCTGCCATTTGCATATAGGCAACTGATATATTTTACAAAGTTGATTCTTTACTGTAACTCTAAGGTGAAGACAATAAAGTTTAACAAATAGTTAGAGGTGTACAGGGGTACTGATGGCCAAGAAAGAAGCCTACATGTAGGGGAATCACTGGCCATTGATGAGTTTTATCAGAGCAGACATCTTTGATGTGCCCTTTCAGCCATTGGTATCTGACTTGGATTGTGTGATCCCTGAAGGGAGAACGTATCCTTACTGCTATCTTTGTCAGGGCTAACTTGGTTGCAAGGAACGGAAATTATCTTAAAGGAGCTCAAAAGCAAGGCAGAGGAGGAGGTTATTTTAAAAATAGAGGAGAACCCCATGGAAGCATATATTACGGGAAGAGGGTACAACCAGACTTCGTGGGACTGGAAAATTGCCCCAGAGCTCCTCTAGCCATCGCTCTTTCTAAGGTTATGTTGTTTATCTCTGCTTGTTTCTGCTGTCTGCACCATTATTTTCTCTACTAATCTCCCCTGCAAGACAAAATTTTGGGTTCTACTCATTAAACTTACCTTTTTCTGGTTTGCTGTGCTTCCAATTGTAACCTCAGCTCTAAATGACATTTTAGTTCCAGTTTTTGTGTATCTTAATTAGAGAGAGGGAAAAAGAAGGGAGTATGAAAACAAAACAAACCCAATAACCTTACTGGCTTAGTCCAAGTCAGGTGAAAGTTCCCCTTGGGTGGTGATGGTGGTGGGAAGTGTCGTGCATCCACCTCTAGTCCAGTCAGCTGGAGCTGGAGAGGGATCGTGAGGCATAAACAGGGATGCCTAAGCTCACTGGTTTCACAGGGGCTACGGGCCGGGAAGGAATTTCAAAGAAGTAGCAACTGTAGACAATGATAATTGTTGCTACCATGTCTGTTTAGGTCACCTGATAGACCCCTTTCATGAACTGTTGATGACAAGTCTTGAAGGAGATGAAGGACAGACAGGGAGAAATTCTTTCTTTTCCTCTCCCATCCCTCTTTCTTTCTTCACCTTC